>NW_008236198.1:317565-335973 GCF_000691975.1 Corvus brachyrhynchos | reverse complement strand
GTGGTGGAGTGTGGGGGGGTCCAGCCGGTAGTGGTGTAACTTGTGGCTCAGCAGCGCGGCCGTCTGCGGCGGCGTGTCCAGCTCCAGGTCCTCGTCGTGGGTGCCCACGTCCACGCCGGCCGAGAGCGGGTCGTTATTGCATGGGGGGTTCTCGCTGTCCTCCTGAGGGCTCATGGTGCTGTAGCCTGGGGAATAAACAGCAGCAGTGAGGCTGGATGCTCAGAATTCCCAGGGCTGGCTGGGCACCCTTCATGGAATCACACATAGGGTGCTTCGAGAGAGTGTAGAACAATTTTCTTTAATTAACAGAGTAAAAACCCAACAAACTCATCCTCTCCTGGACATCCGTAACGGATCCTTTTCCCTGCCACCACCCCTGGGGACCTGTGGTTTGTGCCTCCCCAAGGAGTAACAACATCCACGTGTTCAACAGTTTGTAACAACGGAATTGCTGGCACTGATTTCAAACCAAAACATGAAGAATACCACCCCCAAAAAATCTGTTAAGATATAAACCTGGATTTTTAGACAGTAAATAGGTGGGATCCACTTCTGGTACCTCTATTCCTACCACCTACATCTTTCTGGGAAGGATTCCCAGTTATTGCATCTAGAAGCAGCAAAATTTCTTCACAATCATCATGCTGTATTTTATTTTTCAAAGGATGAGGGCACTTGTCACCTGTTTGCAAACCCCAAGCATGTGTATTTAATGCTGGTGAGCTTCCCACAGTTAACAAAATCCATGGGACGCACCTGGGAAGGGTTTCACACAGCAGCTCCATTTACCAGAGGGTACTGACACTTCCAGCTGAGCTCACACATGGAGCAATTAGCTCAAGGCTCTCTTTTGGCTGAAATATCTGCTACTGGAGTCTGAGGAGTTAAAATCCAGATCAGGAGTGATGAGACATCACGTTCCCTGGGATATCCTACAGCAATGGTGTCACTGGGAAGCCAGCTAGCAGCCCTTGCTTTCCAGCAAGGAATCCATCTCCTAACAGATCCCTTGGAGATGTTTTGTCCCTTGCCTTGGAAGCAGGTGCTCCGGTTCCTGGGACGTTTTGGATTTATCCAAACCAGCTGTTCCCACTCAGACCAGGCTGCAGGGCAAACAACTCCACCTCAGCATTCTAAATGCCAAACCAAATGAAATGTAAAAGGAAAAAGATCTTGCTTTAATTGGAAAATAAATCCTTCTCAAAAAACAAGGCCTAAAGGCTGAGGAAGCACTGGTGCTCCTGAGCATCTCGGTCAGGTTTTCAGCTGGAGACACCTAAAAGGAGGGTGGTAAAAATAGCAGCTGAGTCCCCAGAGCTGCCTCCCATTTCCCATGCTCTGAGTCATGGCTTGGAGCTGGCACGGAGGAATTGGGGAAGAAGCCTGGGCAGCCCTTTGAAGAAGATGGAATTACAGAAACTAAAAATAGCAGTGCACATTCCAGATGGAGGTAGACATCTCCCCTGCTAACCCAGGATGACTAAAAGATGGGAAGGATTTGCTGGGACTGCAAGAAAAGGAGCAGAGGGAGCATTAATCTGGCAAATCTGCCTCAGCACAGGTAATCTCACCCCAAATCCAGGGTAATTCCTCCTAGAGCAAGATTGTCTAGGAGACATCTGTTCATCCACATTCCAAGGGTTTGGCCTTTGTGTTTCCTGTCCCAATTCCATTAGTGCAACCAGTGCCTTAGTGCTGGGCCAGGTCTGCTGTAAGGTCCCCGGCCTTGTAGAGCTAACAGCTTGCAGACTGCCTTGTCTAGCCCTCCTCCTCTTCATTTCCTAATAAATTAAGCCTCCTCATGAGTCAACAGCATTACACCCTTCTAGCAGCTTTCCAGATTTAAGGAGATTTAGTCTCAGGGCAGGGGAGACACATCCCAACCCCCTGAGCCTAATGGTGACCAGCATTTGCTTAAAGGTGCTGGAAGATCACAGAATCCCACAATGGCTTGGGTTGGAAGGGACATTAAAGATGATCCCATTCCACCCCTGCCATAGGCAGGGACACCTTCCACTGTCCCAGGCTGCTCCAAGCCCCAATGTCCAGCCTGGCCTTGGGCACTGCCAGGGATCCAGGGGCAGCCACAGCTGCTCTGGGCACCCTGTGCCAGGGCCTCCCCACCCTCACAGAGAATTTCTTTCTAATATTTAATCTATCCTACTCCCTTTCAGTGTGAAGCCATTCCCCTGTCACTCCAGTATTCTCTGGGGGAAGAACCTTTTCCTGGTCTCCAGCCCACCCCTCCCCAGCTGCAGCCATTCCCCGGATGCTGTCCCTGTCACAGGGAGCAGAGATCAGTGCTGCCCCTTGGGATGATGTTGAGGCCCCCAGCGAGGTCTCCCCTCAGAACAAATCAAGTCAGAACTATCCAACAGCAAAGCAAGAAGGGCCAAAGCTTTTTGTTTGGCTTTAGTTCTGGCCACCTTATCTACAAGGAGCCAGATTCCTGTAGGAAAACGAGTCCCCCAGTCCTCACAGGGACCGCAGGGCCCAGGACTCACCGTGGTCGCTCTCGGTGCCGGAGCGGCCCCAGTAGCGGCGCCGGCGCTCGGGGCTGTGCGCGTGCCGCTCGATCACCGCCGCGATGAACCGCGTGTTGCTGACTGCGAGACACAAAACCAACCTCAGAGCAGCGCCTCACTGACCCCACGGCAGCAGGAGCAGCCTCCTGCAGCTCAGCCAACACCTCTGCTTCAAAGGGCTGTGCCCAGCCACAGAGGAGGAGCAGAGCTGTGCCAGTGCCGAGGATCCCACGGCAGCACTGCAAGCTGACTCCGAAGGGAACAAAAAGGGACGTGGGGAAGCAGTAGATGCAAGCCATGAAGCTCAGATATGCTTTTTCTCCATCTCTGAGTGCTGATACAGCTTGAAATCTTGAGTACTATATTAGTGAGGGCCCAGGGACCTGGTCTGACTCTGGAACTCCCCTGAAGTCTGGGTGCACCAGCTCAACCTACAGCACACCAGGATCATGCAAAGTGCCATTTTTATTGGATGGCAAAGAACTAAAGGCATCCCAAATCCATGCAAAGAAGATTTACTGCCATGTTTGCTGACCATACTTGCCAGCCTTGGCTTCTGCTTTCCAAGGCTGAACAAGGGGAAGAGTTTTCCATACCCTGTGCTGTCCCAGTGGCCATTTTTAAGCTGATCAGAGCTATTTCTGGAAGTGCTCATGACAGGGGTTGTGAGGGACAAAACTCCTCCACATCTAATGGAGAATTATCTTTTAAAAGTGAAAAATATCATTTTTCAGCATGAGACTGAAGGTGCACTGAATGTTTGAACTAAAACATTGCTCTGTCATTTTCTACAGCTGATCAGCACAGGGCCTCCTATATATATATATTATATATATATATTATATATATTCAAATCTAGGGTATTAAAAACCAAATGGCTGATTTAATCTCAGAGTTTTTCACAGCACAGTGGTTTGGTACTTACTGATGCCTCTGTCTTCATGGCTGTCATCATCCCTCTCGTCCCTATCGTTTTCCAGGTTGGACATACGCACTGACATTTCTACGCAGCGTTACAAACAGAAAAACACAGCTGGTGAGAGAAGTTCTGCATCACCTTACTGCCAGCTGTCACCCCAGTAACAGAGTGGAAGCACTTTGTCTTACTGGTCTGAGCTAGGGCTGCTCTTCTTCCAACATGTTTGGAGCTGGGATACCAGGAAAATGCCTCATCCCACCTCTCCCTGAAAGGGACTCAATTTAAAGTTCTGAAGGAACTGATTTAAAACAGAGCTGGGGGATGATCAAATATAGAGGTAATTAGCTCTGATCACACTTAAATTCACAGAATTAATTAATTGGGGTTGGAGAGGGCCTTAACGCCCATCTTGTTCCACCCTTGCCATGGGCAGGGACACCTTCCACTATCCCAGGTTGCTCCAACCTGGCCTGGAACACTTCCAGGGAGGTGTTCTCACCTCTGGATCTTTATCTTTCTACCAGTATCCCTTCTCCCAGCACAGTTTTGCCTCTCAGGCTTCAGTGGTTTCATCCCTCTGTGCACAGACATTCCATGAACATCACATGGACCAGAACCAGGAAACACAAGTGAAAAAAGCCACATCCCAAACCCAAAGGGGGTGAAAAGTGTGTCACTCCCAGCAGCTGCACAAAATAAACACATGATGGATCTGCTGGGCCGAGCTGCAGAAAGCTGGGATTAGTGGCTGAGCTCTGGCAAAGCTTAGTTTATCTCCCTCTGGGTCTGGGCAGGCTCCCTGGGCAGCAGCAGCTCTGGCTGTACCCAGGAGAGGGCAGCAAGACACAGCCCCTGCGCCAGGCCCGGCTCCCCACAGCTCCAAACCGGAATAAAACCGGGGAAGCGCTGCCACAAAACCGAGGGGAGAGCTTTGGGATTGCTTTTTCTTTGGGTTTTGTTGGGTTTTTTCATCCCCACCCTGTTGTTCAGCCCCTGAGCTGAGCTCACCCTGCGCGGCCAGCGGGGACATGTGCTGGTGGCTGCGGCGGTGGATCTGGTGCCGGTACGCGTACACGGCCAGCACCAGCACCATGATGCAGCCCATGATGCCTCCAGCCACGGGGCCCACCGGGGCACTCTTGATCATGTTCAGGGTGATCACTTCATCTCCTAAGGCAAAAGGAATAAAGCAGAGGGAGAACAACACCGTAAATGCTCTGCAGGAAGGGTTAAATCAACATGGAACATGGAGAGGCTCTGCAAGGATTTCTGGATGCTTGACTGTGCACACTGGGAATAGGAGAAGGAATTCAGAGAGGGTGCGTCTTAAAAGACAGGAATGTGGAGTTACACTCAGCTCCACATCAGGGTTTTCCAACAGGTAACGTTCACCACCTCCTTCCTGCCTGGCACACTCCTTACGCTGATTTAGCACCGGGCTAAGAGGTAAACGTTATGTGCAGAACCTCCTGCATGTTCAGGAACACAAGCAGCCAAAGCAGCACCTGCTCAGAAAGGCTGAGTTACCTATTGCTCCCAAGTCATCCACATAGGGACTCTTGGCTCCCACGATGCCACCAAAACATTCCTTCTGAGGGGCACAGTAGGACTTGTCCAGGTGGGTCTTCCCATCGCTGTCCACCATGCACCACTCGCAGTCCAGCACTCCGAAGCAATCCCTGCACAGGAGGATCCAAACAAGACATGGTTACTTTCCAGTTCAACAGCTCTCCTTTGCAAAGCTCAGTCTGCTTTAGAACCATGAGACAGAGTGAGGCCAAAATCATCTGTAAACCCTCAAGTACATGAGTTTAGCCAGAAAAAATTCCATGGAAGTGCTCAAGTACCACAAGGGAAATTATACAGGGAAGCTGCATTTCCAGCATCCATTTTCCAACTCTGTCTGTTTTGGTTTTTTCCTGAATCACTGAGCCTGAGCAAAGGGAGAATCCTACTTGTAACTCCTCCAATAAGGCATTTCCCAGTGTGGTGAAGTCTGGCTGCAGTTCCAGCCTTTCTCTGCAGCTTTTGGAAGACGGAAGAAAGGATTTGGGAAGTCTGGTCAGAATGGAGACTGCTCATTACAAGCAAAAATGAGCCCTCCATGCCAGGAGCAGAACCTCATTCTGGCATTATACTTTTTTCCCCTAATTTTTTTCCTTTAAAACACGTAAGAAAGAACTATTTCCATTGGATTATTTCCACAAGAGTGTATTCTGAGGGCTGGGGAAGGCCACCTTACCCACTCTCTGTCCTCTGGTTGCACTGGGTGTTGATGCACTGTGGGAGTGCATCCTGCAAGCTGGGATCGATGGCCGTGAAAGTCATCGGCTCCTGATGCACCTCACAGCTCGGATTCCTGCATCGCAGCAAAGAGTAAAGCCGTGTGTTACACAAGCACCCAAAGCACAATCAATTACAATAATCTTCACCTACTGCACGTCATCTGTTTAATTGTACTAAAAATTCTGCCTATTGGATCCCCTGCAGCTCAGCAGGACAAACAGGGATTTATTTGTTCCTGCAGTGTCCTGCCTCTCACCTGCTCTCGGCGTTGGTCAGGTTCCCAGTGCATTCGTTCACCTCCAGTGGGCACTCACAGGGACACTCACACTCGTTCTGTTCCATCCTGCAAGCAGGAAACACAGGGAAAACCCTTCAGACACTACCATATTTTAACTGGAGCAGCAGTTCCCATGGAAAAGGCTGTCCGGAGACTCTGCTCCTTCCCTAGGAACAGGGAGTGCTCTGTCCTGCACCAGGACTGAGGGTGACATCATGATAGAGCCTCTGTTACCCATCCCTGGAATTCCAAAAGCAGGCAATCCCTCAGATCTAGATGTAAGGATCCTTCCTGGCAGTGCCACAAACACGTCAGGATGGTGTGGGCAAAACCTCCTGGATCCCCTCAATGAAAAATCACCAATCCATGGCAAACCATGGGAATTTATATGCCAGAAGAAAGGGGCTCACTCACAGGTAACTGCCCCTGAGACACTGAATCGCTCAGTGTCTTCCAGCATTATCCACCCAAACTCCCCTGGGTTAAACACTGACAACCCAGCCGACACCCCAAGCCCCTGCACCTCTCACAGGGAGCACAGGCAGAGCAACCCTTTAATTCTCCCTGATTTTGCGCTGAATTACCTCAAGAACTGATTTTGTTCTGATAAAGCCCAAACCAAGGAAGAGGGAGGGCGTGTGCCAGCCCACCCCAGCCTGTCACCTGTGGCAGTTGAGGCACAGCCTGTCCACCATGCTGCAGGCACAGAAGGCCAGCGAGTCGCACGTCTCGTTGACGATTCCCACGAAGGCGTTGGTGCCCGGGATCCTCGTCAGCCTGTACTTGGAGCAGTGACTGCCGTGCACGAGGTTGGTCAGGTCACCCTGGGGAAAAACAAGGTGTCAGTGGTGTAAAGTGTTGTTTTAGGGAGCTGAAGACTCTTCCCCTTCCAAGGGATCCTACAGAGCTGTGGGGACAGCAATTCACAGGAGTGCTGCCCTCACAAAACTGAGGCTGATTAAGGGGTGGGTGAGTTTTGCTTCCAGGACACTTGTGGGTGAAAAGACTTTGCTGAAGACAGAAAGGAATAGGCTTAGCTTGTGAAAATGAGGACATGTGGCAGCAGAGGTGACATTTCACTCCTTCCCATCGCTCACTGACCCGTCCCCGCTGTGCCAGCCCTCAGTGACCTCCACAGAGGCTCTGATGGGAGCCACTGCCACGGGCTGGAAACTTCCTGAGCCTTGAAAAAAGCCACCACAGCAATGCCCAGCTCCTGCAGACTCCTTCCTGATTCCTTTTTACAAGTTTCTGCTCCGTCCTACACAATTTCCTTCCCAGTATCACACTTCCCACTTGGCATTCCAAGTGTGAGGAAAATGTTTAAGCCAACCTGACATAAATCAATGTATTCTGATGTGACTTGCAAATATTTTTGAATTATTTCCCACCTTCTCCTCCTAGTAATAATTGAAAAGTAGTATTTCAAGAGCAGCTTCTCCCACAGAGTGTAACAGCTTTGGAATCATTCTGGAGGGACTTGGCCAGGATGGATCTGTGGCTCTGTGAGGGACGACAGCCCCTGGTTTAGACTCCTCACAAGAGGGAGCTCCCACAGGATCCAATGGGGGGGCACAGAGTGTGCAGGACCCCAGAGATTTCAGTCTCACAAATGGGAATGCTCACCAGTAAATGGATTTATTGGGACACCTAAAGGTAAGTTATCAGAGACCTCACAGGAGGACGTGACGCTGGTCAGAGCTGGAGCCAGAGGTCAGCCCAGATCCAAAGCAACACATCCCAACCATGGCTGGAAAATCCTCACCCAGCAACAGCAAACTGCCCTTCTTTCCCTGACGCTGGCTGGGAGCCTGCAGACAGCTGCCATGCTTGGCCAGGGATCACAGCCATAACCCCTGGCTGTCAGGGGACTCTGTTTGTGCAGCCTGGTTTGTGTCTGGGGAGGGGATCGGAGGCCAATCCCCACGGAAGGCTGGCTCCCAGCCCCGGCTGCTGAGCCTGGCAGGGACTTGTGCTTCCACCAAAAGAAACCCAGCTCAACCAAAGTACATTCAAAAGCAGAATTGGATAGAAACACCCGCTCACCACTAAGCTGGTGTTGAATTTATAGAAGCGCTGCACGGTCCTGTCACTGAAGCTGTTGCAGAGGTTTTTCTTGACGAAGTTTGGGTGGTTCAGGATGTCGTTTGCCACCAGAGGCTCCTAAGGGGGAAAGGCAGGAGTTGGTGCCTTTGGAATCGGCCACAAACAGCAGCTCAGGAATTAGAGATGATGGAAATAAGGCAAGGGAAAGCAGGCAGACCTTGTGTGTGATGTGCTGCTGCTCCACGGGCGCGTGGCCCTTGGGGTCGATGAGGGTTGGATGTGCCACCAGGTACCCCCTGTCCTCCATGATGAAGCACCTGCCCCCAAAAACACAGCAAGAGCCTCCTGTTAGACCTCCTTGGGCTTCAGGGGAACAGGGGGAAATAAAACACGGTCCTAAAGGGCTTTTAAAGGTTTCCATTTAACAGGGCCATGAAACAAATTCCCTGCAAAATGTCCTTAAAGAATGTATCAGGTATTTCCATGAAGCTTTTCCAGCTGTTCCTGCTCCAGAGAGCCGGGGCCATCAAGGAGCTGAAAACAGAGCTGATTAAAACCAGAAAGGAAAAGCCATCAGTGCATTGTCTGATTGGGGAAGAGCCAGAAATAAACAGAGCCTAATGAACTTGGAAAGCTTTAATCGTTTATTAATTTACTATGTGACTAATTAATTAGAGAGATTTCACACTCTCCTTTAATGCCCTCCCCCTTCAGAATTCGATTTTAGGGGGGGATAAATCACTCCAGTTGCACTCTCAGCCCTCCTAAGCTTTCCTCTCCCTTTTCAGCTCTCCCCATGTCGGATCTGTGTCCCCACCCAGAATCCAGGGAGTTCAATCCATCCCATTTTCCCCCTCTCCCGTTTCCATGGCCACAGACGGCGGCACTGGGGAAGGCGCAGGAGCCCCGGCTCCGGCTGGATCTGAGTGGGATTCCCATGGGCTGTGTCACACAGCCACAGCAGCTCCGGAGGGAGCAGAGAGCAGGGAAAGCCTCTGTGCTCTGTAAGGGTACAAAGGAGGCAGGAAAACTTGGACTTGGGATTTTTTTGGGGGGATTTTCCATTAGAAATACACGTAGGGATGTGGTGTTTGCTCTTCTTTGTGACAGAAAATCCTTAAGACAGATACACTAAAAAAGGGCTGTGTCACACAGCCACAGCAGCTCCGGAGGGAGCAGAGAGCAGGGAAAGCCTCTGTGCTCTGTAAGGGTACAAAGGAGGCAGGAAAACTTGGACTTGGGATTTTTTTGGGGGGATTTTCCATTAGAAATACACGTAGGGATGTGGTGTTTGCTCTTCTTTGTGACAGAAAATCCTTAAGACAGATACACTAAAAAAACCCCAGAACCTGCATTTATGCAAAGACTGGAAACATTGGATCCAATTTCTACATCAGAACGGTCCAACACTGAACAATATCCTCAAAACTCCTCATTTAGGGATTGCAGGAACAGAATAAAGCATCTGACCTTGCTGATTTTTAACCAGGAGGGAGCAATGCCATACCAGAAATCCTGATTTGTTTTTTTTTATACACCACAAAATAGATAGAAAAATACCCAAACTAGGAAAGAACTGGGAGGATGACAGAAAACCACTTCCCTTCCCAAATTTAAGGTTTAAAAACAAACAAGGAACCAAGAGCAATGCCCAAACCATGTTATCAAGTTACTCCAGATCCAAACCAGAATTTATCCCACCCCCACAGGACTTTCCAAGAAAGGAACAATTAAGATACCCAGGGGTCTGACTGAAATTGGATACTCCAGATGAAATCTGAATTCTTCTGCCCAGGCTGTGCTATGGATTTCTGAGAAAAACATCCCAAAAGTGTCTTTTAATAATTGGAGTTAAAATAACTGAGGCCCTGTATCATTCTTACATGCTCACAGGGACTAAACAGGTAAAATTAAAACAAACAGAAGAACTGGGAAGTGTGGTCATTTAATAAAGAGTGGTTGTTTTACCCAGAATTTCAAAGAAGTCTAAATACAACCAAAAAAATCAAATCAAATCTGTTCTCTTCTGCTTTTGTAATCCTGCAGATTGCTTATTTAGCTGATGGCAGTTTGATCTGGAATAACAATAACATCCACATAATCTTTATGAGAAGGACAAGCTCACTGGAAATCAGAGAACACGCACTGAAAGTAACAGAATCCTTGGATAAATGAAGTTGGGAACGACCTCTGGCTCATCTGGTTAAAGAAAATAAATGAATTATTTACTTTGTGCCTGGCAGGAGCAGCTTTACCTGATTTTGTTGCCCCCATCTTGGTTACAAACTGGCAGCAGGTCCATGAGGACTTTGTAGAAATATCTGAGGGTGAAGTCGATGCCCATCACGGCCACGGAGTGTCCTGAGGACATCTGAGCACTGCAGAGAGGGGGCAAGGGAAAAGCTTTCAGGGCTGGAATAATAATAATAATAATAATTTCATATTTTAGTCTGCCTCTTCTACCATCAGCACAGGAGACAGCCCAGGAGTGGATCCCACCCTACACACACCCCCACCACCTACAGACATTTAATCCTGAGCGACAGAAATGAGGATTAAAAGTTCCCCACCCACCCAAACAAACAGAGGATGCAGCTCCTGCATTTCCAGCATCCCAACCCCCCCAGCTGGAAGGAGTTACCTGCACCCCTCCTCTGCTCAGCCCCCAGCAGGAGGAATGAATATGAAGGTGCCAGACTTTGAGCTAAATCCTTAAAACTCCAGAGTGTGGGAGAGATTATGAATGGCAGGCAGAAAATTAGAAGAAAAGAACATTTCTTAGGGTGGGTTATGAAAAGGACCCTGTGATGTGGTGGTGTGCAGCAGCCTGAGGCTGCACTTTGTCCTTCCTCCATTCCTAACACCCCAGTTCTCCCAGTCTGATCCCAGTTTGCTCCCTGCAGCACTGAGAGGGCACAGCCAGAGCAGTCCCCTCTCAGCCCTGCAGGACCCACGAGGATCAGCTCGAGTCGCAGCGTGTGGGATTTGCACCCCTGTGGACCTTACACCTCTGACTCACTGCTCTTCAAAATCCACTTTTCTACATAATTTTATCTCCAAAGACAGGAATAAAAATCTTCAGGACAAGAAGATGCTGCAAGGCACAGCTGGACTGTACAAACAGAGCTCTGGCCACCCCTTCTCCATGGAAACCCAGCTCTGTTTACTGGGCTGAGGTTTGTTTGCTTTGAAAGAGGTGCAGTGGAGACATAGTCAAATCTCATTTGTAGACAGATAAATATAAATTCTAAAAACCTGCATTTAATTTACTGTTCACATTTCCTGGAGGAGGAATGGAAGGATGGCAGTGAAGCAGCACAGCCACATTTCATGTGTGACAAGGCATCAGGCTCTGAAGTTCTGCTCTGTCCTAACAGACATAAAGCCATTAGAAGACTGTAAATATTTTAGCTTCATTTTTAAGCATTAAATCCTTCTGCTTTGCTGATGCCAACTGCATTAAACCACATCAGGCATAAATCTTCTCTTCCCAGCCTCCAAAAGAAGAAATAAGATACACATAAAATGGGAATGAGAGGTGTCAGCTCTGGCTACACTGATGTGGGTGTTTAAACCCTCCCAGCGGTCCCTAATGCCAGAATTCCTGTTAACTCCATGGATTCCTCCCCACCCCTCTGGATTTTGAGCTCAGGCCTCTTTGGGGATTATAACCACATGTGACTATGAGCTCCAGAGGTCATATTTACCCAGGACTCACACTCACATCTGCCAAACTTTGTTTAACTGTTCTTTAATCATGTTCTAATAACCCACAGGAGCTTTAAGTTCTTAGAGCTGAGTAAACCATCCCCTGCTAGATAAAAATCCCAATTCTGATTAATTGCACTTCTCTCCTTACACAAGTGCTCACTTCCCCTCAGTCAGTTCCTCTGTGAGCAGCACCACGCAGGGGCTGGGGCTGAAAATGCTCCTGCCAAAACACACAGGCAGAGCTCCTGTGCTGGGAAATCCCACACAAAGCAGGGCCATCTCTGGAAGAGTGGAGGAGCCATGTCCCGTTCCCTGCGGGCTTTGGGATCTCTGTTTCCCAGTACAACACTGGAAGTTACCTTTGTACTGGTGGGCTGTTGGGTAGGGAGCTTGGAGGAAACTCCATGTAAAAACCAGGACAGGTAACTGCTATTTTGGGAATCTGGGAGAGCTTATGACAGCAAGGTTTGGTCCATGTTTTATAAACTGGGCTCCTTTAAACATCCTGCATCCCAAATCCTGGCCTCAGGCTGGGGCCTGGCCAGGAGGGAGCTGGAACAACAACAGTCTGGTCCTCCAGGAAAAAGTCATTTCATGGAATCATGGAATATCCTGAGCTGGAAGGGACCCACAGGGATCATCCAGTCCAACTCCTGGCCCTGCTGTTGCCAGCAATCCTGGAAGAACACTTGGAGATTCACAGGCTTTGCCTCACAACCTCCCTCCTCCTGGAAGCCCCTGTGCAGAAGTGCTGGATTCACCAGCCCAGGAGAGGAGCTCCCCAGTCTCTGGAGTGTGGCCTGGCCCCTCTGGCCTTGGATCAGCTTCCAATTCCCTTCCAAACACCTCCCTGCTCCTTACAACTCCACCAGTGTAGGTGTGGGGAACTTGAGGAAATTTGGAGCTTAGCAGCCCTGATGGAGAAGGATTTAACTTCCAGCAGAGAGGGAATATCCCAAAGTGCCTCAGGAAAGCAATCCCTCTCCTCCTCCCCTGGCCATGCCATCTCGTGTTCATCAGGAGCACACTCCCACCAACCAATCCTTTTTTTTAATATGCTGTTATTACCCCTGTACCAATTAAGGCACAGAGCTCACATAATCCTATAAAATGCACTTCTCCCAGTGTTTCAATGCCCCATTTCCACAAGGTCGGATGACATTTCACCTAAAGCACTTTAAAACCAGCTTTGGCTTTCAGTTCTTGAGCACACAGAGTCACCCAGCTCTGATCATTTAGAGTCTTCTTGCCTGCCCCAAAGCTCCAGACTCCCTCACCTGGAGGAATGGACAGTGTGGCTGATGGTCACCACGTATCCAGCCCCTCCCACATCCAGGTAGGGCCCAGTAAAGGTGATCAGGCCGGGATTAGCCACTGCATGCAGGTACCTAAGGGAAGCCAAAGGAAATGTTCATAATTAGTGCCAAATTCTGTAACTTTAAGACAGAATCCTTGACTTGCCCAAAACAACAAACACTGAATTCTGCACACTGTGAACAACAGGCCACCAAATTAATGGTTTTTAATAACAAACAAGTACCTAAACACGACCGGGACTCTGACCTAACCCAGACTGGCCCAATACATGGTCCCCCAGTACATCCAGCTGCATGAAAAATGCTCTGTTTACTTCTGCAGAGAACACATTTAATGTAATTTCAGACATTTTCCCCCAGAACAACACAGGACTTGGTGCCAGCAGTGTCTCAAACTCAAGGCAAAACCTGGCAAAATGATTATACTGCAAACTGTGGAGAAAAGACAGAACTGAGGCAAGAAAACAGAGAAATATCAGTGATTATAAATTATAACCTCTCAAAACTTCCTTCAGCATAAAATAAGCCACAGTCATGTCAAATACCTTCCCACTGCCATAGAAAAGCTTATAAAGCTTTTGAAAACACTTTTCTGTAAGAAAAAGTGATCACTTTGCTTCGCCCTACCCAGAGCAACAGCCCCTGAGCAACTTAACCCACTTCTGCTTTATTCCCAGGGTTTTATTTGCACATTCTTCCCGTAACACTACAAATTTCAGGGAAAACATGGGTCAGGAGAGCTGCCAGGAGCACTGCAGAGCCAGAACGTTGGGATGTGTGCTTTTCCCAGTGTCCCAGCACCTGGGCTGGCTCCTTCCCACAGATCCCACCCTTTGGAACACACTCAGAGCCTGCTCAGGTCTCAGGCTCCCATCTGGAATGTCCCCAGCTCTTTGCCCAAATCAGATGCTGCTGCATCATTAATCCCTCCTTGAAAGCAGTGAGAAAAGCCACTGTAAACAAACAAAAAGGCTCCAATATTAACAACCAAAAAGGGCCCGAGGAGCTCAAACACTCCCGAATTAGCTAATCCCTGAAGGGGATGCTCATTTTCTGAATATTTATGTTCCCATCTGCCATAGCTGGGCTATGAAACACCAACTACCCCAGCAAATAAAAAGGCCTGAAATTATAACCAATGAATGAAATTAGAAATTAGAACCAATAAATGAAATTAGAAATTAGAACCAATAAATGAAATTAGAAATTAGAACCAATAAGTGAAATTAGAAATTAGAACCAATAAACGCTTGAGCTGGCTGCATTTAAGCTCTGAGCCTTCTCCCCACGACGAAAACGTTTTTAACTAAATTAAAAAATAAAAAAACCCTCAGGCTACGAAATCAACTCTAAATATTTTCCTTCTTGCCCTCGGAGATGATTCAAAGCTTTGCTGAAGGGACCCTCAAACCTCACCATTGTCTCCTGGTGGGATCAAATGCTTTGTCCATGAGGGAGCCGGGGTAGATGCGGAGCACCCCATTGGGGGTTGCTATGTAACGCCTGACAATGTAACTGTTGAGGCCACTGATTTCCATCTGGGTCATCCATTCATCCGTGCCGTGACTGGTTGCCATTACTTCATTCCTGACAGAGAACTGCAAAACAAAGGCAGAGCTGGCAGGGTTCCTGCAGCACTTGCATGGCAAGATGATAAAAGCTTCCCCGAGAGCCATCGGGGATCATCTCGACTCAATTACTTGGTTCAAGGCTTCTCACACCAGACATTCCAAGCAGATTATTGGAATGAAATATTGGTGGTGTTATCTCTGCGGCTTTTAGTTTGTTGGGTTTTTTCTTTAACTTGGAGTAAATATAAATAATGTGCTGCTTGCACAGAAAATAGAGATTTCTATTTTATATGCCTAAAAACACAAAGGTATTTCTGCTAAGAATTTACTGTGGCTTTAACTTCTCTAGTGTTTGTTTCAACAGCTGCTTATAAAGTTCTGCCCCCCTCCTCTCTCCACTCTTTAGATCAGATGTTGGGAAGGAATTCCTGGCTGGGAGGGTGAGGTTGCCCAGAGCAGCTGGGGCTACCCCTGGATGTCTGGAAGTGTCCAAGGCCAGGTTGGAGCAGCCTGGGACAATGGAAGGTGTCCCAGCCATTTGTCAATGGTTTGTGGTGTGAGCCTTATCTCCACAAGCAATAATTATTCATTATATGGATGATGTGCTCATTACAGCGTCCACACAACAAGAGCTACAAGAAGCTCGTGACAGTGTGATTACAGAAGTCCAAAAAGCCAGATTGGAAATCTCCACTTCAAAAATTCAAGAAAATTCACCATGGAGATATTTAGGATGGAGACTTACAGAGCAAGCAATAAGACCACAGAAGATGCAAGTCAGAACTCAAGTTAAAAATCTGCGAGATCTACAGCAGCTTTTGGGAGAGATCAACTGGATCAGACCAATCTTGGGAATCACAAATTATGAACTTGCACCACTTTTTAATCTCTTGAGGGGAGACTGTAATATCAATCCACCTAGAATCCTCTCCCCTGAAGCTCAAGCTCTTGGAAAGATTACTGAAGCTCTTCAAGAGAGACAAGCACATCGTTTTATACTGAGCCAACCGTTCTTCCTTGCAGTGTTAGGAGAGAATATGCAACTGCGTGGTCTCATATGTCAATGGCACTCGTCACAGTGAGATCCTTTGTTAATATTAGGGTGGATTTTTCTGCCCTACAGATCCCCTAAAACAATTTTCACAACTTTAGAAATGGCAGCTCAAATTATAATCAGAGCTAGAGCGAGGTTACTAACAATGGCAGGCAAGGATTTCACGACAATCTATCTGCCTTTGAAAAAGAAATATTTCTACTGGGCAATGCAAAAACCAGATGATTTGCAGGTTGCATTGTCAGCTTATTCAAGCATTTGCTCAATTCATTTTCCAAGCCACAAACTGCTGCAAGCAAAAGTAAGCTTTAGAGAAAAACCCATGGTAAGTGAAGTGCCATTAGACACAATAACGTCATTTACTGATGGCTCAGGGAAAACACACAGGTCATGGCAGGGGTGCCCCTGCACGGGCTTTAAGGTCCTTCCAACCCAAACCAGTGTGTGACTGTGAGGAGGAGTGGGACAGGAGGATGTCCCAGAGTGTCCTGGGGTGCTGAGGGCCCACCTTGAGGCCGGGGTTGGCGATGAGCCGGGTGTTGTCACTCAGGTAGGCCGTGTAGTGCTCCACCATCCGCTTGGTCTCGGGCTGGCTCAGGTGCTCGTAGGGAGAGGAGAAGCTGCCTGCAGACAGCATCACCGTGGGGCTCTCTGCAAACACCAAGACACCAGGAATTTCAGGATCATGAACTGCACGTGTTGCACAGGGAGGACATTTGCACCACGGGAAGGTCCTTGACGTGGTGTCCGTGTGGTAGGAATGGCTCTGCTGCTCTCCCCTCTCCCCCACACCTCAGCACACAAAACTCCTGCAGGACTGAGAGGGAGGGCAGGAAACATCCATTTTTCCACCCAACCTGGAGCACTTCCCAGCACAGTTTCTCCCTAACCTCAGGCTGCACATGAACTCCCCTTCTCGCTTCCAAACACAGAAGTCAGCCCACCTGCTCTGATCTCTGTGTGCTATTTGGTACTTGATGCCCTTGTTCCCAAAGTCTAAATCATTTCTGAATTACTGCTTTTTGTGAGATAACAGAAGCTGTTTTCCCTTAAGAAAAGATTATGGGCTAAAGAAGAAATTAAGTATCCCTGTTTAGGTTGGATATCCCAGAGGAAAATGAAAATGAGCATTTTCAGTTCCAGAGAATGAACATCTGGAAAATTCCAAGTGCAGAATAATAAATAATCCCAATAAAAGTGCAGCTGCCTGATTTTCAGAACAAACTAGAAAGTGAACTTTCATCATGCAAAATCTGCAAAACCAGACAGCTTTTTCTTTTTAAAAAGAGAAATGATTATGATGATGTAGGGCTGAGGGTTGAGAAGATCTCTGAGGATGTGACCCATGGAACCTGAATTCCCTGTGTGGAATGGTGCCCAGAGGAAAAACTGCAGTGCAGCATGTGAAGTGTTCTGCTTTTAGTCACATTCCTCTAAAACACATCCCCACACATGTGCTGCAGTCCCCACTTCCAAACTTCCACTCCAGGCCTTCATCTGCTTCCCAGGCCAAATATTCTGATTTTGCTTTGGTGAAGTTTTTCCACTTGACAGCTCAGCGCTGCATTTTTGGGATATTTTCCATTTGTATCTTTATGGATATAAGATAACCAAGATTAGGCACCACATTAAAGAAAGAAAAAACCCTGGGTTTTAAGCAACTGGCAAAGCAATTTCCATAGGTTTGTAAGGTCCCTCCTCCAGTTTGATCTCACTGGGTTAAATTGCAGGGCCACGAAGAGCTGAGAAAAATCTCACAACTGTGCCACTGATGCACCTTGAGAGCTTCAAACCCTGCTAAAAACAGAAGTATTAATTCAGAACTTCCTGTAACACAGATTTTAGGGACCTCCCACCATTATACCTAAATAGGACAGCTTGCAGTGTAGGATGTTTATGTAAAACCCCTCTGTTCTTGGGATACTCCTGGCTTTTAAGTTCTCCATCCTTCCCAGACACTGGAACTGCCATGGAGACTCTCCCTTTTTCCCATCAATGTTTGGAATTAGTCAGAAGAGCAGAACCACTTCAGCTTATCAAAACCTGAGAATTTTTAAGCAGGTGAGGAGGGTCTGGAAACCATCAGAGCACTGAAGTTCTCGTTCTCCCCCACAGGCTTAGCTTCTGACTCTGATGGTATTCAATGCTTCTGGCAGGGAAAAACTTCCATAAATCCAAAGCAAAAGAGCAGCAGAGTCCTGCACACCTGGCTGGGACTTCATCCTACTCTGTTATTGGTCAGGGAGGTGCTTTGCAACCAGAAGAGGACTTGGTTTAAGCTTGGTGAGACACCTCTGCTCCTCTCACTGCACTGCCAGGGACCCCGCTGGACCCACAGTGCATTCATCCCCTACTCACTCTGTGAGCAGCCCCACTCATCCGTCCTGCAAGAAGTCAATCTGCTGGTAACAAAGTTATGGATTCAATCCCTGCATGAACCCTTCACTCAAGAGCTGGGTTTGATGATCCCTGTGGGATCCAGCCCAGACTCTGCTGTGATTCTGTGGAAGTGCTCAGCACTCAGCAGGTCACTGTGACCATGAAGAGCTGGGAGAAGGGAAGAGCTGATTAGAAAATCAGCCTTGGAAGTAAAAGCTTCTCAAGGGAAGAGCATTGCCCATGTTTTTACTTTGTGCTGCCACACTCTACAGAAACACACCAGCTGTGACTGTGCCAGGGGAGGCTCAGGGTGGACATCAGCAG
>NW_008236198.1:308517-317549 GCF_000691975.1 Corvus brachyrhynchos | reverse complement strand
GGAAGTGCCCCATGGAAAGGGTGGTCAGGCCTTGGGGCTGTGCAGGGAGGTTTGGAGTGCCCATCCCTGGAGGTGCCCAAGCAATTCCTGGCCGTGCCACTCAGTGCTCTGGGCTGGGGACAAGGTGGGGATTGGGCACAGCTTGGACTCGATCCTGGAGGTTTTTTCCAAGCTGGATGCCCCTGTGTCCCTGAGGTGGCCAGGACAGGCTGGCAGGGCCCTTACCCAGGGTGGCCAACTGCTTGAAGTGCAGGCAGGCATTGGGCTGGCCCCGCAGGTCCAGCTGCTGGTAGAGCAGCTTGCTGCTGGGCACCGTGTTCAGGTTCTTCAGCTGCTTCACAGGAACTTCTGGCTGGATCACCACCACACACAGGATGAAGGATGTGTCCTGCACCTGCAGAGCACCAGCCAGTCACCAAACAGAACCAGAATGTGCAGGATGTACAGAATTTCTGTGTATCGGAGCCACTGAGCTGTACAAAAACCACTTTTCCATACTTAACACAGAAAATAAAAATATTGTGATCTTTTTTCCCTGAAAACTAAGCGAGACTTTCATTTTGTTGCTCAGTCAGCAATAATTTCTAACACTGTTAGGAATTCTCACACTGTTCCATGGGGATTTTTTGTCATTAACAGAGGAGAGGCTGCAGGTTCCCGTGGCTGGACACACACTGGTGTTCCCTTTATGGAGAGTACAAACAAATTGACTCCCAAATACCAGATTTTATTATTTCCACTCTTAATTGGGTGCTGCATGTGCCACATGTTTTACTGGTTTTGGGTATTTTAAGGACTCTAAATTACAGCAGCCCAGCAAACCCTGGAGTGTCCCAGCTGCTCTGCAAAGGGAGTTTGATATTAAATGCAGCATTACAATATTAGAAGACCAGCTCCAGACACCTTCCTGTGTGAAAACAATGACAGATTTAATCTCTTAAAACTGCTCAGCTTAATCCTTTAGGTTAGATTTAACTTAATACTGTGAAATGATCCACAGGTACCTTCTTGAGTTTGTTGGCACAAAGTGACCCATCATTACTGGCATCAGTGAATTCATCTGGATTATGTTTAACCTTAGATTCCACCTTAATCCCTGGATTGAGATTAGTGCTCAGATACTTCCAAACTGAAGGAAGGAGAGTAGCAGAGCCATGAGCTCCCTCTGTGCCATCCCACACTTGTTTTCCTTACCATTTTCCAGGCATAGCTGACATTGTAGGCTTCTTTCCCAATCTCCCTCAGCTTGTTGACGTGCCAGGACAGCGAGGAGTTCACAGGAACTGTGATGATCTGGCTGCCCAAGGGAATGCTGCAGTGGCAGATAAAACATCCGGCACTTTATTCAACCCTGAGCAAAACTGTTAGGACTTCAGCAAAATCTTTCTGTTGTGCATTTATGTAATTATCATAAGAATTGAAGGAATTAACTGTTATTTGTGCTTGGGGAAGGAAAGTGTCTGTATGCTGAAAATGTACTTGTGTACCCCCACATTTTGAGCTTAGGAATTCTCAGATTAGGCAGAGGATAAAGGAAAACCACGACCAAACAGTGGGAAATCTTCCTGACAGGGAAGACAGAGATTAGAAGGAATATTCCCCAGATCAGCTGGGAAACATTATGTAACAGATGAAGAAAGTTGGAGGAAAAACCAAACCAGGGGAAAAAAATTCATCCAAGTACCCAGATATTGCAGGAAAAGGAATTTTACCTTATATCCTCTTAAAATTCCTCTAGAAATACTTCCAGTGCTGCACGTTTGGGAGCTGCATCCCAATCCTTACCTGAGGATGTTCTGGCGCACCAGCTCAAATTTGGGAATGTTCTCGTAGTGGATGATGTCTGTGTGGAGAGGAGGCTCAGACAGCAGGTAGGGCCTGGTCAGGGAGGGGTGCATCAGAGTGTATCCTAAAAACCAAACACACAGCCCCAAATGTGGAATGCATTAAAACACTGAGCCCAAGACGGGTATTTGTAGGGGAAAAAAGAATATACAGTCATTGTATATAATTTTGGCAAAGATGGCAGTGACCAAACAATCTTGTCACCAAAGGGGTTGCAAATGAAAACCAGCTTGAAAAAATAAGCAATAAAACAAGCTGGATCAGAGGAAAAGAGCTGGGGACACACATTTACACCAGTTTTCCTTCTTTCCTAGAAAACCTTGGATGTCACAGATGTAGGAAATCCCCACAGCAAATTTCCAAATCAGAATGCCAGGACAGAAGTTTCAAGTCATGAATCCACCTAAAATCTCCAGCAACTCTCAGGCAAAGCTAACCAACAACATGCAATTAAACTTGTAATAAATATTATCATTCAGCACTTGGAGACTGCTCAGAGACATGAGAATTCAAAACTGGTGGTTCATGAGCTCAGTGGGACTAGAGGACATTATTTGATAACATTACCTTTATTATCAATGAGGAAGGTGTAGGATCCCAAGGAGTCCTGGTAATAGGTGACATCTTCCAGGATATAGGCAAGATTGACATCTACTCCAACAATTCCCAGCAGGAGGTTCCCAAAGTAGCAGGGTTTACTGACAGTCATGATCAGGCCTTGGAAGGAGACAACCACCATAAAACCATCAGCAATATTATCTGGTTCATTATTTTTAGAGGAAACAGAGCCTTTTGAAACGTTACACAGTTAAATTTTATACATATTCCATGCTGGAATATGGCCAGGGAGGCTCAGCAGGGTTTCTGTCGGGTCTGGCTGTTGTCAGCCACTCTCCCTAATTAGTTAATTCGTGTTTCTGACAGTGACCTAAAGTATATTACTCAATTTATTAGAACACACACCACAACTGATGGTTGGGGGGCTGTCAGTGATTCCTTATAGGTAAGAAATAAATTTGTACAGGAAGCCAGCAGAGTATTTTGTTCCTTTAACAGAATTTAAGGCAGCTTAAAAAATAGGATGAAGAGGAAGGAAGTGACTTTGTCCTTGTAAAGCAACAGTTGAGATGAATTATTGCTCATCTAATTGCATAACAACAATATTAAACCTCCTCTGCTTAACTAAATCCCAGTATTGCCCCTGTGCTGGGAATCACAGCCATAATTACCCAACAGTTTGGGATGCATCTCATGCCTGAGGTGAGAACTCTGCAACACCTTCTTACTCCTATTTTCTCCACTGTTTGCAAACTCAGCAGCTCTTCCCTCAACCCAATATAAAATCCATTTGCATGTACAAGCCTTTAAGTACACTCTGAAATCTGTGCAAGACAAACTTCTCTTGCACCACTCCCAACCCTTTGGTTGCTCACGTTTTCCATGGTGCTTGGATATAGCTTTGGGAGAGAGCAACAACAGAGCTTAATCACCGAGGGAGGGAATGCAGGAAGGAGCAAAAGCTCTTATTCAGATTTGCTCAGAACAGCCTTAGACTTGCTTTGGGTCTCAGAACAGTCTGGGTGTGCTGCAGCCACGGAGGGCTGAGGGTAGCCAGCTTGGGACAATAATTCATTATCTCTCCTTGTGCCATTTGCAAGGCTGGTTCCATCCTGCTCTGACACAGGGCTGCCATGGATGGCACTCCAACCTGTTTCCCTCCAGTACCAAGAACTTCTCCCCTCAGATTAAGTGATGAGTGCTGTGTACGTACTCGTACACAGGAACAAATGTCACCCTGAGAATCCAAACTAAATCTGTCGACTCCTTGTCTTGCTCCCACTTTTTTCACAACCAGACCTTGTGCAGATGAAAATGCTACAGGCAAAAAGGCTTGGAAACACACCTAAACCCCAAATGTTGTAGGATTCCAGTGTATCTGGGGATATGTAAGCACAGAGACCCTGCTCTCTGATGCTTTTACACCTGAACCCAAGGTCAGCACTCACCATCCCCCATCTCATCCGAGAAGGGCAGGCTGAACACGGCCTCATCAATCATCCTGTTGGGCAGGTTTGTGTAGAACCTGCCCACGGTGGTCTCCAGGTTGCTCAGCTGGTTCAGGACCATCATGCTGCCCTTGGTGACAGGGAGCGCGCTCCGGTCGGGCACCCCGTACTTGGCCGAGTTCTGCTCGGCCAGGTCCCGCAGGAAGGCCAGTTCCTTCAGCCCTGTCACCCCCTCTGCCACACAGCAGGGGCACAAAACACAAGCAAACAGGTCAAACAAGCTTCATTTCCATCCAGGCTTCTGCATCCCTCTCCCAAGGACTGGAAATAAAAGCAGAATGATCCATACTCTGTACTGCAGGGCTGAAAATTCTATATTCTTATTGAAGTGATAAAGTGCTTCAAGATTGGTTTGAGGAAAATTAATTACCTAACACAAAATTTAATGAGATTGCCTCTCTCTGTTGCACAGTGCAGAAATCTGCCATGCTGTTCACATCCCCACTTTAAACAAGGGCCTTGGAACAAAGATTTGTGTGCCCCATAAATCCACAGGACAGCTCTTTGTTCTCCACCGGTGGCTCACCCACAGGCAGGACCAGGAGCGAATCCTCTGCCCTGGGAGATAACAGGCTTTGTTCCCCAGCTTCAACATTCCAGTTCCACACTTTGCACAAGTCCCAGGCTCAACTCCTGCCAACAAATCAAAGCCTTTTGCACGCCCCAGTCTCAAATGAGTGTTTAAATTTACAACCAAATCATCCCTTAGGTTAAGCATTCATTTCCTTGCCTGTTTTCAGTAATACAACACACTGCTCTTGTGCTGAAAATGCTTTTTTGGAAAATGGGTGGGTGATCTTCGTGTTTAACTTCACTGTCAGTTGGTTCCCAGGTTACCAAAGCATTTCAGATTAGGTTTGATCTCCCATTCACCCTCCCTGGCTGATGAAATCACACTTGCTCCCAGTTTGCTGCCCCAGGAAGTCCCCAGGAAGGTTTGCAGTTGCAATAATTACCAAATTTAACTCAGTCTGGACAATCCAGGCCACAACACTTTATATCCCTGCAGTTGCACTGGGCTACACAAAGATATAGTGGCACACTTATAAATACCAGTTTATAAACACAGTCATAAAGGTAGCAACATCTGGATGCAGCTTCTGGATTAAATGTGCCAAAATCCATTAACAAACTGCTTCCAGCAAAGCCTGGAATTATTCTTGAATGAGCTTAATTAACGAGTTGTGCTGTGTCAAGAAGGGGAATTTCATGGCCTGGAAATGACAGGTGTCTCTCACCGTTCATGAGGGCATAAGTGAGGATCATCACTGAGTTATTGAGGAAGCTGTTCTCTTCGTTGATGACACGCAGAGTGACTTTTTTATCATCTTCAGAGGAATCTTTTGATGTGATCCCAGCCGAGAGGTAAATGATGACCATATCAGTATCTAAAACAGAATCACACACACAGCACAAAGTGCATCAGATTTTTAACTTGGGCGAGCCTTGTGCTGAGAGCCCTGAAATCTGCTCACAGCAGCTTCATCCAGGGATCCACAGGCACCTCCAGGGGATGAACACACTCTGCAGCCTCATGGGTTACAGCCTTTGGTATTCAAGTTTCACTCTTGGCACTCATCAAACTTCTGCTTGGTTTGGTGCCTACTGGCCACCCAGGGGCACCAGGGCTTGTTCTCCTGAGCAAACCCCACAGGCACCTTCTGGCTTTGGAGTCATGGAATGGTTTGGGTTAGGAGGGACCTTAAAGCCCATCCAGTGCCACCCCTGCCATGGCAGGGACACCTCCCACTGTCCCAGGCTGCTCCAGCCTGGCCTTGGACACTGCCAGGGATCCAGGGGCAGCCCCAGCTGCTCTGGGCACCCTGTGCCAGGGCCTGCCCACCCTCCCAGGGAACAATTCCTGCCCAATATCCCATCCATCCCTGCCCTCTGGCAGTGGGAAGCCATTCCCCCTTCTCCTGCAACTCCATCCCTTGTCCAAAGTCCCTCTCCAGCTCTCTTGGACCCCTTTAGGCACTAAGGTCTCCCTGGATCCTTCTTCAGGCTGAAGAGCTTGGCTGCCTCCAGGCAGGAGCACATGGGTCCAGCACCTGGAGCAGCTGCTCCAGCTCCATGGAAAAGGCTCCACAAAGGTAAAAACCCTGCAGTTTTCATCTCCTGCCCCTCTGTTCTCCTCCCATCCTGCAATCCTAAAGCATGCAGCTGCACAGGATGCCCTCCTATGGAATAGGGCAGAGCAGAAAGCTTGGGAATGTGACCTGGCCCCCTCACACTTTCCCTGGAACACGTTTTTCAGGCTGAAGATGTTCCTGGCCAAAGTCCTGCCCCAAAGCCTTTGAACACAACAATTCACAGCCCTGTGCTTACCCCCCCAACCTGTTCCATCACATTTATCTCAGTACTAAAAGTGGTTTTTGTTTGTAGTGAAGACACAGATCGGGATCATCCACAGGCAACCCAGAGCACTGGGCTCAGGTGGTCACATCCCAGCTTTCTTGTTTCACCTGGATTTTTGGTGGATTTGCTGTGCTGGCTTTATTAAATAGGTATCATTGCTTTGACTTGCACATTTTGTCCTCATGACTCAAACAGAATTTCAGCCAGAACCAGATTTTGACACAAAGAGGAGGTGCTGTTAATTTGGGGGAATTTCTACCTCAGTTTTTTGTAAGGGATAAAAGTAGGAAAAAAACAAAGCCAGGTATTAAAGCAGCTTTGGGTGGAGTTTAAGGAAAATTGTTGCTGTGTTTCCTAGGCTACAGCACAGAGATTCTATCTGCAGCCAGGCATGGTGCTGCAGCCTAAAAGGAGTAACAAGAGCCAGTCCTAAACCTGCATTAGGGACCAGAGCAAGCAGCTTTTGGAGCATTTTGTCACCGTTTGGGATGAGGATCTGCTGAGCAGGACTGCATCAGGAACTGGCATCAGGCACAAATCCAGACCTGTTTAACAGCACAAGTGTCCCATCTCACACCAGCAGCTCCCCTCTGGCTTTGCCAGTGTGAATTTGGGGCTGAGGCTGTATCTCAGCAGCTTCCCTGACACACCCACACATTGTTCTCTGGGAACAGGATGTTAGAAAATTAACAGTGGAATGAAGGATTTTTTTTTTTGGTGGGTTTGTTTTTCTGTTTTAAAAAGATGAAAAGATTATTTTCAAGAAAATGAGACATGTTTTATAAACATCCTCTTCTCAAACCTATTGTCTCACCCCAGGAATCCTGAAATTCGTTGTAAACACATTAGATCTTCACAATCTTCCACATGGAGAGAAAACCTAAATCCAAGGCATTTGCATTTTAACTTTCTGTGCTTGTGCCCCAAAACAGCTGTTTGATATGAAACCCAGTGACGTATGAATATGCCAAAACTTCTAATCCTAATATAAAACAGTGCCAAACATAAAATCATAGAATCCCAGAATGGTCTGGGTTGGAAGGAGCCTTAAGGCCCATCTCATTCCACCCCTGCAATGGGCAGGGACACCTCCCACTATCCCAGGCTGCTCCAAGCCCTGTCCAAACTGGCCTTGGGCACTTTCAGGAACGGGGAATATGCAGGAGGATGCTGCAAGACTCCTCAGCTGATGTTCTTGGAATAAGTCCTGATGACAGATGCATCCTATCCCAGCCAGCTGCAGCAGCACTGCGTTGTTTATTTTTCATTTGATGGAATTGCTGCCCTTTCCTCATTTTGCCAGAGGATGGTAAAATCCTGCCCTTGCCAACCTTATCCCCTGTCAAGTCACACAAAGTCTCCCTGTACCAAGGCCTGAAGCTCAGGAACTGGCTGAGCCTTTGGTAGCAAAAGCACCATTCCATAAACCCAAGGAAAGTCACGTGGAATGCGAGGGTATTTCCTCATTCTCTCCAAAGTGCTTTCATTCCTGGTCTTTTCCTCTCTCTCTGGCTCTGCACAGCCTCTGAGCTGGTACCCTTTGGGACACTGATGGAGCTGCACTCACTGGAGCAGGCACAGGGCCAAGGTGTGGGAATTGTGTTACATAATCAGAGTATCCCCATGGAGATGGGCTGTTCCCTCCACCCTGCCATGGCACTGCCACTGTCACGCAAACCCAGGGAGCACTCAGAGCACAGAATTTGCCTTCCACAGATTCCTGGCAAGCAAATCTGCCACTCAATTTCACATCCATCTTTCCCATGTCTTTCATCATATCCTCATTACAAAAAACACCCAGAAAATCCCCAGTCTTGGGAAGGGGAAAGCTCACAATGAGTATGGAAAATTCAGGGGGGTATTCTGAGATGCAGGATTTAGCCAGGACAGCTTTGTGCTCCATAAAATATCACCCATAATTGGTATTCTCAAAAAAACCATTCCTTGAGAAGCAAGGGCCACTTCCCCAGAATTCCAGTAAGGCACATCATCCATATGCAAATGTGCCAGCAGTAATTAAATGAACCTGCAGAAGCTGCAATTTTCCTTGGAAATCCTCCTTTCCCCCTGCCACAGATTGGGGAAATAACTCAGCTATCAGACAGTTCAATCCTGCATTTTCCTCTTTCCTTCAAAAGAAAGGCGAGGCAGCAAGTGACACAAACGAGAAGGGAATGGCCACATCCAACAGTCCCTCGTGTGGATTCCAGCCCAAGGAAACACTCCTTAAAATAAAAAGAGGGGAGGGAGCACATTTTTGTTAACATTCAACACACTGCACTCCCTTGGCCTGTGCCAGAGTGAGAACGTGAAGTAAGAAAACATTGGCAAGGCCCAGCAAGAGCCAGGCTTGCACAAGCAGAGGCTGCCTTACTTCCTTGGAGCCTGGTGCCGTTGTTGGTGTTCCGGAGGAGCTGGAAAGCCTTCTGGAAGCCCAGGGCGTGCTGCGTGGAGCTGTCGGACGCCTTGATGCTGCTGACAAAGGTGGACATCTTCCTCTTGGTCTCACTGGTGGCAGGGGACAGGAAGGTCTTGTAGCACTGGTCCAGGGAGCACGTCCGCACTGCATCCGCCACCGTCAGCACCGAGATCTGCCCGGGGAACAGAGTCCATGGCATCACCTTCCCAGGAGGGGGCTTTACACACCCACACACAACACACTGAGAGGCCAACTGAAGGGATTCCGTGGGTTTAGAAGTTGATTGTTGCAAAAGAAATGCTTGGGGGGTAAATCTGTCCAATTTCAAAAGGATTATGGGGAGT
>NW_008236198.1:295333-308501 GCF_000691975.1 Corvus brachyrhynchos | reverse complement strand
AAGAGACTTCGGTCTTTGTTTCTCAGCAGCCTCAGCTTCGCTCTGCTCTCACACAATGGTTAATGTACTGCCCTGGGAAGGGAGAACTCACAGGGAAATTTTCAGGAGCATTTTCAGGAAAGCCTGGAGAGCCCAGAGAAAAGTGGAGTGCACAGAGAAATTAAAAAAAAAAAAAAAAACAAACAACCCCTCTAAGGACTGCTCCCAGCAAAGCTTTTTGTTGTTTCAGTCAGAGCACGGCGACTCTGACATCAGCTTTTCCTGTAAATAAGTTAATGCAAGTGTTACCACCATGCCTTAATGACATCTAACACACCAGGCTCATTAACTGAGTGACAAACTTCATTAGGGAGCATGGCTGAGGCAAGACAGTCACAGAATTAAGCAGTAATTAGATACCTGTGTAGCAGGTTCTATAACCAAGGAATATGTGTTTTAAATTTATTCTCTATATTAACACCAACCCTTCTGACACTTAAATTTAAGTGCTCTTAATTCTGCTGAACTGTAAGATTGCTTTACCATATTAAATCTCTCTAAAAGCACAAAGCTACAAGTGGTTTTCCCACACTACTCATGAGAAAAGGCAAAGATTATGATCAGCTGTTCTTCAATTTGATTTAGCTGAAACTCTTCCTACTCACAAAAGAAAACCAAAAGAGAAAGATTGATCAAGGTCCCATCAGTAGAGAGTTACTAAAAGCAAAGACCAAACTGGAGACTTCTTAAAGAAGCATCTTAGGGTCCCTGGTTGTCTGTACTGAAAACAATCACAGGTTAAGTGACTTTCTCACTGTCAAGTGAGTACCAGTGACAGAGCAAGAAATCAAACCCAGATTTCTCAGCCCTTTGCTGGTACCATAATTATCTGTGGACACTTCCAAACACTAATTACACTTCAGCTTACCCCAGTACTGCAGAAGAATAAATAATTCCCACTTTCACAGAGAAAAAGAGAGGCTCAGAGATAAAATGAGTTGCTCAAAGCAGTCTAGGATGTGACAAGGTGTCATGCTTGGAGCGTGGTTCTTCTTCCTGCTGGCCATCACCGAAGCCTCTGCTGAGATGGAGGAGCCTTTCAACATTGCTCAGGTTCAAGATTTTGCCTTAGGTCAGTGGGATTTCACTTTTTCCCAGCCTGAAGATCCCCAAATGTTTCCCCTGCAGCAGAAAGGCTCCAGGAACGAGCTCAAGGCTCTGCCACCCCTCGCAGGCAGCTCCCAGATCCGCAGGAATCCATGGACTGAAAACACCACTTTGGGTGAGAACCAAAAACCAAGGGAAAGCTGCTCCTTGCCTGGAGAAACCTCACCTTGTCGTGCTCATCTATGGAGCTGAGGATCACCTGGGCAGCATCCTTGGCAATCTGGAGCTGTGTCTCTGTGACAGAGGCTCCGTGGTCCACGATGACCACGATGTGCTTGGACTGAGGGCGAACGGTCGAGACGTAGACGGGCCTGAGGAGGAACAAGAGCCAAACCACCCTCATCAGGCACCCTGTCATCCCCACTGAAATGCTCACAAGGGAAAAGAGGCAGGAATTAAACAACCCAAGCAAACAACCACGAAGAAACAATGAATTACAACAGGAATTTTTGCCCTAATGAAAACCTGTACCAGGAAAGGCCAGCTGAGAAGGTGAACATGCAGAAATGCCCCTCACTTTCTGGATTTTTTACCCTAAACTCAGTTCTTCTCTCTGTGTCACAGCACATGCTTTCAGGAATAAACCCCTCTGCTTACAGAGCAGCAGTGTTTGGGATCACTTTGCAGCAGCTCCCACCAAGGTGTGAATGAAGCTCTGACAAGCAAGAAATGCATCCTGGTAAACCCTGGCTGCGGGGAACTTCACCCACACGAGAACTGAGCACAGTAATGGGGGATGTGCTGGTGCCACGACAAGTAAAGGCCTGTGCAGCTGCAGGGAGCTGATCAGCCCAGGGTGTTTGGGTTGTTGTAAGAAGGCTTCTGGCCAAGGCAGGGCTTTCCCTTGGTGCCCTGGAATGACTCTCACCCGGGTCATGCTCCACAAGCCCTTGGATCTGCCCAGTTTTACATCCCAAAGTGAGCTACCACCAGTGAGGACTCTCGGTGCTGCCATGTGTCTGTGCTAACACCAAAAAACTTCTTTTCAGGGAAGTGTTTTCAGATCCAGCCCAATACTGAGAGATGTGTGAAACAGTTCACAGGCTCTCACTGAGGTTTCAACCTGGAATAAATTAGGAAGATCCTCAGCACGGAGGAAGGATTAAAAAGAAAATGGCAAGTTTCTCTTTCCTCTTTAGCCCAGACACAAAACTAGTCACAGTCAAGTGAGAGTTTTGGGATCTAAATTTTATTGTATCAAAGGCAGCCACAGAAATCTTATTAAGAGGAAAGAAAATGCAGAAGATTTGAGACAAGGCACTGCAGTAAACAACTGGCACAGATCAGGTCTTAACTGTAAAACAGCCTACAGCTCTACCCTGGATTAATACCTGCAACTGAAATAGGGCCTTTGATCTTCAAAGCACTGAAGCATTAATTAATTAATTCACCCAACCTACCCTCTGAAGTAAATATTACCAAAAAGAGATCCCTTATTTAGCCATGGAGGAACTATGACCCAGACTAAGTGATTTGGATAAAATCATTGATGCTTTTAGTGCCAAAGTTCTGAGCAGGACTGGGGCAGCCCAGCTCTCACCTCTTCACACCACACCTTCCCAAGGGCCCAGAAAACTCAGCTGAGCTCAGGACTTTGTGCTTTGATGACACACCAAAGATACCATCAGTAAACTTTTGACTGCTCAACCCTGACAGGAAACCAAACCTTCCTTAGTGTCCCCAAAAGGTTCCTGGGTATGCTGCTGCTTCCCCTGCACAGACTGATTAACTGGTACAATTAATTAATGTGTGACCAGAGATACTAAAGCCACTGCACCTTCCCACCTTCACCAATCCCATGGTACTGAAAAAAAAAACATGGAAAAATACTGCACGTCACATTCTTGGCTTCATGTCCAGAGAACAGAAATCCCTGTGCAGGAAACCCTGCCATCAGCTGATCCTTAATTTCTCCTTTCTTATTTTAGTGGAAGGAAATTTTCACTGCTGCTTCCCTACTATCCATAATGTGCCACCCAAACCTGGGGAAAAATGCTCCTTTCCAGTCTTTCATCCTTCCCCTCCCTCCCCAAAGTGATGCACCTGCCAAAGCAGTAGGATATGTGTCCACTGCTTTGTTAACAGGGGTCAAGTATGAGTCAAATTTAAGTCAGATTCTGCCTGCAGGCTGACCAACAATTTCCAAGTGACTGCTATTTATAAGTGATTTAATTTGGGAGAGGTGAGGAACCTGTATGGAATTTTAGTCTCGTATCTTAGAAGTGAACCTGTGCTTTAAAAAAACGACCCTAAGAAAACCCAAGGGACTCCATTAGAAGTTACTCATGAATGTTGTCAGCTCGGCAAAGCACAACACTGAATGAAATCAGGGCTCGAGGAATCCAATATTAATGCTTTTCCCAGGAATCTGGAAGGAGGCAAATCCTACCTGCTGCGGTGTTCGTAGCTGCCTTTGCACCGGAACTTGTGGGCTGGGAACACGGTGAAAATCCCCTCTTCTGAGCTGAAATATTGCCACTTAATTCCTGGGTTAGACTTCAGGTTATCAGCCAGGACTGCAGGGTGGAGAGGGAAAATGAAGCAGAGTTACAAAGGCAGCCCAGACTCGGACGTTTCATCACTCATGGCCTCGCTTGTGGTGTTTCGAGGAGAACAACCAGGGCCCAATGTGAAACACAAACTGCTCTGCTTAGGATGGGTAAAACTCACTGGTCAAACCCCACTGACTTGCAAATAGTTCAAGTCTTTTGGAAACTCAGCACTGGATTTGACAGACTTTGTTTAAAGTGTGATGACACTTCCTGAATCTCTGAAGTACACCCAGGTCCCGGGAAGGCAAGGCTGGAGCAAGGAAGGAAGAGATTAAGGCAATTATATATGATATATATACACCCCTACATCTACCTGTAACAATAAACACATGGTCAACATCCTTTCCATAAAGGAAAAAAACTTCATGTTAAAAGATCCTGCTCTTTTTGGTGGAGTAACACCAAAATATTAAACAGGTCTGGTGCTCACAGCTCCAACCTGTTGCCATCACCTATTCTGATTTCTGTTTAAAAATCTCTGCATGAACATCTAGCAAAAGTAGTTTTCCATGAAAATGCGAGTTAAGGACAAACTCACGGTGCAGAAATAGATGAGAAGGTTAAAAAAATAGGGAGAATCTTTTTTTTTTTTCAGGGAAAACACAGCACACTCCCTCTAAGGGTCATGCAGTGGCCACACTCTCCAAGTGCCAAGTGGTGGCTCCATGCTGGTCCCACCCTTCCTCACCCTGAGCATCTCCATCACTTTCTTGTTTTCAAAATCATGGAATCACAGGATCATTGAGGTTGGAAAAGACCTTCAAGTCCAGTCTGTGACTGATTCCCACCTTGTCCCCAGCCCAGAGCACCGAATGCCACGGCCAGGCCTTCCTTGGACACCCCCAGGGACGGGGACTCCAAACCTCCCTTGGGCAGCCCCTGCCAAGGCCTGAGCACCCTTTCCATGGGGAAATTCCTCCTGATAAGCTCATGAAATTCAGAGGGAAGGGTAATAACAGCTCTTAGCAGCTATACTGCAACTTCCCTCCAAGTCCCTCAGGACGCTGAGGAGTGATCATTAATTACTCATTGCATGGACAAAAAGGTACAACAAAGAAGGTCAGTGACATGCTCCCAAGCTCTGCAGTCCAGCAGGAGCTGAGCTCAGGATACAACCACGGTGCAGAGCTCAAACCCTCCTGGAGTTCACAGGCCACACTCATTATCTTTAAAATGTGGTACTTTCTTATTAAAATAATCTCTAGGGAAGCACCAATTAACACGAGCAATGAAAGCTACTAAAAAACTACAGCTTGGCAATATGACCAACACTGACTGATTGACTGGTAAAAACCCTGGTAAAAGCACAAAACATCCCAAATCCAAAGAAGTGTTTAATGCACCGAGGGAAATCAACGGAGTGTTCGGACATTGTGGAAATCTGGAGAATTCTGGGACAGCTGTGTTTGAGTCACCTGAGGCAGAGGTGGCACAGAAACCCTGAATGGTTTGGGTTGGAAAGGACCTTAAAGATCATCCTGTTCCAACCTCCTGCTGTGGGCAGGGAACAGATCCCAAGAGCATAGGGAAGGGAACAGATCCCACGGGCACTGGGAAGGGAACAGATCCATTGGGCACTGGGAAGGGAACAGATCCCACGGGCACCGGGAAGGGAACAGATCCCGCGGGCACTGGGAAGGGAACAGATCCCACGGGCACTGGGAAGGGAACAGATCCCACAGGCACTGGGAAGGGAACAGATCCATTGGGCACTGGGAAGGGAACAGATCCCACGGGCACTGGGATTTCTGCCTCATAGTGCAGTGGGAATGTCCCACGGACCTTGTCTGCTCTCCCTCCAGCCTGGAGGGATGAAGGGATTGATGTCCATCCCATGGAACCACCAACTTCGCCACACCAGTGATCTAAGTCCCTTAAAACAAAAGGAAAATGCTCCCAGGAGAGAGGGAATGGGAGGTCATTAGCATGGGAAGCACAAACCCCTCAGCACCACAGCATTAACAGGATTATTCTCCACTCAGGGCAGAACATCCTCTCTACTTGCAGCAGACTGAAAATAAAATCTGGCTGTTTGGTATCTTTAGTTCTTACCTAGCAAATAAAGGGGATCACATCCGCTTAAAATGCACAAAAAAAGGAAGACATTCCCTTGCCATTTCTCTTTTCAGGTTCTCTGACTGCACAACTCGGAGAACTGCAGAGGGGGGCTCTGATTTCCAGTGCTTCACCTTTTGCTCAGCATTTCCCTTCAGCATTCCCTCAGGACTGGCACTGAAAATAGCCCAGTTTCACCTCCTGCATCTCCTCCATTATCAAATATGCCAATATTTGGGTTGGAAAGGACTGCAGGGCACATTCAAACCGTAGCCAGACACTCTACAACCAAATACCCACACTGAGGATAGTCTGAGTTCCACATCCTCCACACTTTAGCACTTACTCAAGTTTCCCAGACTGGCTGTGGCCACGATGTTCTCTCCACACTCGGCTCAGAGTAATTACCCTGCAAAAACCACTATCCCAGGCTTTCCCCACTCCTCTTTGCCACAGTATTTTACACTTCCCACAGTGCCTACAAATCCCACTGGGATCCCAGGCTGGGACTGCTGAGTTCTGTGCAAAAATGCAGCTTCTCATGAGAAGAATTCCCTGCCTTGATGGAGCAAGGACTACCAGAGATTCCTCTCCTCATCCCCCTCCAAAATCAAGTTTTTCTCTAAACTGCTGCTTCCTCCTGCAAGCAGAAGGGCCATGAGACTATAAAACATTTAAATCCTTCTTTTTATGTCCAGTCACCAGGATTTCATCGTTCTGGGGGTGAAGTTGTTTTGTATAAAGAGGCTGAAATTCTTGTATTGAAGTTTTTGTTGTGAGTTGAAGAACTTGAAAAATGTCATTTCAAAGTGGACATGTGAACACTCAGTTAAAGCCTGGATGAAATAACTTGCCCAGTCTCATTTTACCAAAAAACATTACAATAAAGGAGTTCATCATTTAAAGGGTTTGGCTTTTTTTAATCCCTGATATATTAAAGATAAACTTCTCATTCCTGCAAGGCCATGAGCTGTATTTATTTCCCCACGAGAGTATGTGGATTTAAAAGTGCTCATTTTCCCCATAAAACAATTGGTTTTGAAACTCAAGCTCTGCTGTTCTCCTCTTCACACAGTTGTGCTCATGTTTCCTCCAGCGAGTGTTAGTTCAGTAACACCCTCCCCAGGGACCACCAATTTTATCCTAACTCTGCTTTTTCCCCCTTTTTTTTTCTTTTTCCTATGGCCATAGCAGACAATCTCCCTGCAGATAAGCCATGGCTGAAAAATCCAGACTTCTTCTCTTTAAGCACGTTCTTATTTTCCATCCACTCAAGCTCTAAGAATGCCCTGCAGATATTTCCTCAAGTCCTGGTCCCTGCCAGGACACACAGTAGATGAATTTTTTTTAGCCTAAACCTCACCTACCCCAAACTTTCTACGCCCTCAGTGCCTGTAGTTTATTCCTACCTCCTCCTCCCAGAAAACCTGCCCTTGGAAAGGTTATTCCATCAGAGGACCCCAGTAAAAAGCTGATTGTGAGATGAGCTGCCTGCCCAGCCCAAAGCTAAAGGCTAAATCTGTCAGAAAACCTCAGAGCCCCTGGCAGGGCCTGAAGGGGCTCCAGGAGAGCTGCAGAGGGACTGGGGACAAGGCCTGGAGGGACAGGACACAGGGAATGGCTTCCCACTGCCAGAGGGCAGGGATGGGTCGGATTTTGGGAAGCAATTGTTCCCTGGGAGGGTGGGCAGGCCCTGGCACAGGGTGCCCAGAGCAGCTGGGGCTGCCCCTGGATCCCTGGCAGTGCCCAAGGCCAGGCTGGACATTGGGGCTGGGAGCAGCCTGGGACAGTGGAAGGGGTCCCTGCCCCTGGAACAGGGGTGGCACTGGATGGGCTTTGAGGTTCCTCTCAACCCAAACCATCCTGGGATTCTGTGATTATGATCCTCTGCATTAATGAGTGGATGGAATGATTTTGCTTTTCTAAAGTGAGCATCACCACTAAACAAAGACCCAGCCTTGATCTCACACTTCATGGAAGAAGCAAAGAACCCCAGAAATCTTTGTGGAATCCCTTAATTCCGGACACAGATTGGGAATAAAAGTGGCCAACTGCCCACAAACTGGCATTGCCAGGTCACTCCAAAACTATCTGACCCCAAATCCTGCTGCAGACTGGAAAAGTTGGAAAGCATGGACATGACAGCATTTGAAATGCTCATTGTCTCTAATTATAAATATCTCACAAGGCAAAAAGGACTTTTAGGAAGAAAGCCCTGTGTGACAGAGTTTATAAAACTTCAAAGGGAATGCGATATGATAACACTTAGCACTTCTAGATACCACTTTACATCTTCAAAGCACAGCCAAACCATTAACTAATTAATCTTCAAAGAACAGCACAAACAGGCAGGGGGGAAAAAAAAAGGAACTACTGAACATAATTGCTCATTATAAAAGGGTTTCTTACAGCCCTCCTCTTTAGCATTACACTTGCCAAGCTGCCGACCTCGGATCTCATCCCACAAAAGCCAGGGAAGTTTAATTTTCAGTTCTCCTCTGACAAGTCCCTCCATTAAAAACCTTCATGGTGAAGAAACAGCACAAAGAAATGTGTTTACTGCGCAAGTGAAGACATCTTCTAACTCTCCAGACAGATTTGATCCAGGATTTTCCAAGTCAAACTTGCAGCTCCTGTGCTGTCACCAGAAAAGAAAAGCTCTGCAGCTCAACCACAATTAACATTCTGCTGGTGGCATGAGCCAGGACAGAGCCCTGCTCAATCCTTAGGACTCTGAAGGGAAAAGAAGTAAAAAACTCATTCATTTTAAGGAATGGGACCAGATTCCTCAATTAAAAGGATTTGGAAGGAGGGGAATTAACTCTTCTGCTCAAAATACCTCCCAACCATTTAAACTCAGCCAAAAATCAGTTTAAAATACAGCAATTTAAGGAACATGACCAAGGCATTCCACATTCTGGACTCAATGATCCCTTCCAACCCTGGGTATTTTATGATTCTAATATTTTAAATGATCAACACCTCGAATAAAACAGACAAAATTTATTGGGCAACTTGGTGCCATCTCTGCATATTTCTGGGGAGGAGCACTCTGCCAGAGCTGCCTGACTTGGAACAGACATTTCAGCACTTCGAAGGATGAGAAGGAGAAAGATTTACTGGTTCCCTGTTTATTCAAAAGGAAAAAAACCTCCAGAGGAACCTGATAACATAATGCACTGGCTCTGGGGAAGATTTAATAAATGAAGGACTGTTCAGAGTGGTGAGGACAGATCTCTTCATCTAACTACCCAAAGCCTGTGCCTCCATCTGGAGAATAAAGACTTTCTCCTTATCTATTTTGTACTAATGGCTAAAAGTAATCCAGATGCAAAACTCCAACCAAGATAAAACAGAATCTTTTTAAAAACTTAAAAAACATTGAAAAAGCTACCTAGTATCAAGAAAAAACAGTGGTAAAAGCATTCTTTTTTAAAGGCTCAGAAGAGACACATCCATCTCTTTCTCCCTCCCCTAAGATTAATGTTTATTTTAATAAAAAACCCAATAATACTGGAAAAAACCAGATTTGAACGTTCCAGGAGCTCCATCACCCTTCTGAACACCCTGCTCAGGGTGGAATTTGGGCTTGCTGTCCACACCAAGGGCTCTCCCAGGCTCTGCTCCTGTGGCTTTGCCAGAGCCTGCGGTGCAAATTCCATTCCCTTCCAACACCTCCAACTTCACCACTCCAATCCCACTTTTTATACTGAGCATGGAGCAGGCCAAGATTAACATTTCCAGAACTGAGAGCGAGGTCGAGCAGAGCAGAGCTGAAATTAATGTTTTGCTAGGAGCTTTTTATAGGCAGGATGATTTAAACTGCAGAACTCACGTGGGAAAAGAGGGATACTCATGGGAATTCTGCCTTTGATGTTCAGAATGAAATGATCGACCCATTCAGGAAGACAACGATGAGAACACCCACATTTGTGTATCCACAATTTTTGGGGCTTTTAAAGCATAAAAATAAGTGAGGCAGAGGTAGAACTTAAACCCAAAGTGCAACAGATACTCCTCAGCAGCTCTGCATGAGGACACCTATGAGAGAAGAAAGAAAATGATGGGATTAGGGGAAATTATTTCGTATTTGATCCTTGTCTTCTTTCAGAGGTGGTTTTAGTTTAATGTGAGTATTGATAGATTTATTGAGAATTGGCTCCTCTGCAGAGCAAGGGCTCTGCCCTGAGTACCCTCAAAGGTAAGTGGTCCCAAAGAAAGATACAAGTAAGAGTTTCAAGCCACAGATGACACTTTTAAGCCCCATTTCTAGGCTGACAGCGTGTTCCCAGCTGGGGGGATGCTGGGGCACTGAGAGCACTCCATTCCTCTAACCAAAACTGCTTTTCAAGACATTAAAAACCATTTAATGCCCCACTCCATTTCTATCCCCAGCCTATCCTAAGCCAATTCTTGTCCCAACCCAAGAATTCCTTTGGGAATCCAGGGCTGCCACTGGATGGGCTTTAAGGTCCTTCCAACCCAACCCCATCTGTGATGATCTCCCAGACTCAAACACAAGGACCAAGGACATTCCTTGGATCTCACCTACACAAAACTTCTCTCTTCACAAGGTGTGCACCCAGCACCAACTTCTGTTTCTCAAATTAACCATTTCCATCCCTGCCTCAATCCTCTCTTTCCATCCCAATTCTCTCTTACAGACATTTCCTCCCTAATCAAACCTCCCCCAAGGCTGTTTTTGTAACAGGAGAGCCAGAGGAGAGTCTGCTGTCAATAAATCCCTGTTCTTACTCTCCCTCCAATTCCCTCTCCTCTCCTGCTGCCCTTTCCTGCCAATGCCATGTTTTGAAGGTTCTCCTTTCATCAGGAATCTTTCAAGCCAGAGGCAAGGGAAGAGGAGGCACTTGAGCCTCACTGCTGAGCCAGGACAGCAGGAACCTTGAACACCCACTAACACTGTTTTTGTGGGAATTCAAACCAGAAATTTAAATCATGTTTACAAGAAACTGCAACTTATTTGCTTTTCATCACTCAAAAATAAGGAACATTTCTTGAATACTTTTTTTAACCTCCAACTTCTGCAGTAGAAAAAGATTTAAATTCAATTTAAATAAAAACCATGAAGTGATTCATTCAATGCCTTGCTCTCACAACAGTGACTGTAAGCTTGCTTTCAAAAATTATTTTGATTAATTAACAACTGCATGTGATTTTAAACATTATTTTAATGAGCTGTTTGGGTTTGGTTTTTTGTAATAAAGAGATGAGTAAAACAAAGCTCAGCAAATCATAATGAGTGAACAAAGAGTGCCTGGCTTTAGGATGGAAAACACCACACAAATCACGGCATGTCAGGAAATCAGCCTGGCCAGCACCTGCATCCAAGATGTGGGATACAATGGATGGGATGGAAAAGAATCTATGGGGACTGTTCACTTTCCTTTTATATTTCATTAGAAATCCAGAAAGCAGAGCTATAAGAAGAGAAACAGTAAGGGAATTCATAAAAATTTGGGATTCTTTCTCCCATTTGTTGCAAGATGGTGAGGGTGGAATGACAGGTCTGCCACTTCATCAGTCAAGTTAATAAAATAAATCAGACTTTTCTTCCACAAGAGCTCTGAAAATTAAAATAAAATAAATCCCAAGTCTGCTTTATTCCCCCTGAAGAATTAACAAACAACCCTCGCCCCAAAATGAAATCCACAACCAAAGTCTATTAATGGTCCCTAATTTACAACACCGAGCACCATAAAAAGTTGAAAAGTCAGATGGAACAGCTGGGCCAAAGTCTGACTGAACCCAACTGAAATCCCTGTATTAATCCACACTGATCAGGATGAAAAAAAAAAAAAAAAAAAAAGAAAAGAAAAGAAAGCCTTGCTGCACCAGAGGCCCAAAAGCTGAATTTTTCAGGGATAAGTCACGTGTATTTTGGTTCTAAGCATATTTCTAAGTCCTTAAACGTGTCGAGAAAATGCCCTGACAAGACAAAGAAAGGAAATATTTTAAGATGCCCTCATATTTGGTAGCTTTTGCATATCACTGCAAAGGCAGCCTCACACGAGCTGAACTCAGCTAAGATGATCAGAGGAACTTCCCTGTGCAGGCGGCCCCTCCAGCAGCTGACACTGCTGATGCCAAAGCAGACAGGCCAGGAAGGAGAGTGCCTCAGAAAAAGAACTAAAAAGAAAGAAATAAAAAGTGCAGGAACCACAACAAAATTATCCATGGTAGGCTGGAATAAAATCTTCATGACATTTCTATAAAGTACTTAGACTAAGGGCATTACTTTAGGTATCAGCTTTCAATCATGAAGTCTCAAATTAAGAGCAGGGTGACAGTTGCAAGGAGAAATAAAAGCTTGTTGCTATGGCAATCAATGCAAATTCCCTGTGCCAAGGAAATGTTCGAGTCTAATGGGGAAAAAAACCCTACAAGAGAAGGAAAAAAACCCCCAAAGTAGAACTGTGCTGCTCACCAGAATTTAAGTCACGTCCAGGATTGAAGGCTCTGCTGTTGACAGTGGTCGAGAGTCTATCGCAGCTGATGGTTCTGGAAACGTTGGTGTTGAAATTCCCATCAAATCTGGAAAAATAACAAGAGGATCAGCAATCAAACTTGATTTATTAAACCTACATTTACAATGAAAACACAGCTTTTTCATATTTCAATGTAAATTGTTATTTGTAATAACACAGTGGTGTTGAAACTCCCATCAAATCTGGAAAAACAAGAGGATCAGTAATCAAACTTTACTTATTAAACCTGCATTTACAATGAAAACACAGATTCTTAATGTTTCAGTGTAAATAACTATTAAGACATTGGTGTTGAAATTCCCATCAAATCTGGAAAGATGACAACAGGATCAGCAATCAAATGTTACTTATTAAACCTACCTTTGCAATGGAAATTTAATTCTGCAATGTAAATAATTATCTGGGAAAATCCAACTTTATCTATCCTTTTTAAGAGGCATGGGGAAATTGTGGAACCCAAGCCTAGGGGGGATAAGCTCATTTGCTTCTGCTCTCTGCACTCATCTGTTGCATTTTCCCCCACAATAATCCTTGAAAGGTGGGACCATGAGAGTGGTGCTCGTTCAAGTAGATTTGAACAGCAGAGATTCCAGCTGGGGAACGTGCTCAGCATTCCAGTGCCACTGGAAGTGCTCCCTCCTGTTGTGAAACCAATCCTTTTCTCACCAGAATCTTTCAGCAGTACCAGGAGCTCTTCTTTCTCTTTTGAAAAATGGCCTTGCGTGCAGAGGAATTTCTCTTTATGCCTTTATGAAAATCATCTGATCGAGATCCAGTTGCCCAAATGTGGCTGCCCCTGGATCCCTGGCAGTGCTCAAGGCCAGGCTGGACATTGGGGCTTGGAGCAGCCTGGGACAGTGGAAGGTGTCCCTGCCCATGGCAGGGGTGGCACTGGGTGAACTTTCAGGT
>NW_008236198.1:293305-295289 GCF_000691975.1 Corvus brachyrhynchos | reverse complement strand
CTGGCACTGGATGAGCTTTAAGATCCCTTCCAACCCAAACCATTCCATGATCCTGGGATTCCATGACAACAGAACAATTTTAAACCTATTTTCTGTACCAAAATTTGAGGATTTACACTCCAAAGAGCAGAAGGAATCTGACAGTCTGAAGTTTTGTTGTATTTTGATTAGGTTGAATAATTCAAACACATTCATGACTCTAACACAAAAAGTATTCCAGTGCATAGTTCTAATAATAAAATTATAAAATAGCATTAAACCAATGCCTTGAAATTTAAATACAAAATATTTTAAAGGGTTGTAAATAACTGTGAACATTTCTGCAGCTTTTGAGGACCTAAATGCAGTTTTGTATCATTTACACAGGTCAATTTTATTGGATAAAATTTCTGTGACCTTGATTATTCAGGTGACATTTGACAGTGTGATTACTCTTGTAATTAAAAACCTATTTACTTCCTATCAAAGAGTTTTCCTACCACCAACCTATTCCTAAGAAATGATAAACCCAGGAAGTTCCAGCTCCTTAAACCAACATGGTGCCTGGTAGGGCTGGAAAACACTGATTTTCTGCTCCCATGTTTGCTGTAAGGGCTGGTTTAGAGTCACAGACAATAAAACAATTCCCTTCCAAACCATCCCCTTGAAACAACAATTAGCAGCAACAAACCCCACAGGCAGCTGGAACCCGTTACCACGAGGAAATTTCAACTTATGACCACAGGAAGAGAGGCTTTTTAAGCAAACTAAACCTCTCCTAATTCAATAGTTTCTTTGAGCCCAGCTCAAAATAATTTCATTCTGCAGGGATGCAGATGCAGCATGGGCTGAGATTTGTGAGGTCCTTGGAAAACTTTTACAACTTACAAGTGAAAAAAACCTAAGAAAAAAATAAAATATCTATTAGTAGGCTCAAGATCAGAATCTCTGTAGGTGATTGGATCCAATACCAGAAATTTTAGCCTTACAAACCCAGGCAGAGCCTCCTCACAAGCTTAGAAATTTGGCTTTTAAGTATAAAATCCACTTCCTGAGAAGTCCCTATTAAATTCCTTAATGATTTTCTGCATTACAAATAAGTAAAATTATCTTTCATGAGAACTCCTAACCACACCTCAGCCACTGAATCCTCTGGTCTTAACATCAGATTAAATTTTCTGATTCTTGTAGAGTCACAGAAGTCTCATTTTGCACAGTCAGAGCCCATCAGACTGGGAGCTCCACTTGTAAGAAGCTCTCATCAAACTGAATTCTGGAATATGCAGAATGTGACCATTATTTCTCATCCACCCCTTAGTTTTAATATCATCATTGCCACACAGAAATATCAATAAAAACAAAGCCTCCTTAAACTGGCAGGCTTGAAAATTAGTTTAACTTATATCCATAAACACTGTGGGCATCTTAAACTGTGTTTTTCCTAAAGAAGATAAATGAAACTATCAGTGAACAGTTAATTACTGAGAAATCAGCATTTTTTGATCCCTTGTCAAACCAAGATTTAAGGAAAAGTTAAGGAAAAAAAAAGGAAAAAACCCACGTTTATTTGGAAGTAATTATTTGCTCTCCATCCACTTTCAAAATTACACAGAATAAATGCAGAGTTTAAACCTGCTCTACCCATTTTGGTCAATATTTTAATATAAATATTGGGGGAAAATCTATTTCTAAGTTGCAAACCTTCTACCATAGAGATACAAATGTAAATGGAGAGTGCAAGTTTTGGCATCAGAGATTCCCAGAGCAGCCTGTCCACAAATTCCCTCTCTCATCCTTTTCAAAATTACACAGAATAAATGCAGAGTTTAAACCTGCTCTACCCATTTTGGTCAATATTTTAATATAAATATTGGGGGAAAATCTATTTCTAAGTTGCAAACCTTCTACCATAGAGATACAAATGTAAATGGAGAGTGCAAGTTTTGGCATCAGAGATTCCCAGAGCAGCCTGTCCACAAATTCCCTCTCTCATCCTTGGATAAAT
>NW_008236198.1:280034-292865 GCF_000691975.1 Corvus brachyrhynchos | reverse complement strand
AATGTTGAACTCCTTTTGCCCTCCACCTCACATACACAATTAAGAACTTGCTCATCACTGGAAAAATACCACAGAATTGTGAGAAACACCCAATAATTGTGGCAACTGCTCCATTTTTGCTCGACGAAAGCACTGGGGGCTCCTTGGAGGACACGGATGTTTGGTGCTTTTGGTATTTTAGCCCAAACAACACAATCACAGCACTCCATCAGCTGGGGTTTTGATTCTGGAGTCAGAGAGGGGGAAAGATGATTATGGAATCACAGAAGGGCTGGCACTGTAAAGCTCATTCCATGCCACCCCCACTGTCCCAGGCTGCTCCCAGCCCCAATGTCCAGCCTGGCCTTGGGCACTGCCAGGGATCCAGGGGCAGCCCCAGCTGCTCTGGGCACCCTGTGCCAGGGCCTGCCCACCCTCCCAGGGAACAATTCCTGCCCAATCTCCCATCCATCCCTGCCCTCCTTTGCCTTAAAGCCATCCTGCCCTTGTCCTGTCACTGCACATCCTTGTGCCAAGGCCCTTTGATCTCCTGCATTATCCTTGCTCTCCACAGTCAGGAAGAGAGGGACAGACAGACGGACAGACAGACACACAGGTCTCCTGTCCTCGTGCTCAGCCCCAGGCTGCAAGATCAGGCTGGCTCTGTCAGACAGCCAAAGCAGCCAGACCCGGAGCCCTGCACAGGCTCATCCCCTCTGCTGGAGCTGTTTGTTGACACTATTGGCAACCTGCTCCCGGAGAACTTCCCAAGCCCTCTCCATCGAGGAAAAGACATTTCCCAGGAATGCAGCTCTTGGATGGAGGCTGTGGCTTTTCTTATCACGGTTAAAATGTAACTACTTCAAAAAAAAACACAGCTCTTTCCAAGAGAGCAGAACTGTTGTTGATTTTTTGTTGGCTGAAGGATTTCCAGCCTAAGATTGATTGATAACGGATGGGTTCCACAAAAATTGTGTTTATCTTGGGGCAAACCCAAAAAACTGCACATTAAACATCTCCATCCTAAAGAAATATTTCCGAGCAATGCTAAACAACAACCCCACAGTGAAAAATAACGACTTTGCAGGATGTAAACTAATTGTCCCAGAGCTCCCATCAAAATCTATTAGTGATGGCAACAGGATACCTTGTTAACAACGAACATTATTCATTTATTGCATTAAAATGCTTCAACATGCTCCAAAAATCATCCAAGGCCTCAGCTTTTTTCAGGAAGCCAGTGTTAGCTACCCACCAGGAAGATGGATTCGTGCATGCCTAAATAATCTGCAGCAGAGCTAGAGAAGGGAGCAAAACAAATTCCTGCAGCCCAATCCCATCCCTCCTTCTTACAGCACGCAAGTAGCAAAATGGAAATACAGTTAATGGGGGAAAAAGTAGAAATAAAAGATGAAGAATTGTTTTAAATCCCATCAGTTAAAGACCAGACCTGCCAGCCTTGAGCAAGGGCTGGCCCAGACTGGGCTAGGTGGGATGTCTGCCTCAAATCTCTTTTCAGGTGCTGTTTGTCTTAAAATTGACTTTTTGCACCTTGCAATGGAGTTTTTGGTTCCCACGGCACAAGGAGACCTGGAAAATAGAGCAGCTCCCATGACCAGTAAAAACCAGCACCAGGAACTGGGCAGAGGCAGCACTGTGGCAAATCCACACTGCAATATTTGTGATCTTTTTAATGACACTGGAGAATTTTCCACATACTTCTAAGTCGGTTTAATTCAGAATGCATTATTCATATATTTGAGCATCTTCCCCACTAAGGCCACAATTAAAACCAAAGCCGTGGCACTGCCAAGTGGCCTTTCCAAGCAATGTTTATATTCTCAGCTGTAACTCCTGCTTTTACCTTTCCTACCATAATTATACCTCATACATTTTCCACTCAGCTTTCAAACTGCAGACCTTCCCATCACTCGCTTCAGAAGAAGTTAAAATTCCAAAAATATTTGTATTTTAGTATTTGAAAACAAGCACTGATCAGCACCTTTTCTCTACACAGAGGAGCCAATTCTTACCAGTGCCTCCCTTAATTCTTACCAGTGCCTCCTTTTATTTTTACCAGTGCCTCCCTGAATTTTTACCAGTTCCTTCCTTACATTTTTACCAGAGCCTCCCCTAATTTTTATCAGTGTCTTCCTGAATTCTTACCTGTGTCTCCCTAACTTTTTACCAGTGTTTCCTCTAATTTTTACCAATGCCTCCCTTAATTTTGACCTGTCTCCTTTAACTTATACCAGAGCCTCCCTTATTTTTTACCAGCATCTCCTTTAATTCTTACCTGTATCTCCCTTAAGTTTTACCAGTGCCTCTTTTAATTTTCACCAGTATCTCCCTTAAATTTTCACCAGTATCTCCCTTAAATTTTTACTAGTGTTCCCTTCAGTTTTAACCAGTGTTCCCTTCAGTTTTCGCCAGTGTTCCCTTCAGTTTTCGCCAGTGTTCCCTTCAGTTTTCGCCAGTATCTCCCTTCATTTTTTACCAGTATCTCCCTTCAATTTTTACCAGTATCTCCCTTCAATTTCTACCAGTATTTCCCTTCAATTTTCACCAGTGTTCCCTTCAATTTTTACCAGTACCTCCCTTCAATTTTTACCAGTGTTCCCTTCAATTTTTACCAGTTATCTCCCTTCAATTTTTACCAGTGCCTCCCTTGATTTTCACCAGTGCCTCCCACTTTTGCCAGGACCACGACTACAAGGCGGATAAAAATTTCTCTTGAGAGTTGACCCAAAATGTTCCAGGTGACGACATCACAACCAACACTTGGGAAGTCCTCCAGAATCCTTATCAAAAACCCCACACCAAAATTCTTTAGATATAATTTGGTGTGGTTTTTTTTTTACTTCTTTAAAGCCAGCAAAAGACATTGGCTGAGATTCCCTTCCAAGACAGGCCCCTTCACCCCATCCCCCTTTTCGCTGCCTCCCTCTCTTCCTTCTGGATTCCCTTTAATGAAGAAGGGCTGGAAGCTGCATCCCGAGGGAGCAAACAGAGCCACGACTCCCACTTTGATCTGGTCCCCACGGAGCTCCACGCTCCCTGCCTGCCTTCCCAGATCTTCCCTTGATTGACGTTGGCTCTGATGTACAAACTGCTTTGAACTTCACACATGAAATTCCCATCAGGCCGCACTCATTTTTATTCTCCTTCAACAGGATTTACGAGCGGGAGATCAGCGAGTGGAGGAGATAAAATGAATTTGCAGGAGCTTTGAATCTCACATCAAAACGGCGCTCGAGTGAGCTCCAATTGGATTTTGCTCGGTCTGAATTTACAGTGTAAATCAACTTCTTTTGTGCATTTGGAGTTTAGGGAAAAACGAGGGAGCTGTGGATAAAAATGGCACTTGAGCAGCTGCTCAGGGCTTCATATTGTTTTAATACTCATTTTTTCCCTTCCTCTCTGTTCATGCAAATTCAAGCTGACATGAATATGCAAATGAAATTACATAAGTTCACTCAAAATTCAGCATTTCCTTTGAAATTCCCAACCAGGCCTTGTTTGCTTGATTGCAAGGCAAGATTTTAACTTATATTTTACATAAATACTTAAATATAGGGTGCCCACTGCATCTAAACAGAATGCTGGAAAACAATGTTTTTATGAATAAATTCGGGCAAAAAAAAAAAAGCTACTGATGTTACAGCTACACAATTTCTTCTGGCAAGGCACCAAAGTTGCTCCAATTATTTCAAGTAGTCTTGAAAAAGTCCAAGTGCAGCTGCTCTCAGACGTAAAGAGAATGTACTGTTGGAAGGAGGTTTCAACCCAGGAACACAAACTATCCCCATCCTCTCTTTTTCATGAGGAATTTCTATTCCAAACCCCACATCTTCTTGAGGAATTTGGCCACATTAGAAATAAAAGCAAGAGGCCGGGAGAGAGATTTCCTGAATACCTGCTGCACTTTATGGACAAAAGCTGCCAAAGCCCAGGGCTGTGCACACTCCCTACATCTCTGTGCTTTACTGCAGCCTGAAACTCAGTCAGAACAGCAAATACATCTTAAATTTCATTTATTGTGGCCCCCCCACTCCTCCTCTGGAAGTGCAGCTCTTCAGCTATTGCAGCAACCCAAGGAACTGAATGGGATTCCCGTTATCTCCCACTTAACTGCTCCGGAGAGGGAAGATAAACACAGAAAGAGCTGTGATAAAACTGAACTGCATTAGCAAATATTTAACCATCTGCTTAAAAAAAAAAAAAAAGCAAAAACCAGACCACTTCTGAAGGCAGTATCACAGTCAGGGAGTAAATGATTTTCAAACAGAGGTTCGTAAACTCCCTTATTCAAACAGCTCTATTAATGTTTGCAATGCAGCACTGCCAAGTAGGGTGTTTTACCAACAAATATTTCTCCATTCCAGCTCCTTCCACAAATTTGGGTAAATGCATTCCCTAAGCTCTCATCAGCATAGTTAAATTAAGAGCAAAAATAGATTTCCAGCTGCCTGGAAAGGCGGTGTTAAGCAGCCAAAGTGGGAGCATTAATGAACACCAGTGCCCCTGAACAGATGGATTTGGAGACCTGGGGCACCTTCCCATAAAAACCCAGCAGTGAAATTCATTTGTGGCCCCGGGGTGGAAGCAGGGAGGAAGGGGGATGATTCCAGCAGCACACGTGAGCCATGTCCAACAAGGAGGTGCAGTGAGGGACACTCGGGGCAGCTTCTTGCACCTGCCACTTCTCTTCTTGCTCAGATCCCAAGGAAACTGGAACTCCCTTCTCTCCCTGACCTGAGGACATGAAATGCTGAAGCCCATCAGAGTGATGGGTCTTAAAACCGGGCAGAGAGGAGGATCAAGATCAGGTTTTGAGTCCCTTGAAAAGCATCATCTGGTTTTCTTGTTGGAAAAGCTGCAGGAACAGCTGCATTTCCTCACAAATGCATCTGAATAATTTGGTTTTTTTCCTGGAAGGTGATCCTATGCAGCCATTGCTGTGTTGAGAAACCACTGGCAGGTGCTCTATGGCCCCTAACACAACCAACTTCCCTGGCAAACTGGAACTATGGAAAGCTACTTCTGGAAGCCTCCCACATGAGAGCATCAATCACAAATCCAGAAAAAGGCATTTTTTACAATGGGTAGAAGACAAATACTCAAACATTATCCACTTGTTCTTAGAGTGGAAGGAGTTTGATTTCCTTTCATCGGCAAATATTCAATATAAACCCCTTCTTTATCTGCCTGGTGCCATCCAGGCCAGCACCATCTCTATGAAGAAAGTTATTCCAGTCATCACTCACAAGTCACACCATGCAGACCTGCAAAGGTAGAACCCCCTAATGCTTCCAAAGCTGCATCCCAAAACTCATTTCTTAAATCCCTGTTTAGACATTTCTCACAGCTGACACATATTCCATAAGCTTCCATTGCAGCTACTCAGGATGTTTGATAAATAAGTTCTGTTTATTCTTTCCCTCCCCTCTTGCTGCCCCATCTGCCCATTCCAGACCCAAGATTTCCTCAATACCTGCCGAGGGCTTCCAGGCAGGAAAACCAGGACACAAACGTATTTATCCTCTTCAGGAGAAAGACACTTTAATTCAAACACTGTCTGGTAAATAACCACCCAATTCAATCACGATAGGGAATGTCTGGAGACAGCATGAAATCCATTTCTCATGGCTTCTTCCGCAGCCTTTGTTGGTGAGGAAACACAAAGGCTCATTTTTCCAGCACGGATTTCTTCCAGGATTAGAAGAGGCATGTCACCTGACATCCATTTCCTTATCTCCCATCAGCTTGCTAAGAGCCCGGAGCACTTTATCCATATGAACTCTGCCTGCTTTGGAGCAGCCTCTGGTGCTTGGGAAAAGGGGCTGGTCCCCAGGCTCTGAGCCCAGGGACACAAACGCAGCCTGGACGGCTGCGCAGGGAGCAATTTCCACACCAACCATGTGGGAGCTCGGAAAGCTCCGCTCCCTGCCTGCCCTGCTCTCCTCCTGTGCCATTCCCAAACCCTGATGAGGTAGAGCTGAAAATGCCAACAGAGATAACTGGAAGAAGGATCAGCAATAACTAGAGGGCAACACGAGTCCCTGCCCTGCTCACCGCTCCTCAGCAGTCCCTGCACATGTATTTAGGTGTGGGATTTTTTCCTTGAGTCCAAGCACACATTTAGAGCCTTTGGTAAAGCAGCTGAGTGTAATTTTATCAGGAAATGTTTGTTGAATTAAGGCCTAGGAAGGGTCCCTTGCCAAAACCACTCAAGAGCCACCAACAGTGCTGCCTCATCCAGCTGGGTTTGCATATTCCAATTTATTTATTTTCACCACTTCCCAAACCAAGGTGGTTCCATTGCACAACCCTGCCTTGGAGGGGGCACAAACACACAACTGCTGCTCTTACATCAGTGAAACCAGAATATGTTGGGTACAAAACAGCAACCAAAAGCACAACCAGGCTGGGAATTTTAATCCAGACTGGAATCACACGGAAACTCATTCATTTGGGCTCTTCACTGCAAGAGCCAACACCATGGAATAACAATAAAATAAATATTGCTTTCCCTGTCATATCCCACTACTCACTAAACGAGCAATTTAAATGCCAGGTTCATTTTCTAACCCAGTTTGTACTTTGTTAGGTCCTATTTTCTATCATTTACAGTCATCAGGTGTGGAAATCCCACAGTTTATCTCAAGCAACATGACAAACCAATGCTCGGATTTTCAGGATAAATAAAAGCAAACTCAGGGATAATTTTGTTAATGGTAACAACGAATACAAACTGAAGTCAGCAAGCCATTAAAAGAAACTCAAAATAAAAATCCTTTCACTGCAGAATAGTACATCCAAGTTAATTTTCCCCAAAGCAATCCAAACTTGCAGCATTCCCAACACAATGTCAATAAGCTGGACAATAAGAGGTTGAACACCATGTGACAAACAGCCTTAAACACCGTGGGAAAAACCTTCAAATCTACCTTAAAAATACACCCTGAGGATAATGCACTCCTGACACTGTTCTTGCCCCAAATGTTTGCTCAAATAAAGAGGCTACATGAGGAAACAGCCAGAAAAAGAACACACAGAGTTCAGGAGTTGTAACACAAACATTTCACAACCCTCCGGAACAAAAACCACAGCCCCGGGGACACAGACATGGCCAAGGCACAGTCTAAGGCAAAGGATCTCGTGGAAAAAGCAATTTTCACAGACAAATCTGGCTCTTTTTTCACGTGACCTCTTCTGCAGCAGCAGTTCATAAACGTTTTAACCAAAATATTATCATTACTGTTGCTTTAACACCAACATTAAACACTTTAAACACCCAGGATAAGCTGTTAGCAGCAGCAGCACATCCAATTTCACTTCCTACAAGTGCAGGCCCAACTGCAGCTGGAGTTAGTCCATGAATTAAACATGGAAGAATTCAAAATATGGTCACAATATCCAGGTGAATCAGCTTCTTTCCCGATATTTTAACCCAAATGGGAAATCTCCCAGAAAGGCAATGCCACAGGGCAGGAAAATGAAAGGAAGAGCAGCAGATGGGAGAGGCAGAAAGGGGAGAAAAACTGAAATGATGGCAGAGGCATTTAGACAAATCAGGCAGTTAACAAAGCATGGAGCTAAAACTTGGAAGTTTCAAACAGAAAATACATTTTTACATTCTTTTTTTTTGACTTGCAGATGATTTCCTACAGACAGCACTGGGTCCAGTGGTCAGATAAGCCTCAACCAAGGTGCTGTCCAGAACATCCTGCAGCTGATAGACTGGTCTGGGAACCATTTAATTATTGATCCAAGCAACTAAATAACGAGAATCAGATTGTAGAGCCTGAATGAGGAGCTGTGCAAACAGCAAATTCACCTGCTTTGCCAGCCGTTTGTGTTTTAAACCACTTACTGGGAATGATTCTTATGCAAGTCCACCACAGCTGAAGAAATTTCTAAAGGACTTCCAAGCTACATAATTTTGGAGGACAAAGTGAAAGGGAATTCACTAATGTTTCCAGACTAAAAGCAGACTTCTTTTTATAATGAAAAATTAGGCCACACTGACAAGGAGGTGGATAAATCTCTTTTCTCATTCCCCTCAACCCTTGCTTGGAAGGTGTTCCTGCTGCCTGGTGATTCCTGCATGATCAGAGGGCAGACAGGTTTTCATCCCCAAAGAATTCCTGACCCTTTTGTCCACACTGCCACCAGCCTGGATGTGCCAGCATTTTCCATAGGCACCTTGTCCAGCAGGACCTGCACAGAGACCTCCAAACCTGTGCCCTTGGAGTCACCCGATGACCCAAATTGCCTTCCTCCCTCTCAAATGTTTTTAAATCAGACTGACATAAACAGTGAAAATCAGTCTGTAATCAAGGTTTGCATAAACAGAAGGTTACTCTTGTTCTTTTCAAGCCCACATGGAAGTAAACGTTTAATATGTTCAGCGTTTCAAGAAAATTGCTCCTCTTTCATTGGAAAAATCAGAGTTTCTATCATACATCTCTACAGTTAGGAAACCCAAAAAAGTTTCTGCAAATATGAAGCATAATAGAAATGATTAAAGACAACCAACTGCCCAGATTTAGCCTACTCAAAACCCCTGTATTTAAAACCAAACCAAACTGAACATGAACAAATCCAGTTTCCAAGCAATGGACTCGATTTCATTAAACCTCTGCTATCAAACAGCAGCATGTCAACGTGATTAAACTGGAACACAGTGCTTTTAGCATGTGATGGACTGACCAACTCGTGATTCTGGTTACTTCAAAGGAGAGAAAAAGGTCTCATGACCAGCCTGAGGAGAGTTATTCAGGGCAAGCAGTGTCTCAGTGCAAAAACAGTGTCTTGGAGCTAGACAGACTCTTTCAGGATGGAACACTATGAACAAACTTTCTTCCTTTTATTGCTTCCAGCTGATTCCCAGTTCTTGTTTAAAGCCCATCATTAAGCACTGGTGTGGGAGAAATGGAAAAGAAGATGAGGACAAGGTAAGAGGCACCTTCGGAGATCTGCCTTCTTCGTTTTTATCCAAAGCAGCAGCAAACACAAAGAAACCCTCATTTTCTTCACAGATTAAATAAATGACAGCACGAGGAATTCCAGAATTTCATACTCACTCCATCATGGATGGTGGGATAGTACAGCAGTCCTGGATGGCAGTCAGGGGTGAGGTGAGGTGAGCAGTGTATGAGGCTTCCACTACCTGCTTGTTCCGATTCACGACGTCCAAGTAACGGTTGAATTTCTCACGGATTTTTTTTGCCAACTGAAAAAAGAGAAGAAAGCTTAAAATTAAGCCAGTTTCTCTGTATTACCCCATTCCTTAAGAACCAAGTCAAAGCTGAGTATGCTAAAGATAATAGTTGTCCAGTTTGCTCACTGTACTTTTATTTTGGTGGTTTAAGCCCTGTAAAGTCAAGTAATCAATATTGGCCACGGGAAGGAGACCATACAAGAAGATAAAATACATTTCTCATCTAGCAATGGGTGCTTCAACAGAGTTTTGCATGTGTGAAAAGTGTGACTTCCATCATATCAAGCTCCCCTTTCATTAAGAACTGACAGCTGGATGTGACACTGAGGTGCTCCAAGGCCTGACATGGATGGAGGCTAAAGCAGGCCACAAGTCAATTTAATGAGATTCTGTACATGGACACTTCAGGAAAGCCCAAATAATGGTGCTAGAGAAGCTTTCACCTACACAGAACTTCTACTGCTCCAGCAGCAAAGAGCCAGCAGCAAATCTCCTGCTGATGGGAGCAACCTCAGCATCCAAGGAACCCCAAAGAACCCCAAATACTGCCATGAATATTTCTCTGTTCCTCAGCAGCCTCCTCAGTCAGGTGGATCTGTGCAGAAATATCTCAGCACTTCTTTCACGTAGATTTGGGCAAAATAAGCCATCCCAGACTTTGCTTTTCCGCTGTGTTCCCTGCTGCTTTCCTGGGAGGCTCCACAGGCTGAGCACTGCCTGAGTGACTTTCCTCATCGATCTAAAGCTCACTGTGCCTACTCACAGCCTACAACAGCTTCAGCTACAAACTGAAAAATCTCTAATTGATGTTGTAATATAGCAAGAAGAAAATAATGACAGAAGTCTCACACCGGTGAAATTCCTCCTGAAGCCTTTTATTGCCAGAGGCCCCTCTAAGGAAGGCAGTCCTTTTAAACCAGGACAAGGTTTAGAGGTTACACTATTCCTTGTAAGAGGCAATTTCTCTCCTTTCAGAAAGTGAAAACAAACACATTGTGGCCCCTCCCACACAATTCTCAGACCATTAAAAAAAAAAAATCAGAGCGCCTCGCTTTGGAAATATCAAATTGGGTACTTCAGCCCTTCTTTTTAAATGCTTCTGAAAAAAATTAAAATAAAAGTAAAAATAATGAAGTCAAATTTTTGCCAGCAAGCACTTCCAAGCTGGTGGTGCCTGCGGCACCTCTGCCCTCTCTCCATGCCAGGCAGAGTCCCGGCACTGGGAAGGGTGCTGGTGCTGGCCAGGGCTGAGCCTGCTGGGACACATCCCAGGCTGCTGGAGTGACTGTGCTGCCACAGAAGAGCTCGCTTGTGTCCTTCATTAGGCACTTCACAACGAGCCTGACTAATGACTGCTGGGGAAAACGGGAAGGGGACAATCTGCGGCTGCTCTTGGAGTAACAGTAACCACAGTAAACACAGTTACCAGGAGGCATCAGGTTTTACAAGGAGCATTTACTGGGGCTTTCACTCCTCATCTTTCATCAAAGGAAGGAATTAACAAAATGGATCAGGCTTTTTTTTTTGCTCTGCACATTCTGCATCCCTTTCACACCAACCAATTATATATTTAATCGTCAGCCAGACACATCCCAAACGAAAGAATCGTCTCTAAGCAATAGACTGAGGTGTTGAATACTCAGAAATACTGGTTTGCATTTCTGCAAACTTCTCCAGAGCTAAATCAGCTCCTTAATCCACAGCACTCCCCTGCTCCCTGCACACCCCAAACTCTACAGGGATGATTTAACGGTGCTGCTGGTTTTGTGTGCTGGGAAACACCCCTGGATTTTCCAGATCCCCTGGACTAACTCTTACCAACAGGCCATTTTGTCACAATTTCCTTGGCTATGTGAGGAACGAGGCCTCGCTGATAGCAGCACTGCTCGGCCCCCCTTGTTCCCAGGGAATGCTGCGGCTCCGTGACAGGTCTCCAAGGAGCACAGGTTTTAATAGCACCTCGCTCAAATGACTTGCAGAATTATACCTAATTAGTTCTGTGGAATGATTTATTGCCAAGGCACCAGAGGACTGCTAATGGGCTCCTCCATGTTAGACATGCAGCACTATTAAATTGCTCCCAGTTGTTACGATAATAAGCTGTTGGGGAGATCCTTTTCTGTTTCCCAGTAAACTTTCTTTTTGTCTGGCTGTTCCCCTCAAATGTGCTCTTTAGAAGTGAATTCTTCTGTGAGAATCCAGAATTCTTCTGGAGGGGCTCAAACAAACACAAACCAAATTTCCTAAATCAAAGCAGTCAGGTTTGGTGGGTACAAAGTTCTCTGCTCAGTTTGGGCAAATGAAATTCCAAGGTAAACCAGATACCTGAGCGTGAGATTTCTCTCTTGGTTTCCCTACCTGAAATCAGGAAGAAGGGAGAGAGCTGAAGTTTGCTGAGCATCATTAGCAGTCACAAAACTCTCTCAGGCCCCAGAACAAAAGGCCTCTCTCTGGTTTGGAATCGGGGCTGCTCTCTGATAAATGAATGCTGTACAAGCCGAGGGCTCGGTGTTGATGAGTTTTCACCTTCTAGGTTGAACAATAAAAGCGCCCCACAGCCTTTGAATTTCACCCTGCTGTGCCGAGTCTAAAGATCTGACAAATCTGTTTTTCAGAAGATCCTGTACTTCAGAACCTGACAAAAAGCAAATGCTTTGTTCCCAAACTGCGTCTCCCATGGAAAAACCTCGGAATGGCTCAAAGTCATTCCGTTATTTTTATGGAACGGGATCCAGCGCTTCGGTCGGGGCAGGGAGTCAAGTGCATGTCAGCAACGAGGGATATGAAGCCTCCCAGAGCTCCAGACACCATTCCCTGCCCACAGTTGGAAGAACTGACTTTGTCTAATCTAAAGAACTCTAAAAATATTGCCCTCTGATAGCAAGACAATGCTCCCAACAATCCAAACCACTTCAAAACCAGGGAACTCAAAGTCACCAAGGGCAAGATGATCCAAAAATAATTTTCCGTTGAACATTTCTTCAAATGAATAAATGTTAAGAAACTGAGGGTAACACACCAATCAAGTACTAGAAACTAATGGTTCTAATTCATCAAATTGAGAAGTATCACCCAGATGAAGCCTAACAAAACAAACTTTTTCTGCCATAGCTGGGCTTCACCGGAGCACAAAAATCCACAGCAGTGAGCAGGAATTCCAGCTCCCAGTGATTAAACCAACAGCAAGGAATAATCCTCCTTCCCAAGCCCTCAGCACTGCCTGGTGTGCCCATGCCCTGCGCACACTCACATCATTCCCCTCAAACTTTATTCCCTTTGCAGGGTGATGCACTCGGCTGTGGAGCCTGTCACAGTAAAAGCTGCAGGCTTAAATCACCTTCTCCTCTTTCTAAATAAAAACCTGAAGTTTTTATCCAACACATACCCTGCTTTTTTTAACCTGCCTGGAGCTGGAGAGCTGCTGGATGCTGATGGATGCCAGACCCACACTGGTTGCAAAACCTCCAAAGTAGAGAAAGAATGAGAGATAACAAATAATGAAAGGACAGAACACTGAACTATGAAACCATCCTTACATAACTGTTAAGGCACTTTTAAGGCAAAATGGAAAACTGTGCCCCCAATCAGGCACAGAAAAGGGGCAGTGGGTACCAAGTGTGACAGAC
>NW_008236198.1:276752-279923 GCF_000691975.1 Corvus brachyrhynchos | reverse complement strand
CCTGCTCCAACTCACCCATTTTAAAGAAAACTGAAATAAATCTGGATACCTTGAGATTGACATAAAGTATTATTATCGCCAGGTCCATGCACAAAGTGCTCTTCACCTCATCTCAAAAACAACAGCAGGGGGAAGCCTCCTTGGGCATTTTTCAGATTTCTGTGTTTTCCCCTTCATTTTAACAAACAAAACAATAAGCAGTGAGTGCTCTCTGTGAACAATGCAGCCATTAGCCCTGTTTTCCCTGGATTTCCTCTGGCAGCTGACACGCAGCCAAAGCCCTTGGGTTTGCAGACAGGTTGGACTGTAACACCTGTTTCTATTACTGCAGCACCCCTGGGTAATTCACTTCAATTGTCACCATCTCCACTGACAACCTTTCATCACAACATCACTGAGCTCCTCTAATTTTCCCAGAGACATTTCCCTCATTTGCATCGTTCCCTTGAGCTTTTTTTTAAAGCTTCTTCCCCCTCAAAGCTCCACAGCTCTGAAGTCTCCCCTTTGCAGGGAGCTCGGAGGGAAAGCAGAGCTCCAAGGTTAGGTTTTATTTCTGGCTGTAGCTTGAAAGCCAAGGTATTTTTTTATGTTTCCAAGCCTGTATATAAAATATGCATCAGTGGGGTTGACAGGCAGGGATGCCAGGACGGACTCACAGCCAGGGATTTAACACTGTCAAGCTCCTTGGAAAGGATTGCTTACATATGGAAGAGCTGAGTTATAATTTTGAGGTTTAAATTCCCTCTGTAAACCAGAAAAATCTGGAAAAAACTACCTCTCTCCAACATCCACCAGGCATTCATCCTGCTGCTGGACCACAGCTGTGCATCCACAGAGTCCTATTCTAGAAAACTTTTAATGTTATTTATTTTTCATCTACGTGGCTCAAAGAAACCACGTGGTCCTGCATCAACCCTGAAGAGCACAGAGATGAGCAGGGACATGGCTCAAGGAAGGATCATAGAATCACCTCCAGCTCCATCCCACATCTCCCATTTAATGGATTCTAACCATTTGTGGACTCCTGGAATGCTTTGGGTTGGGAGGGACCTTAAAGCTCCTCCAGTGCCACCCCTGCCATGGGCAGGGACACCTTCCACTGTCCCAGGCTGCTCCCGCCTGGCCTTGGACACTGCCAGGGATCCAGGGGCAGCCACAGCTTCTCTGGGCACCCTGTGCCAGGGCCTCCCCACCCTCACAGGGAAGGATTTCTCCCTAATATCCCATCTAAACCTCCCCTCCTTCAACTTAAGTCCGTTCTCCCTTGTGGAAAGTTCCCATTCCTTCTTCTCTGGGTGACACTGAAAATACATTCTATTATTGCAGTCAGGATGCAGGAAACCACTTTCCAGTGTGCATTTCGTCAAGGAAACCAGCGCTCATTTGAGGTTTTCTACTGGCCAGTACCTTTGGCAAAGCCTCGCAAGATTTATTCCAAGAAAGATGTTAAACAGGGTGCACAACAAAACCCAGAGAAAGGGCCACAATTCCTGAATCATTCTGGAAGTACATTAAACACGCAATAATTGCCTTTTATTGTGAGGCTCACAATTCATCAACGTGTGTGAACACACCACTTTTCACAGCCAGGGAACGTGTTGTGCTCGACAGCCAAATGTCATTTTTTCAGCATATTTCAGATCTATTTCCTCTCCAAAGACCTCTTTGCCCGTCCAAAACCAACCAAACAAAAAATCCAACCCAACAGCAGCATGGTCTGAGCTTTTCAAGACTTCTCTCCTCAAAGCTGGTAAACCTCCTCCTGCTCAAGAGCATTTCACCCTCTCTCCTTCCTCTGTGGAGCCCAGATCCCTTCTCTCCACATCACAGAAAGCAGATGTCTGGCAGGATACTGAACACACACTGCCTTCCTTGAAATCAGCTAATGCAGATTTTCCTCTCATAAAACTCCTCCTCTCCCACTTTATTTACATCACTAACTCACGCCACTGCATTCTCATATCCTATGGGAGTTCTCTGATATTGAAATAACTCACAGGGAAGGAATCCAAGTTATTTTTGGCCATTGCCAGCCAATTTTTAATAAATGATTCAAAGTAGAACAGGTTTTATCTGTCAGGTACAACAGTAATTCTATAACTGCAGACCTTAAAAGTGCAACCAGTTCGATGCTGAGAGGTAAAACTGCTCCTTGTGTGGCACAGAGAAAGCCAAAGGTATTGAACAGTTAGGCCTGAAGGCCAACAGCTGGAATTTTTCCACTTTTTCAATAAACTGAGAGCCATTATTTACATGGTTTGGTACAAAAAACCCCACGACCCCCACAGCAATTCAGTGCTCTGCCAGAAAAAAATCCCAGCTGACATAAAACCCTCATTAATTGCCTTTGGATATCAGTTGCTAAGAAAATGTTAATGAATGACCAAAGCAGGAATGAGATTTCTCTGGCAGGGGATTTAATTTGCTTACATCTGTTTGCCTTTGCTCAAGATGATCCCACTGAATGTACTACTCTTACAAAATTCAGGTTCTGTTGCTGGGGATTCATGAAGGCTAAAAGATCTGGTTATTAATGAAACAGAAGTGCTCAACTGTTCTTCCATCCACTTCACTGTAGAGCTTTTAACCACAGTAATTACACTTTAGCAGAGCCCCGTTTTCTCCCCTGACAGCTCCAAATCCATCACCCCACCTCCAGTGTTTGGACAGCTCTTTATATCCACTTGGGATGAACACAGACATCTGCTCTGGGAAACAAGGACTGTCTTTTCCTCAGCGGAGAATCCATAGTCAGGACTTCTTTGAAGTTTTAATCCAGTTTCTTGGTTTCCCAAAAACACTTTTGCCTTTTAAAAGCCATCTGATCTGTCTGATCCAGCCCACATGGCCCTTCTGTGGTGCACAGACCACCCAGGAATACTCCTGGAAATGCTGCCCTATACGACACAGAGCCAGAGAACCCGTCCTGAGGGATGTCAGGATGGTTTGGGATTGAAATTTTCAAAGTCAGGTGACAATTACACACTCTAATGGTCCCTTTGCTTGCAAGCACCCACCTGGGCATGCCTACAGGGAAGGGAAAGCCTCTGGAGAGCAACGGAGCTGGGAAGGGGCTGGAGCCCCAGGAGAGGCTGAGGGAGCTGGGAAGGGGCTCAGCCTGGAGCAAAGGAGGCTCAGGGGGGACCTTGTGGCTCTGCACAAGTCCCTGAC
>NW_008236198.1:273971-276066 GCF_000691975.1 Corvus brachyrhynchos | reverse complement strand
GCGGAGGGAGCTGGGAAGGGCCTGGAGCCCCAGGAGAGGCTGAGGGAGCTGGGAAGGGGCTGGAGCCCCAGGAGAGGCTGAGGGAGCTGGGAAGGGGCTCAGCCTGGAGCAAAGGAGGCTCAGGGGGGACCTTGTGGCTCTGCACAAGTCCCTGACAGGAGGGGACAGCCAGGGGAGATCGGGCTCTACTGCCAGGGAACAGGGACAGGTTAGGAAAGGGGCCACAAATCCAGACAGAACTGAATTCCCTGAGCTCACTCTGCCAGTGGAGGTGGGAAGGGGTTTTGGACTCACCTGTTGAACTTCACTTTCTCCATTCGATATTTTCTCTGTGTACACGAAGGAGTTGAATATCCTCTGCAAGAAAAACCAGAAAGGATGGGTGAGAGGCTTTTTTGTCATAAGTGTCCCATGAAAGCAGCTCCAAAAAGTGGATGGGTGAGGAAATGGGGTCAGAGAAGGATCTGGGGAGTCTCCCAGTGCCAGGCTTCCCAAGGGGAATCATGTCTCCATGTGAGGATCTGCATGGAGAGGCTGACTTTGGGAAGTAAAGGCACAACAGGGCTTTTTTCCAGACATCTGTTTATTTACCAAACTGCCAGAAGGTGCTAAAAATAGTTCCACGTGCAAACTATGACCCTTCTCTTGCTAAACATTTAACCCAACATAACTACTTTTAAAAGTACTTGTTTCCAACTAAAACACAACAGGCTGGGAGCAAAATTTAAACAAATGTAGTATGTGGAAAACAGACAAGTGAGACCCAAGTTTGAACACATCCAGATCAACCTCATTAATGGCAAAAAAAACAACAACAAAAAAAAAAGTGTCAGAAGATAGGAGTGAGAGCTGTGTCCTCCCCTGGGAAAGCTTCCCACCAGTTCCCAGGGGGACAGGTGACAGCCACACTGCCATCCCTGTTACACACACAGAGGAAAAACCACTCAGCACCTCGTTAATATTCTGCTTCCAGACTGAAAAAGAAGATGGGAAGGATTTGGGGTTACACCAACAGCATCCCTAAAAAGTTTGCCTGATCACCTAAGTTTCTCTTCCCAGATTTCTCATTTCCAAGGGCAGCTTTCCCCTTGGGAACAGTGGGGCCTTCCCCACTGGAAAATGTCCAGTATCCCTAAAATATTCCTTTGCTTTCTTAATCTTAATTGATACCACAACAAGTGGTGTCAATAGCTGTAATGGTAATAAATGGAGGTTATTCAGGCTGTTCAGACATTTCTCCAGGGGAGCTGGGATTTCACTGAAGGAATGGATCCCACATCTATCAGGGTTGAGTAGCACACATGACACTGCATCTGGCAAAGGACAGCGATTCCTAAAGACCCTGGATTGTATTATTAGCAATAACGATTGCAATTACTAAAAAGTCTAAATTTCATCCAAATCCTCTGCAGCCCACAGCTCCAAGAGTTTCTTTCGTGCAGGTTCAGCTGATTCCCTCCCAGCACAGCTACAAGGCAGCTATGACTGGCAAAACCAGCCTGGAAAATCCTTTGGTGTGCTCACCATCATCACTTCTCCTTATCCCTCTCCCTCCTGAGGACTTGAAGAATTTCAAAAATGTGAACTCTTCATTCTGAAGAAGCATTTGGAAGGGCAGCAATAAATCTCCTCGGTTTACAAGGCTCAGACAGCCAAGAAGGGGGGGCAGGGGAGGGGGAAAAAAGGCATCTACCCTTAAAGGCTGCCTGTACATTGAGACTTCCTCTTCATCCAGACTTTTGTTTAAAGTTCTGCTTGGGTACTTTAACTCCAAACATGTTGGCTTATTTTTTTCCCTCCCTCATGAGATGAAAAGATAATTTAAACATCAGAAGAAAATACATTAAAGCATGTCATTTTGATGCAAAATGTTTTAAACGAATTGAATTTTTCTGTCCACGCAGCATTTAGTGTGCAGACATCAAAAGGAACGAGGAGGAAATAGACTGTCAGCTCCTGAAAATGGAGCTTTCTGTCCCTAACACAAAGCTGACCCTCTTTCCACCCTTTTCACACGTAGCCCGTTTATGAACTTGCAAAATAATGCCAGAGAACATCATCTATGGTTATGTAAGAGTCACAGTGCCAGCAGGAA
>NW_008236198.1:268599-273952 GCF_000691975.1 Corvus brachyrhynchos | reverse complement strand
GAATTTATTTGGCTTTATTTTTAACCTATTTTTACTTGATTTTGAATTAACTGATTTTTTTAAAATGCTCTGGTATATTCTGTTGTTTTAATTAAAAGCACTGCCATGGCAGAGAGGGGGGAGCAGGAGTTTCTCGGTCAAACTAAGCACAGATAATGAGTAAACCAACAGTAAAAATCGAGTAAGGATGGAGAATCCAACCCCGAGGCTACACGTGAACTGCTCAGCCCCTGCCTGGGTCTGGTCCCTACTCGGGATATCTGCTCCCCCTACTCAAGAATTCCTGTGCACAATTCCACCCCAGGGCAAAAACATCCTTAAGCTATTTTCACTAACTTAAAAAGTGACCTAACTTAAAGCAGCAAATCAGAGCTAAGTGGCAACCTCAAATGAAGCTGAGGGAGCTTCACGGCGCAGAGAGAAAGTCAGCCCCACACACAACCCCAGAAAAACAGTCTCAATATTTAGGAGAACTTGCCCTGCAGTGTACACAGCCCATTAGCATCTGTACTTTATTCTTCCCACCCCTCTGGTTTAATTGGATCTGTGGAGCAGATGGCAGCAGGCTCAGCTCCCTGCACAGAACAATCACACACGTGTTTAATGAGATGCTTGCCCGGGATTATTTGCCGTAACCCATCACCACTCGCTCTCCCAATGTGGGAAGGCTGTGCTGGCTCGCACCCAGCCCTTCCCCAGCTCATCATCCAGCCTTTCCCCAGCTCATCATTCAGCCTTTCCTCTGGATCAGCCAGGGCCTCCCCACCCTCACAGCATCCAGCCCTTCCCCAGCTCAGCATCCAGCCTTTCCTCTGGATCAGCATCCAGCCTCCTTTCCCCAGCTCATCATTCAGCCTTTCCTCTGGATCAGCCAGGGCCTCCCCACCCTCACAGCATCCAGCCCTTCCCCAGCTCAGCATCCAGCCTTTCCTCTGGATCAGCATCCAGCCTTTCCTCTGGCTCAGCACCCAGCCCTTCCCCAGCTCATCATCCAGCTCAGCATCCAGCCTTTCCTCTGGCTCATCATCCAGCCTTTCCCCAGCTCATCATTCAGCCTTTCCTCTTGAGCTGCTCCTCCACCAGACACAGAATATCTCCATCCCCACCATCACATCCCACACTGCCCCAAACCCTCAAACACTATCTTATTTTCCTTCATTTGCCTTTGTATGCAGTAATTAACTGGGAAAAAACCCTTTTATTTTCACATCCAGGTGGAACTGTCCCAGCACTGTGATTGAAGCAATCCCTACTTTCCAACACTAAACAAACAGTGTTGGAGAGTTTGATTTATCCTGACACTTCCACAGCAGCGAGAGGACAAGTGGAAACGGCCTTAAGATGAGACAGGAGATTAAGATCAGATACTAGAACACTGGTTTTGGTTGCTCAGGGAGGTGATGGAGTCCCCATCCCTGGAGGTGTTCTGGATCTGGGAGATGGGGTTTCATGGTACCAGTAGTGGTACCACAGCTGGCCTTGACGACCTTAAAGGTCTCTTCCGAGCCTGACGATTCTCTAATTCTAACATTTTAAAGGTTATAATAATCTTTCTAAAGATTCTTTTGGAATTATTCAAACTTTGAAGAGCAAAGCACTTGCTTGGCTGTACCTGCAGCTCTCTGCTCAGGTTTAGCCTCAGTGCTGCTGCCAGGGGCTGAGCACAAAGCCCTGAGCCATTCCTGGGACCTCCAGCAACACCCGAATTCCAGGCACAGCTTTTTTTGCTCCTCCCCAGCCCTCCTGTTTGGCTACACAAACACCAGCCTAGGCAGAGAAAATCGTGGTATCTGCAGGGAGCACCGCAGGATTCCTGGTGACCCACGACAGCTCCTCAGGAAAGCTGGGAGATGTGTCCCTGTGAGCCTGCAGGGGATGCCCTGGATGGAGCCCTGAGGAAGCTTGGCTTGTTTTCCAAACACACATTTCCAAAGCATCAGACTCTTGCTTCCCTAAGCTCTTTAAGTACCTGGCTGGGTCAAAGCACTTGCAACTTCTAGGAAATTCTTCCAAGGTACCTCCATATATCCTTTAATGACTTCCAACTGCCTGGCTTTTAGCTCTGACTCACAGGACAAATATTTGATAAGAGAGGTAAATCAGGAAGCAATGAGAGGATCCAGGAGCAGGGGGCTGGGACAGGGAAGATTTGGGCCTGGCACAGGTGGGGTCTGACAGTGATGGATGGGCCCAGCATCCAAACCACATCTCGGGGTAGGATGGAGTCAGGTTTCCCACCAACCCAGAGATAAGCTTGAGTTTAGCTTTGCTGTGTCCCCAAAAAAAAAGGCTTAAGAGCCTTTTATTCATTTCAAACTGAAGGCAACTCGGTTTTAAAACTGGGAGAAGACTCTAAGCCAAGCACAGCATAAAATGTAAAATATTAACTGGCTTGTTCCCTCAGTTCCTCGAGATTAAAATGTGCTGCAGGGAGAAAAACACTTCCAAAAGCCCAGTCTGACTGCCAGCACAGCATCAAAACAAGCAGAAGAGCCACCACCCCCAAATCTCCAAGGTCCCCAACCAAACATGAGCACCAACTGCTCTGCAGAGCACTCAGCCATTTGCACATCACTTTATTTGCCAGACAAGACATGAATCCATCTCCCTGACAACAAAAATAACATTTTTTGAGACAAAGAGAATGAGGGAAAACAAACACAAGATTAGTAAAATAGCCACTAAGCTGTAAATATATTGAAGCTGCTTTACCATGTATACTACAAGCCATTTAAAAGAGAAAAAAAAACCATCTTTCAGCAGGTTTAGGGCATGGATTGCTGTTACCTGTCATATGTGGGTAAGGAATCAATGACAAAAATCACTAATATTTAAAAAGTTACATAGAACAATAAAATGTAGGCGTGTAAAAATACAGACAGATTTAGCTCAGCAGGGCTGTGATACTTTTTAAACTTCAAGCAGCCACTAACCAGGGTCTGGTTCCTACTTGAAAGGTTAATGTTTTAAAAAGTGGTGAGCAAACAAATATCCATCAAATCCCTTTTCTGGTGGAACTCACCAGTGAGGTTGTTTTCAGGGAAACCTGTGGCTTCTGCCTGGCGTTTATTTTTGCAGCGTCTGAAGCCATCTCGTGTTCTGTTTTGTTACCATTTTCTAAAACCAAGGAACATTAAATAGAGGCTTCCCAGGAGATCAGGGACATGCTCCATGTTTTCCTCCAAGAATTCACAATAAGGCATGGAAGGAGCTGAAGTAAATTGGAGGAAAACACAGGGAAAGGCAAATCCAGTGGGATGGGAGCACTGATGGCAGCAGCTACAGATGTGAAAGGAATATCCCAACACTACACTACAAACGCCTCTCTCTTCCTGTGGGCTCAAAAAAAACCCCATGTTTTCAGAAGGGATTTAATTAATTAATGCTCTTTCTCATTACAGCATTTGTGGAGCAGCAACAGACACCTGAATCAGAGAGAAAAGCGATGCTGAGCTCAGGTCAGTCAGTGCTTTGCAGGCTGTTGGAAATGATATCACTTTCCTAACTCATTTTTCCAGTTAATGCCTTTAATTCACTTTTCTAATCAATTGTTTTAATTAATCATAAGCAGTGTGATTTCCACTTTATGCTGTATGGGATTTCCAGCATGTAGCTTTCTTCTCAGACTGATATTATTGGAATTTGATTGGAAAATAGCTGAAATTTGAAGTTTTGCTGAACTAAGCCTGATGAGCTTCAATGACCCTGAAACCTGGGCACCTAAAATGCAGATTTTATACCCCTTCAAGGACCTGCTGCAGAAAGCAGAAGGTAAATAAGAGCCTAACAAAGAAAACACAGCATATGCTGGAAACTCCCTGTCTGGGAAAAAGATATTAAAAAGACTGAAAAATGGTGACTAATTAGCATGAGAACTGAGAAATCAATAACCAGTAGAGGAGAGAATACTAATTAATAAAGAGAATGATGTAAGTTACAACCAATGAACATTGCAGGCTCATAACACACCTTTTGGGTGCACAAATCCCCCAACATTTAAGGTTTTAAGTGGGAAAACATCATCTCCCTTCCCATTTTTTCTCTTAATGAAGATTGCTCACCAAGTCCCTATTTAAGACTCAAGCTACCACTGCCTTCTGCCAGGTGCCCATCACATTTCTGCAGCACTGGAATATATTCTGGGCAACACAAGAGAACTGGGATTCAAATTTCATCTTAACTTGACAGCAAAAAGCATCTCAGCTAACATTTATGTATCAGCTGCGGGCGGTAAAATCCCATGGGATCATTTCAGCCTCAGAGGGGAGATGGGGAATAGGCACAACACTGAAAAGGAGCAAAGGAGAGCACAATTCTTAAAAATTTGTTTCCTTGGGAAACTCCAAGCATTTGCAAGGAGAGAGAACTATGGAAAATAGAGTAAGTGCCAAAAAATGCAATCAGGAACCAGCAGGTTTTTTTTGTCTTCTTTTTCAAGGGACGAGAGAAGAGGAAGGGAAAAAGAGCGAGAGGGGAAAATACCCCAAGAAAATGAGTTCCACATGTTCAAGAGATTATTGATTTAGCCATTGTAACTTGACTAAGGTTATTCTCCTGACAATGTGTATGGCAGAAAAAAAGAAAGTCATGCTACCCAACCCTAAAACACAAAGCAGATGGGCTTCTCAATGGCATTGGATTTTTTATTCCTCATTCCAGCCTCTAGGATGGAAAACTTACAGTATTTCTGTGGGTTTTTTCAGGTCAAGAACATTTTGATCAGTGAACTGTTTTCACCTTGCTGCATTTTGTTGGTCCTTTTCCCTTTAAGAGAACCTAAAATTGAGCATTTAACAGGAGCAAAATTGACCTGAGCCTTCATTCTGTTGGGAGAACTCTGGGTTTCAGTTTTCCGGTTTGCTTTCAAACTCATGTCAAAATGACTAAAAATTGGGAAAAAATTTAAGCAGCAGCCCAAGACTTGTAAATAGTTGCAATCCTAGAGCCAGAAGGGCTTGATACCACTTTAGTGTAATCATTGTGCTTGTCCAATTTGGTCATGAATTCAATGTACAGCAAGTATGGAGAAAAAACATGGATCAATTGATGTAACATTCCAGCCAGGATTGTGTAATTTTACAGTAAAGTCAGGAAAAAAATCCCAAAGCACAAAGGGACAGACACACGCCAAGAGATGTAATTTTGTTTCCTGATCACTTTTACATAATTAAGGCAGAGGCTGATGGGTTTTGCTTGGAGAAATGCTGCAGCACAGGAGCACTACTTGAATCAGAAAACAACAATACCCAAGCAGACAACCTTAAATCCAAGGATTTAAAGACCATAAATCACGGCACTGAACTTCTGTGCATGAAATAAATGGGCTGATGGCAACCTAATTACAGAGCTGTTT
>NW_008236198.1:258291-268540 GCF_000691975.1 Corvus brachyrhynchos | reverse complement strand
CTTCCACAGGATAAATATCCCAAAAGCCTTCCCTACAACCTCTCTGGAACGGGAGCTGTCTCCCAGTGCCTGCACTTGGAGAGACACCCACATTTAAAGGTTTAACACACACTGCAGTCCATGTGCAGGTGCTTGCACCAAAACGCCCACACTTTTGTCAAGAGATAAATAAAGGGTGAGTAGGATCCTGAAGAGGACTGGCAGGACATAATTACCTTCCTGTGAGTCAGTGTTTGGAATAAAAACTACAAGGTTGCTCTCATTTATAGTATTAGTTGTATTAATAAGTACAGAAGTTTTAAGGTCATCTGTTTAAATATCTCATCTGCATCATTTTTATACGATGATTTGTATGTTGTTTATATTTGGTATGATCCCCACCCTTCCTTTTCTAAGCAGAAAGGAGTGGGAGCAAATCTGTGCAACTTTAAATTCTTAGGTTTAATCTCTCACTTGAAATTTAAAAGAACTTGAGAAAATACCTCCAGAAGATAAACACCTTGCATTATTTATATTAATGATTCCCTCCAACCTGGAGGTGAAGTTATTTTCAAATAACTGTTACACTTCAAAGTGACTCCAGACACAACAGGAGGGTGGCCTTGCCAAGCAGGACCTCAGGAGGTCTTGTCCCACCTCAGCTGTTCTGCAGTTCCCTGGGGACACAAGGCCAGTCCCAGGGCTGTGACCCCACATTTAAAAGGGGGGGGTCAGTCACCAAACACTTCCAGAAGCAGAGGAGAGGCCATTTAAGCTGCACTCATCTGACCTTGGGATTTGAAATCCCCTGGGAGTCTCTGTGGGCTTCAGGAAACACCATTTTGCCACACTTCAGTGCTAATGAAAAGAGCATTACTCATCCACCAGCACTGGAAATGGATATTTTCCCCTCTGCTCCCAAAAAAGGGCTGGAATGAACTCAAACAGTGAGCACAGTGATGGATCTGACAGCTTGGTATTCCATGAGCCAGAATTCCACCTGGAACCACCAACATCCTAAACACAGCAGCAGCAAACTCTGTCCTGCAGCCCCAAAAGTAACAGACAGGTGCAAAGTAGCAACTAATTCCTGGGTAAATACAGCAAAGAAGGTAATCCCTGGAAGAAAGTGCTCAACCACTTCTCCGAGGAGCTGAGCTGTCCCACGGCATCCAGAGGTGCCCACAGCCACTAGGACTGTTCTTCCCTCGTTTTTTCAGGGAGCTGTGGGCCAGCCAAGTACCAAAACCTTGGGAATGCTCGCTGGGAGCTGGCTGATTAACGTCTCCCTCGTGTTGAACTCGTTATCTCGGGACACAGGAGGAGGCAGAGCAGCCCGCAGAAAACAAATGTAATCTTCTGGAAAGAGCACAGCCATTAGATGTTATCAGTTTGCAAAAAAAATTAAAGATTGAGACTGGAGGAAGCTCATGATTTGAATTCTTACAGCACTTCAAAGCAATTTGTGCATGAATGCGAGCATTTAGTCTTCTAATTAAAAAAGGGAAAAAGCAAGCAAAATAGTAAGACATCATTTACATGAAAGAGGGGGGAGTAAAAAAAACCAAAAAACAACCAACAACCAAAACTCAAACAAAACCTCCAGTGTTAATCAAGCACAGAGTGGATTCCAACCCAGAAAAGGGAGAGAAAGCTCCAGATTTAATGAGGGAAGGCGTTGGAGAGGAGCAGAACTCGCCTCAGTGCTTTCTGCAGCACTCCTGCCAAGCCATCCCACAGGAATTTCTACATCCAGCCTTTGGGAGCAAAAACTCATCAGATGTTGTGCAAAGCAGGGCCCTTTATTCCTGCCCCCTCACTGTTTTCCAAACAAGCCAAGGGCTGGGGCTCCGGGGTCCTGGCTCTGGGTCCCAGGGGATGGGATGGTCCCACCACAGCAGGGATGGAGAGAATTTTTCTGAAATATCGTTTACCCTAAAAAAAGATAATGATCCCAGCCTTCTAAAAATGAGCTGTCCTGAAATGATTATAAATAAATTTACCTTTCAAACACTGAGCAGCAAGAAGTTACACTCAACTCCAGCTTCAAAATCAGACTGTGCTCTTCTGAGGAGCTGTGATTAACAACCCTGAATGATTTCTGTGTCTGAAAATCGATGCCTCAAATTAGCAGCTGAAATTTGTAAGAACTGCACCTCCCCAAAATCTCCCTAAAGGCATTTCACCTGTGCAAACACAACCCCTCAGGTTACAATGCAGGACTTTTTCAGTTTCCACTCAGGCATCTCCTCCTTAGCCAGGGGAGGAGCTTTTTGCAGCTATTTCAATGCCAGGGATGCTCCTGGCTCCACATTCCCGTGAATTCAAGCCATGCATCCTTGGAGTCACTGCAGGAGGAGAGTTCTGCTGGGTTATCCCAGACTTCCCACTGCTTATCCTCAAGTTTTCAAGGGAGAAGTGCACTATCTGCAGCTTCAGCTCTGCTTGGAAAAACTGCCCATTTTGGGGCTTTTTATAAGGTCAGTGTTACTAATCAAAGATACAGGAAAACGTGGGAGAAAAAACACAATGCAAAAGAGCTGCAGAGCAGAGAGAACAGAGGAAAAAGAAACCAGCTTTCAGGATGTTTAGAAACAGCCTGGGTTCTTTTGGACGATTGTTTTTTCCTCTATTCTGAGTTGTTTTTACCTCCCCAGTGCAACCTTCCAAGTCTAGGAACAGACTGGACTGCAAACTGCACAATCCCAGCTGTGGAGGATGGAATTGATACCTCAAATTGATATCAGATTCATGTTTTGCAAACCTAAATCACACCAGATCTTGCTACAGGCACAGCCCTGGGACCCTGCCCATCCACACAGTAAACTGTCATTTCTGGCCAACAGAGCAAAACATCACAAGGACAGACAACAGAATGTGGGAGCAGATTTCCACTGTAAAAAGGGAATTTAAACTGGAGGGAACCAGCTTTTCAGAAAAAAAAACCAACCCAGGAAGTTGACAGTGGTAGCATTAATTCCTTTCCTGATGTGATGTCATTGCCAGTTGGGTTGTTCCTATTAAAAAGATCAAAAAGGCCTCATGTGCACACACATTGTTAAAATTCAAGCAGTGACAGAGGCAATTACTATTTTTCATTCCCTCTATAAATATTATTACAAGCTGCTTTTTCACAAAACATTTACAAACCACGAAGCAAATCCAGTGCTCCCGGTAAATGAACACAATTAAACCAATTTCTCTTTCAAAACATGAGAGAATTACTTGACCTCTCTTTTAATCTCGAGTCATGCTTAACTTTGTCTAAATAAAATATTTTGGAATCTCTGGAGAAAAGGCTGCTCATTTACTCCAAACAAATCTCTGCTGTGATTTCCTTCAGTGGTCTTCTTTGAGAAGCACTTGTGCTGATCATGGGTAGTGTCATCTCCATTAAAGATAATCAAGAATCCCTAGGCAGATATTTGCACTTGAAATTAGATGTTTCTTAACATTTCAATATTTTCTAACATCCGTTCATATTTAATTCTTGAGGATGCTTCAGTGCACAGGAAATAACGATCAGTCCAAGCAGTTTTCCAACTAGAAGTCATTTGGAGCAAGAGGCCAACAGGACTGAGTGGCAAACCTGAAATTGAATTAAGGATTTAAGGCTGGATAGAGACCACCTCCAGCTCAGCAACTAAATAAATTCCCTTTCTTTTGCCTTTCTGTGCAATTATCTGTGTGTTGCACATCTGTCTGAACACGCAGGAACGACACCATAATCCACTTTGGGCTCGGGATTAGCAAGTTCAGGCTCCAAGGAGAAATAAAGGCATTAACACTACTTTGAATGGAGAATGGAAGTAGATTAATGCTACTCAGGGAATGAATATTCCTGTTGTCTCACAGTTACTCCTACAGTGGTAGCAGGATTTGACTGGCAGGAAGTGAAGGGGGGAAAATAAGATTTAATGGGCTGAAAAATTTTCATTACGCTGATAGTGATAATTTATCTTCACAAATTAATGAATAAATTTCAACTTTAATAAATTGCTGATACACAGGAATTAACTTCAGCTCTCTGTTTCAGCATGGAATCTGTATTTTAATTTCCAAAAGCTTTCCATGTGTGTTTCCACAAGGCAGTTTTTGCACTGGGAACTGACAGACACTGGAACAGCCCGAAACTCCTGTCTCACCTCCCCAGCCGGACTTTTATTCTGTTTTTTTCACTCCTAACAAGGACACAAACACAAGGTTCCAAAATCAAAAGCATCAGGCAGTATAAAAGTTCAAAACATTCCAAAAACTGATGTCCATCCCCAAACACAGAGGACAAAAATGAAGTAAGGGTGCGAATTTCTGGGTTAGAACGAATTCACCGAATACTGAATTTCTTAAAATGAGACATTAAGTTATGAAAATTCTGAGAGCTGTGAGAAGCAAAATCCTTTCTCCAGTGTCTCATAACACATTAAATCAGGGTTATAAATTATGGGATGTGCTCCTGTTTCTCACTTGCAAACAAATGAAGAATAAGTGGCAATATGAAGCAGCTGCCTGGATCTCACTGTGTATAAGCGGTAAGAATTTAAGCCAAATTTGAAGTAAAAATGACCAAATAACCATAACCACCAATTCCCACTGTCTTTCCCACATTTCCTGGCTCTGCAGCCCCTCATCCCCACGTACCAGACTTGGCTCCCTCCTCCATGTGCTCCCACTTTCATCCACAAAACGTTTCCAGTCTGAGCATTATCTCACGGAAACGTAAATTTTCCAGGCAGAAAAGGTCCCACGGTGTGTTTGGGTTTACTCTGCTCCACATGTTCAGAATTACGAGCAGGTGACCCCTGCATCAACCTAAAAAACATGGAATGCCAACCAAATCCTCCCCAAACACCAAGTCAGGGATTAATAAATGATAATTACTGAATTTTAGGACAGTTTAGGAGTGCATTCTGATTGATAAACACAGCGATCACTAATTGCTTGTGTTAATTGGATATTTTTAAATGTATTTGCATCCAATTTCCACCATTATTAACCACAAGCTACTATTGCTATAAAAGTCATTGGATCCTCTCATTTAAATAACCAAAAACTCCCACAATGAAGCTATAAAATGCATAAAGTATAGAAGAAGTGGGGAAATGAGGTTCCTGAATTAATTTTGATGTGCTCCTTGTGGAGAGAGGGGATAAAATGAGACAAACAATTTCTACACTGTCAATGCCATTTTAAGTTCACAAGTTGCAAAATGAGTTTTGCTTTCAGTTTGACATATCCTGATCAAGCACTAAAAGTGCCCTGAAAGGCAACAACAAAACAAACCCAGACAAAACAACAAAACCCAACCTGTAAGATTCAACTCCTGACAAAGCCCTAATAAAACCACAGATATTGGTTTAAAAAAACCCCCCAAAGCTGCATTTAACACACCCCCCCCAATTAATCAGCTATTGTTCCACCTGTTCTGAAGATTCATTTTACATTGATTTTACACGCCTGCATTAAAAAAACCCAATGCTTTCTTTGATATTCATAGAACCCCAGCATGGTTTGGGGTGGAACAGACCTTGAAGCTCATCCAGTTCCACCCCATGCCTTGGGCAGGGACAGCTTCCACCAGTCCAGGTTGCTCCAAGCCCCGTATTCAGGAGGTAAAACCCAGACTATTTCACTCAGTTTGAAGTATGAAGATGAAATATTCTGCATGGAAACTTCAAGAGGAGAAATCAACGCATGGGAATAGCGCTGAGCAGCTGGAAACACTTCCAGGACCAACAGAGAGCTCACAAGTTCTGCATTTTAGACTTTTCCTACAACTTTCCCATCCAGGTATTCAAAACTTCACAGAAAAGCCAAGGAATCCCACACAAAGTGACAAGAAACGCATCAGACAAAGCCCTGTGACACCCCCAGGTGCTGCAGGAGGAGCAACCACCACCACTTGACTCAGAAACTGCAGCCTCAGCAGTCACAGCTCATTCCAGAACTCAGCTTCACAGGATTCCTTCAGGATTTATCCCTCGAATCAAGAACAGACTTGAGATTCACACCATTTTTTAAAAAAAGGTCCTCATGCCAAGTATTTCGCTCTATTTTAACTATTTATCCCCTTTGCCATGCCTTGGAAGATTGCTGGTCACCACAGGGGTTACAGGGAGGTTAACACCCTACCAGAAGGGGCTCCTCAGGTTTTAATCTATCCACCAAAAAGAGAAATTCCTACCTTCTCCTTCTCCACAGGGGCATTTTTAACACACATTTGTAGAGGAGGAGCCACAGCCACGGTCAGATGTGAGGAGTCCACGAGCTGCAGCTCATCTGAGAGCAGAAGAGCTGAAAACAGCCTCCAACCACTCATTTTTTTGGAGTAGAAATTTACTGACCAAAGGAAAAACACAAAAAGAAGACCAAATTGCCATTTTCTTGCCTAGACAGAACCAAAACCCAGCACCACATCTCACAGAACAAGAGGTTCTGCTCAGATTTTATAATCCCATTATTTATTACCACATTTGTTCCAGCAGATTTTTATTTTAAAAACAAGTTCCGCACCCCCCCCCCCCAAGCCACATTTAGGCTTTCAAAGACTCTTAATTTTCCTTTCAGTGAGGTATTACTGTATTTCCTTGCCCTTGGAGAGTTTTATCTGGGATTATACACATGTACCAAAACACAGCTGTTCCACTTCTTGGCTCCTTTATTTATTTCCCAGAGAAAAACCTGCCTCTATCAGGCACCCAATTAGCTGCTCACTATCAAAAGGCTGCTTGGGCCTTTCATCTGCTTGAAAACTGGATTCAAGTGAGAGGGTGTCATGGAAACTGTGGCTGGGGTCATTTCCTGTTGCAATTTTTCAGTCACCAAAAATAAAATAGCAATAACAATAATAGAGGGGTTTTTTCTGATTTAAAAAAAAGAGTATTTGTTATCCCAAACAAATAGCAGCTGTGTGAAAAGGAAAATTATATTGTTTTTCATGAGAAATCTTCATCTGACAAAGCAGAAACTGATTTCTATTCAATGTTCAACTCTCTCCTAAAAAACTGAAGATCACACATGCAGAACACAAAACTTTCAGCAAATATGCAGTGAAATTAATGAAGAATTTAAAATTAAAAGCCCAGCTCACTGTACTACCAAAGAGTGTGTGTTTCTCTAAATATTTCACTGAGCAAGTAGGATAGGAAATTATAGATAATTATACAGGAGATTCTAGCTAATGAGCTAAGGACAGTACTCCAAATTTAAAACAAAAATAAAAATGGGAAAGTTCATGAACTAGGGAGCTTTTTATCCTTCAGATGAGTCATAAATAGAGGTAATCAAAAATTTAAAAAAATAAGAATACCTTAGTCCTTTGCCAGATTTTGTTGTGTTTTGATTAAAAAGATAAGGGAGAGGAGAAAACAATACCATAAATTTGCACCTGTTCCCAGATAACGGAGTTTTTTAAACACAGAGTTAAGTGGGGGGATAACAGGGAAATGCAAATAACTCCTCTTAGAGAGGAATTGATCAAGGATCTGACTTCTGCGAGAGCTTTTCTCTGGTGAGAGGAGATTGAGGAATACCTGGAACACATCCATTTATGAGCACACCTGGAAAGGTCCTCATTTGGTTTATCCAGAAAATGCTCCAAGTTCACTTGGCAAAAAGGCCTTGAGTGCTTTGTCTCCAAAAGCTTCTTCCAATTATTCCAATGGAATTCTCACTCAGCTCAATGACATCAATGCAGAACATCTTGGTTGATCCTGAGACAAGAAGTGCTTTCAAGTCCCAGAAGAACAGAGCCCAGCCCACTGCCTTTCACCCCGTTCCCATTCACCGCGGCCACGCACGTTCCTCTGGCAGCATTTTCCAACTGAATTCCCTTCCAAGCCCTTTGAAGGCACCTGGGTGTAGCCCAGCCCTTGGCTTTTGCCCTCAGCCACCATACAACCAACAGCTCTGCCCTTGGAGAAGCTGCAGACGCTCAACTCCAGCCAGACAGAACAACTTTGGCTCTCTCTTGGCATGACAGAGTCTCCAGCGTGGCCACACACGGATCAGATGGAGACAGGCAGCTGGTGCCCAAGGCAAGGAGCAAGGTGAGGTTCACCACAGGCATTGCTGGGATCCACGCACATCTGGCTGGAGCTACCCAAGCACAGGCAGCCCCCAGCTCGTCCTCACCCGGATGTTTTCTCGGGAACACGTGCGCAGTGTTTGCACACCAACAGGGGACACCAACCTTTCCTGCCAGGGATACGCCACAGGAGGCTCAGGGTGGACAGCAGCATGAATTTCTGCATGGAAAGGCTGGTCAAGCATTGGAACTGCCCAGGGAGGTTTGGAGTGCCCATCCCTGGCGGTGCCCAAGGAACTCCTGGATGTGCCTGGGGACAAGGTGGGGATCAGGCACAGCTTGGACGTGATGGGCTGGGAGGGATTTTCCAACCTTAATTATTCTGGGATCTGACCAAACTAGAAACCCTACTCCAATCACATCTATCCAATTTCTAATTTAATTAAATGTGTGGATTTGCTTGTGTATGTTCCCCCACCCCTTTTTTTTTCCTTTTTTTTTGGTTAATAATCTTCTTTTCCTTCACCTTTATTCAGCCATTTCCAAACCAGAATAGATTTCCCAAGGTTCTCCCAGGAGCTGAAGCTCTCTCTGCTTGCAACCCCACAGAGCACCACATGAATGAGTAACAATGCAAAAGGAGACATCTTTATCAGACAACTCCAAGACTTTTTCTCCTGAAGTTTCGCTCTTTTTGTTAATGGAAAGTTAAATATATATCCACTAAATTCTTGTTCTTGTGAAGATTATTGCCAGGTCAAACTGAACATATCCATGACCTTGAAGCCTTATGTTTTGAGGAAGAAAGGTAAGGTTAGAGAAGTTTTTTAAGACCCACAGACAGGAAACAAAATGTAGCTGAGAGATTAAACAGAAGATGAAAGACAACATCAAATCTCAGTTTAAAAAAATAATAAACACATCAAATGCTGTTGTGGTAAGTGGCCATTACAGACAAACCTGACATAAAGGAACTGAGAAAAGTTGTCCCAGTGTCCCCAGGTGTGGACGCTGCTGTTGCTGCCACAATCCCGGCTGAGCTTCCCGGGAAGGCCGAGGTCATTGGGAATGCAAAGCCCCAGCTGGGGTAGGAGGAACTGGAGTGTTCAGTGCCCCCCAGCCAGAGCCCTCCCCCACTCCCATCCTGCTCCCCATTATTCTCCACTCAAGCTGAAAGCCACAAGGGCTTTTCCTCGGCCACTCCGTGTCAGCCAGACTTGGGAAGCTCCGCAGGAATTGCTGAGGGATCCAGGAAGGCACAAAAGCCTCCTGCCACAAAGAGCCCTTTCATGTGGCCGTGTGTCCATTAAACACGTCCTGGTAATGTGCATATGTTCTATAAAGTGATTATAAAGTGAAGGCTCAGTCACTAACTCAACTGCACAATAAGATTTTTAAGTCTGTCACTGGAAAACCAGGATTTGAAGTGAGGAGCTGGGAATGCTGCACAGCTCCTCTGAGTAACACTCAGATAGGCCTGGTACCCACTACAACCGCTGAATGTGGATTTTCCATGTCTTAATGCTTTCATTTCTTTATTTGGTGACACTCAGGCACCTCACACTGTTCAGGAAAACATGGAAAGGAGGATTCAAGCCCTGACAGTGTTCCTGCACCAAACATGATGCTCTCAGGACACTGGAATCGCTGCTCTGGCAGGTTGGAAACAGAAAGTTAATAAATAATCAAACAATAGAAATAATAGATCAGATCTTGCTGTTACGCCATGGATCAGGATGAACTGGTGAGCTGCCACTCCTGCTCTTATCAACACCAAAGCAGTACACAGCCACTTCATCCTTTTCCTCCATCTTTTCCCTCCCTTTCCTTTTCCCACAGGGGCTCAGCATTTCCGGAGATTTTGGATAACTAAGATAGGTAAAGACTCCTGCCAGCTCTGTGGGAAAGCATGTTACCTTCTGTCCACCAAAAGGAAAAAAAAGTTTTTAAAAAGTAATTTAAAAAAAAAAAATCTTTTTTCTTTCTACATCATCAAAGCAAACCAGAAGTTGGGAACACTCCCCAGTGTGGGTGTGGCTGTGGGCCAGCTCTGCATTCCGGCCTGTGCAAACCACAGCCTTGCTATAGCAAGGTTTCCATATTTTAAATATATTTTTAGACTTAGGGCCTGATGCTGACACTGGCTCTAACTTCATTTCTGAGCAAGGATCCCAACCAGGCTGTGAATCTATTTTCAGGATTAAAAGGAAATGTTGTCAACCAGCAGCAGCAAAACTCCAGTCCAGC
>NW_008236198.1:252757-258261 GCF_000691975.1 Corvus brachyrhynchos | reverse complement strand
AGAACTGCTGGGGTTTTTCATGCAAACCATTATCAGGTGTGCACTTCACCCATCCAGATTCCTTCCAGGAATAGAGAATTCCAGACTGGTTTGGGTTGAAAGGTCCTTAAAGGTCATCTCATTCCACTCTCTGCCATGGGCAGGAACACCTTCCACTGTCCCAGGCTGCTCCCAGCCCCAATGTCCAGCCTGGCCTTGGGCACTGCCAGGGATCCAGGGGCAGCCCCAGCTGCCCTGGGCACCCTGTGCCAGGGCCTGCCCACCCTCCCAGGGAACAATTCCTGCCCAATATCACATCTAACCCTGCTCTCTTTCAGCTTCAAGCCATTCCCCCTTCTCCTGTCCTCCATGCCCACATCAGAAGTCCCTCATGGATATCTTCCATCAAACACAAAATCCCAGGGGACCTGTTGCCATCACATTCTTTATTCCCTGTACCATTGGAGAGGTCCTTGCCACATCAGAGCTGCCATCAGGCCACCTCAGCTCCATTGTGCAGAGGGGGGCCAAGTGCTTGCCTGGTGCCATGGGCAGGGAAGTGGCCTCCAGCACTCCAATGGCACTGGGAAGCAAGGAGACAGGGAATGGCAAACAGGCAATGACAAAAATGACACAAAACAAGCGAAGTAGAGGGCAGGAAATGGTGGAGTGACACAGGAAAGCAGCAGAAATCCAGCCCTGCTGCTCCTTCCCCCTGCACAGGAGTTTGAGGTACAAACTCCATAGAAACCCCCTGTGCTTCCCAAGGAGCCACAGTTTGGGATCAAAGGCTTTGAACAAGCAGGGACATTTTTTGTATTGAAGTTGCAAGAAGATGTGGATTAATAAAAAATAGGGAGGAGCCTGGATTGAGCCTGACCCACAGGGTGTGCACCTACACTATAGGCACATCAAGAACAGCAGCTTGCTTTACAATTCCAAAGAATCCCAAATTAACACATTCCTTCACTAAATATTTTAATCACTATCATCCCTTTCGAGCTGCTTATTTTTCCTCCTCTTTATCCTGCCTTTTCAGGCTCCATGAAGCCATCCGGACAACACACACGGAGCAGGGAACGCGCTCAGCAGGTCTGACGTTTCAAACGAGCCTGCCCAGAGCAGCTCTGCATTCATTTCATCCCCACTCCACATCTTCCCTCCCCAAAATAGCTGCTGCACCTTTGCTCCTCAAGGAGAAATCCACCATTCCAAGCACTGAAAACCATGGCAATGGATGTTGGGTTTCATTTATTTTTGGAGGCTGAGCTTCTATTCTTGGAAATGTAGGAAAAAGCAGCATTTCAAAGTCTGAGGTTGCAATTACCAGAACATATTTTTTTTTAAATGTATTTCTAGACTTTCAGCCAACCACTTGCTGAATAAATACATAAATATGAAGGGGGAGGCAAAATTCTATTTATGTGACATCACAGTGAATCGATACATTAAAATTCACGAGACTGCATTTCTTACCAAATAGAAATAAACAACTTGTTTAATAGAAATAGAAATGACCAGTTATCTCCTATCATGGCTATGCTGGGGTTATTTTAATTTTGGCTTTGCATCCAGTAGTTTTAATGGAAATACAGCATCATCAGTATGTCAGTATTTAAAATTTCAGAAACCAAACGCAACTTTTGGAATAAAATTCCATGTTCCCAGTGGTGAGCTCAGCACAGCAGGGGTTCCTCTGCCAAGAACAGCTGGATCATCAGCAAACTGAATTTAACAACTTCAAGACTGACAAGCACATCCATCAAAGCAGCTGCTGAAATGATCTAAGGATTGTAAAATATAACAGCAGCAGAATTCAAAAGGAAGAGTCAGAATATGATAATTCATAATTACAGTTTCATTTCGGTCAAAAATAAAAAACTAAAAGTAAGACTTCTTGTTTTCCCCAATTGCACTAATAAGCAGTAATTCACAAGAGAAGGTTGGCTACTTAAGTGCCATTAGGTTTGTATTTGCAACCTCCACCTTGGTGAAACTCATCTAAAGCTAAAAAATTCTGACAAGTTTGCAGTTTCCATGCTCTTCCTGCAATAGATGTGAATATTAACTTTCTTCCATTTTTTTCATCACAACCACCTTCAAGGAAGACTCAAGAGGCTGTGTACCCAGGAATAACCTTTTCTAATTTTAATCAAACAGATCAAAGACTGAAATTTACAGTTTAAAAACAGCTGCCTGACCACAGCTGCATAATGTGATAGACAAGCATCCTCAGTGCTTATTCCTGCCTTCCTGCCTGCACCAGAAAGTGCAGTTTTCCCTGCAAACTCCACCAAGCCAGACCAAGGGAATAAATCCCACATCACACCTGGCAGTCCTGGAGAGCCACTGGCAAAAGGAATGAAAGACAACTACAAAATTCATATTCCAGACAATTCATTGGGAAAACAGTGTGCCCAAGGAAGTCAAACTACCTACAGCTGTAGCTTATTTAAACTAAATATCCTTTCATTGTTAAAACTGCTAAGTGTATTAGAAACCCTTCTATTTTTATCCTTCAATGCCTTCCATACCACACAAAAATCCTATCCCCAGAATGTTGGTTTGGCCCCTCTGGAATACACCTGTCCATGAGGGCTCCACCAGACTGCTGCCAGCGTGAAACTGAACCTGCAGCTCATGCAGCAGCTTCAGCCTCCAGTAACAAAACAGGAACTGCAATTCAGGATCCACAGAGTGGAAGTGGCTTTTCCTCCTCATTTCACACTCCTTGCAACGATGGGAGATTCTGCCTCCCTCTTATCCTCCAAATAGTGTTTAGCAAAAGTCAGAAATCCCACATGATTCCAGTATTGGAGAAAAGAGGAAAAACAATCTGCTAATTTTTCAATTGACCATGAACAAGGCAAGAAAAATATCCTGGATGTGACCTCCTTCTGTACCAATTTTCCATCAGCAGCTGCCCCTGTGCTGGTTTGCAATGGACAGGCAGCCACTGCAAGCAGATACTTCAGGAAAACTTAACTTTTGCTCCCCCAAAACGCACAATTCCATAGCCACACCATGGAGTCCATTGTAAGGTACTCCCAAAAAGCTCTCCTGGCCTCCAGCACATCCAACAGCTCAGCAGCTCCTGCAGCCCAAAAAGCCTCACAGCACTCGTTCTTCTCTTCCCAGCAGAAGTCAAACGCAACCAGTCTGTGCTGAGGACTGGAGCTCCCTCCTGTTCCCAGGGTTTGGGAAGCACCAGGAGCTGAGCCATCCCACGCTGGAGCAATCCCACCTGACACACAGCACCAGGAACGGCCCCGGGCAGGAGCAGCTCTGCTGTCACCCCACAGCTCTCCTGCAGCTGCAGCACTGCTTGACCAGCTCCCAGTTTCCCATCTGTGTCACATGGAGGGGGAAGGACAAGGAATAATCACTGGCAGGGCGGATCCCACAGCTGATCCCTGTGCTCACACGGCTTCTGGGAAAGGACTGGGGGAAAAGTGCTCTGATTTGGATAAATCCCAGACCTCGTGCTAACTCACCATCCATTCCAGTGTCAAATGCTGCTCTGACACTCCTGCTCCACACAGTTTGGGGTTCCTTTCTTTTCCAACAAATAAAAGGCAAAGAGCTCTCCTGGCTCTCCGTGTGGTCTTCCCAAAGTCTGGGAAGCCTTTTCCAACCTTGGCTCAGAGTCTGCTCCAGGCAAACAGGCTCCCACTACAGCTACTTTTGGGAGTCTGTCCCCTCTCCCCCAGCCCATCACCACAAACACCTCCTCAGATTTTGTTTGATTTAACTTCTGAAGTGAAAGTATGGCCCAAGAGGAAATGTTTCTACTTCTTCCTTTGCTGAAAGGGACAGAAGCAGGGACTGAGCAGGGCCAGGGAGGTCATGGGAGCACCTCAGCCCTTTGGTGTGGTACCATCACATCATCTCTGTCAAGCTGAACTTATCACCACATGCAATTTGGTGTGAAATCCCCAAAAATCAGCACAGAAATAACCCTACCAGGGCAAACACACAAGATATTCCACTTAAGGTGTTCCAGCTCCTAGAAACTTTTATGGCAACCTCCAGATGTGTCTATTTTAAATCTTTTTTCTTCCCCCCCAGCCTCATTCTCACCTGTGACAATCCTAGATATAGCCAGAAATTCCTACAGCATGGCAGGGATACGTGCAAAAGAAGGTCAAAACTGGACAGGGAGCACTGGCCAGAGAGTTCTGCAGACATGCTGGAAGGAAAATTACATTGTTTTATTCAAAAGGTGAAGGGGGTTCAAATCACACAGTCCAAGTTGTGCAAATCCATGAGCTCAGAGGCCAGCAGCACTGCTTTTATCAGCTGCTCCTGGCTGGGAAGCTGCTAAAAGGAGATGTAATAGTTTGCTTTTACTAATTATTGTAAGTGTGCAAATATACTTTTGGAAAAATCACTTGGGAGACACTCCAGAGTCCTTCGAGGCACTTGATAAAGCAATACTATTAACACTTTTCCTGAGATTGGAAATGAGTGTTCCTGATTTGTGGCATCAGGATTATTTCAAAAGTCAACTCAGATTTTCACTGCTAAAGCAGACACATAATTTCATCCAGATTTCTGCACAGGGAAGAACACACAGAGCACAGGATTCAAGCAATAACTTGGCTTATATTTTATATCAGAAAAGGCAATTCTCCACAACAGGCATTGCATAAGCACTAATTTTTTTATACTCTGTTTTCCATGGAAAAGAGAACACAAGGATATCCTTTCAGATTTCATTAACACTGCATGTTATTGAACAACAATAAGCTACAGGAAAGTGATGATTGAGGAATGCTGGCTCTATATTTTTACACTTTATTCTGCATTAAACCACCAATACAAGAGCTATTAATCAAAACCTCATTTGACATACAAACAAAGGGTGATACATCAGATAAGTTACTTAAACTTCAATTATTAAGTTATATTGTTCATGTACAGAAAAAAATTTTTAAAGAAAAAAATTTCATCTTTTCCTATTCAACTGCATCAAAATAAATCATTCCTGGGCCATTACCCAACCTTTAGTGAAATTCCCTGATCCATGAAGCATTGCCATTTCCAGGCTTCACAGGGAGCCAGGCTCAGGTAGCCCCGAATCCCAGTTCCATCTATGGAGTGCCCTGACAACAGAAATAACAAAATTTGGGGTACTTCCTTAGAGCTGGGCACTTCCACACAGGAGGGCACTGAACTGACAAGGCTCCAAGCATTTCTCAGCCAATTTTTTCCCAATAATTGACAAACAAACAAAAAAAAAACCTGTTTGTACTTAATGCTCCCTTTTAATATACAACTATAAAAGAATAACTGGGAAACACACACAAAAAAACTTGGTCTTTTTTTCCAATTCAAACACAGCTTACCTCTCTGAAAGAAAAGAATTTCTCGATGTTTTCTGACAACAAAAATTAGGGTTTTTTTCTCCCCAGTGCCTGGCCAGGCTACAGCAGCAGAGCAGTCTCTCAGGCACCAACCACTCCAAGAAAAAGTGGGATAACACGGCTGCATTTCCTCGTGTGCCTTCCTTCTGTTATCAGCCC
>NW_008236198.1:247925-252733 GCF_000691975.1 Corvus brachyrhynchos | reverse complement strand
GTCCCACCCCGGGACAGCTCATTTTCTGCCAGCCCACCTTGCTGCTCCACACTCCCAACTTTTATCTGGCCGGGCCAGCTGCATTCCCGGTGTTTGAAGTGGAATGTCAGCCTTTGCTCGTGCCACATCACTAAGGACGGCCGGAGCCTTTGAAGAGACAACTCAAAGCCTAATTAAAAATTCAGATTCGGTCGTCGGGGGGAAAAAAAGGAATATGTGTGGAAAAGGATGAAAAACTTGGGCTGTCAGAGAGCCTCGAGTGAAGCTGCTGTAGCTGGATGCAAACTAAGACACAATCATGTAAAACAGATGAGGTTTTGCTCCACTGGTTTCTACTCTGTAATTATTACCACAGCACACACTACTGCCAAGTAATATTAAAATAACCCAAAAAGGTATAATCAAACACTTAACAGCCTTCCCTACTTACGGTTTTTTTTTTATTTCAGCTTCACAAGCTAAAAATAATAGGAGAAAAAAAAAAGGAAACAGTTTTTTGTGCTGTCATTTGGCTGAGGGTGCACAAGGTCCAGGTTTCAGAGCTGGAGGACGTGGTGTTTTACACCACTTGCTATGCAAGTACCTCACAGTCATCACAGATTTATTCATAAAGATCCAGCAAAAGAAGTGGAGAAATGTGCGAAACTTCTGATTTCAGAGATGGAGAATCACAGTTCTGGAATTTCAATTGGTCTGCAGGACAGCTCAAAATGAGATTTATCTCTTCTAAGTAGTAAATCCATTAGCCAGAAGACAACCCCATTGGAAAAAATAAATACTGCATTCTGTCAGTGCTCATTTTCAAAAGGATTAAATAAACAGACAGTTCTAGTGACTCCAACTCTTTGCCATCACCCAGAAATCCTCAAAGAATGTGGATTTTTCAGCCCATATAAGCCCCTGGACATCTCCCCGTTTCTGTGTCGTGCTTGTCTGAGCACAATCTGTTCTTCTAGAAAAACATATGGCCAGACAAGCTATTAGGAAGATAAATAAATAATATGCTTGCCAATCAACCAGCAGAAGCCTGTACTAAGCTGTTATTTTACACATCGCTGCATCACCTGATGTATCAAGATATTATAGCATGCACAGTATTAACATTAAAAACGAACAGGAAAAAAATGACCAGCAAACTGGTTTTTTTTCCAGGTTCAACATGCATGGTTTTGATTCCAGCCCCCAAGATCAGTAACAGACAATGAGAAAGGGCTGTGCTTCCTTCACGGAGTAAGAGTTAAGGATTAAGATGGCAGAGCTGCCTTCACAAATATTCAAGGCCCTCTGGGCCTACAACTTTTGTTACTGTCTGGCTGGAAACATCAACATGCATTTTGAGAGCTATAGATGCATTTAATGCTTTTCATCTTCAAAGCATTTCTTACTCCTTTCAACTCTGGCTGCAAGTAGTATATCCCTGTTTTGGAGATAGAAACATTACCTTGCCCCACACTATCAAAAAATATCCCTCACCTCACCCAGAGCAGATTTAGAGAGTTAAACCTCGCCAAAACCAAACCAAACACTCACAAAAGTTCTGATTTATTCTCTTCCTGCCTTCACCTCCCAACTAAAGAATTTCAGTTGTTTCAACCAACAACCTACCCTGTAATTTCAGCCAGGTCAGAGAAGCCAGGATCAGACGAGCCAGGTAACAGGGATGGTGAAACTCCACCCAACACATCAGGTCATGCCACAACCACCAATTCAGTTACAATTTTAGTCTAAAAGGGCTCTTAACTTTGAATTAGTGCAGAGTGTCAGCTCTGCCCAGGAGAATATATTACAGGACTGTCACACAAGTAGTCATTGACCGAGCTGCAGCCCTTGGCAAGCGATGCCATGGGATATTTAGGATGCAGTTCGCTGAGGAATGACAAGGAATGCAGCAGGGCTCGCAGAGCTGGGATCGCACACTGCCTCCCAAGGATGTAGCCTGCTGCCCAAAGGTGGTCCCTGGAATGACAGGGATGCTGGCAACATGTGCTCTGGCTATGGAAAAAAACGAGGGAGCAGTTCCAGGCGACTGGTACAGCACAACCCAGAATCCAGCGGCTTCTCCAGCACCCTCCGTCCCGCAGGAGGGAGAGGGAAGATGAGAGATTGTGGTGAGGCTGTTTCTGGTTGATTTGGGAAATCCCTCTGGGCAGAACCATAAACAGATCACCTCTTCTGCTGAGGGCAAAAATCCATGTAAGGATGTATATGTACACACCACTCATACCCCAATATGTGAAAGGGAATACACAGGATATTATAACATAGCAACATCATTAACCAGGGGTTTGGCAGAACTGTAACACAGAGGGGGAACAATAATTAATCAGAGCAACAGAGAAAAATCAGACAACTGATGAACTTTCTGTATTTAACTGCTCCTGGAGAAACAGCACACAGGCAGACACCCAGGAACCCACACACACTGCAGAGCCCAGCACGTGTTCTCACTAAGGGAATCCTTGGTATGGTACAAATACGTATATTCTAATTGGAAATTTAAATAAGAATTTATGAAGCTGCTGTTCAACACATTCAGCAAATGATGCAACTCACGAGTTGTCACCTACACTACATGATCCTCAGCAGCTCTAGGCAGTACCATTCAAGGAATAAATTTATAAATGAAACCAGAGCACTTGTATGGGCGAGGAAACAAAGCACTGCCCAAAGGTAAGTCAGACACTGCCCTCGTGCAAGTCTCTGTAAATAGACAGCAGTGGTGTGAGTGCCAAAATTAATTGTCAGACTGGTGCTGCCACCAGACACCTCTCTCATCCTCAGTCTGCCTCTAGCTTCAGCCTCTATTCCAGAGGTACCTCACTCTTCTCAACAATGCAAAAATAATGGGATTTCATGAGAAACAGTCCTCACTGCTGTTGGACCAGCACCATGAAGTGCAGGTAGAAGGAGAAGGTGTCACAGGAAGGACACGCCGCACAGAGGAGACAGAGCTCGTTTAGAGCACTGCCAGTGCTCCCGCAGAGATCTGATTTATTTCCTATCTCACAGCTTCCACGTTCATTACTCCCTGCCCCTTCTCACAGGCATTTAAGGCTCACACATTCCATGGCTCTCCTCTTACCTCTTCCACTTGCTCCTCTGGTGGCTGCTCTAGAGACTCCACCTCATCCTGCCTTCCTGCACTTCTGAAGGCTCCGTCTACACTTTCCTCTTTTCCCAGACTCAAAACACACCCAACCAACCTCTCACCTTCACTCTACTGAAGCATTTCCACCTGCTCCTGCACTCATTGGATGCTTCCTCCCCACCTCCAGCTCAGACCTACCCTTCCTGCAAAGCCCTCTGGTGACACCACCTCCTGCCTATTGCCAGGATGTGCAGATGTGGGAGCCACAGCTGGCAGGGACCAGAGCATGGGGAGAGCACGCAAGGGAAGCATTAAATCCTGCCACTTCCTCCTCTCTCATTTATGAAGCAAAATAAAACCGCAGCTCGCTAACGGCTGGATATCAACCCTTCCTGGTGCTACCACAGCTTCCCCTCACTAGTCCTGATTTGGGGCCGGCCTCCATGTCACCCTCTAAACCAAGGACAACACCCTTGGGATTTGTATCCAGTTAAAGCTAAGTGTTCTCACTCTCCTTTCAAAATCCCACACCTCTTTTCTGCCAACACAACCTGTCTGCACCAGCCCAAGCATCCCCACTGTGCTGGCAGCCCTCACGTGGCACCAGGTGCCCACCACCACTCACCAACAGCCCTGAACAAGCAGGGAAAAAAGGGAATTCTGTGCCAGCTACACCCAGCCCCGCCTGAGAAGGCTTTGGAAATTTCAGCCCTAAAATCAAGTGAGAAGCACGGGCTGCAGTGACACATGTCATAACATTTTTTGTTCTACTGTAGGAGGTCAGCAGAGAAGCTTCTAAAATCAGGGGAGGTTTGTTCCCACCGGTTTTTAATCTTAAACAGCTGTAATAATGTTCCAAGGGGGAGCAAAGGACAGGCTGGGCATTAGCGTGATGGGAGTTGAGACAGCCAAAATATGAAGCATATAAAAATAGAGCTCAGTATGAAAAGGGTTTCAGTTTAACTACCAGTTTCACCACATTAAATTACTTCAGGGCCTTAAATATCCAACTAATAGTAAACAGAGTTTTAACATTATTTGCATCCCCGTGCACTGGCATCCGGATTGTTCCCGAGCTTGGATCATCAGTACAATTCTCGGAAAGAAAAGCTGGCTCATCCTATAGTTAACTTCTGTAACAATGTATATTTTTATGAGCCCTTTTTTTAAATACAATACACGTTGAGGTGATCGCATTACAATTTTTTTTAACGCCAGAAACGGATTTAGCAATGCAATTATACTGACTTCATTTGCATTAACAGAGACTCCACCAAAGCAAAGGATTATGCTTATATCTTTTGAGGGGAAATACATACATGCGTATGCACGGCAGAAGGAAAAAAAAAGTGACTTCCTTGAATTCAGTACATCAATAATGTACCTTGTTAAGTGAAGTCATTTAAATCCGTGTCTTCTTAGCATCAAGGACAAGAGACAGCTCAGTGTTTGCCCGGACAAAACAAGCCCTAGGAGGCCGCCCAGCACAATGATGGTCCAGAGGTGAGAGAATGCAGCCAGTTTAGAGAAGATAAAAAGCCATTTGGGTAGAGACCCCCGCTGATCCTATGAAAGTGTCTCCTTTTCAATTTGGGAGGCTTTTAAAACTGCATTTGCTACTGACCATACCTTGCCCTGAAAGCCGCCTGGGATCCGATTTCACTTTTTCCCCCCCGGAGAGGGTCGGCAGCCGCCCGGCTGTACCGCAGGGTACCAGCGC
>NW_008236198.1:247026-247357 GCF_000691975.1 Corvus brachyrhynchos | reverse complement strand
AGCCCACGCAGAGGGGAGGGAAAGTTTGAGAAGAAGAAAAGAACCAAGGGAGGGAGGGAAGGGGGAAGAAAGAAAGAAAGGAATGGAGAGAGAAAGGGCAAGGCAGGAATCGAGAAGAGCGTGTGGAAGAGGGAGGGAAGGAAGGAAAGAAGGAAGGAGGGAAAACCAGGCGAGGCGCGGGCCGGGCCGGGCCGTACCTGCATGGTGACGACCCTCAGCTCCTCGGTGGCGAGTTTCCTCATCTGGCTGGCCAGGACTTGCGCCTCGTCCAGGATGGAGAACTCCGCCTCGGCGGCGCCCAGCGCGCACAGCAGCGCCAGGACAGGAGGCC
>NW_008236198.1:199647-246770 GCF_000691975.1 Corvus brachyrhynchos | reverse complement strand
AGCGGGGACACGGAGCGGGGGACACGGACTGGGGAAGGTTGTATCGGCCGTGAGTGTGTTCCAAAAGCCAGCGCTCTGCCTCCTTTTATTTTTTAAAATCTTTTTTAAACTCTTTTAAAACTTTTTTTTTTCCCCGTTTATTTTATTTATTTTATCAGTGTTCAACGTCTCCTTTCGCAACCCCGAGCACGAAGCCATCCGTCCCCGGCACCGCCCAGCACGGCCTCGTGTCGAGCCTTGGGGAAATGTTTGTCGTGCAACTGACATGGGCAATAAACAAGTAAATGAATGAAAGGAACGGCGGCAAAGCCGAACCCACCCCATGGCACACACAGCTGCACTCCCCGGGAGAGCGGCACGGATAAGACAGCATGCCAAGATACCTGGAGAAACATCCCCTTTGGGGCAGGAAATCAAAGAATCACAGAATGGGTTGGATGGAAGGACCTTAAAATTCATCCTGTTCCATCCCTGCCATGGGCAGGGACATCTTCCACTATCCCAGGTCGCTCCAAGCCCTGTCCAACCTGGTCTTGGACACTGCCAGGGATCCAGGGGCAGCCACAGCCGCTCTGGGCACCCTGTGCCAGGACCTGCCCACCCTCCCAGGGAACAATTCCTTCCTAATTTCTAATCTAAACCTAATCTTCAGTTCAAAGACATTCCCCCTTGTCCTAACACTATGCCCTTGTAAAAAGCTGTGTTGATGCCATGTGGACAAGCACACCACAAGCCCTGCATCCAGTGACATGCAGCAGCATACTGAAATCCCAGAATCACAGAAGCAGTAAGTAGGAAAAGACCTCCAAGATGATCAAATCCAACTATGAACCCAGCACTACTAAGCCATGTCCCCAGGTGCCACCTCCACACACCTTCTGAACAGTTCCAATGGTGATTCCTTAGCTGGCCTTATCTTCTTCACCCCTTCCCTCCTGACTATTAGGAGCAGAAGCTACAACCTCGAGCTGTATTAGGAAAACTCATACAAGGAATAAATTTTGGGAGTGAAAGCCGAATTTCCGTTGTGCAGCACCTGGAAGTGCTGCCCAGCAACCAGCAATCAAGAAGCCCAAGAAGCCAAACACCAGGCACATAGAAAACACCCTCTAGATTTACTCTTCATTAATTAACACTTTATAATTGTGCTGGTGTAGATAATGTTTAAATAAATCTGGCCTGTAAAGACACAATGGCTCCAATGAGCCACATCCACAGTTAAATTTTTAAGAGTCCTACCAGAGTCACTTGTGTCCTGTAGCAGTAAATTCCAGGAGTTAACAATTCATCCAAGCATTAATGCAATGTGTTATTTACTACCAAGCTTTAATACAACATATTATTTACTATAATCATATCCTATTTCCTTGAAATGTGGTTTCTCTCTGCTTTAATGGTTGATTTTTTGACTTCTCCCAGGTGCTGGTGCCCACAGCAATTCCCCATCCCACTTTGTCAAGGATGGCATGTGGGAACTCATGCCTTCTGATCAACGAATCAATCTGATTACACAGAAGCATCTTATTGTTTAAAACACCCCTGTGCTCACACATCTCACAACTTTGACATAATACCTTACTTATGCATTTTGCTTACTTATACATTCTACCTACTTATACATTTCACTTGCTTATCTTATACTACTTATACAGATACACATCACTCTACTTATACATTTTCTTACTTGCTTATACTTTTTACAACTTCTACGTAACACAGTACTTATGCATTTTACTTACTTACACATTCTACCTACTCTTACAGACTACTCTACTTACACATTTTACAACTTTTACATAATACAGTACATATACATTTTGCAGCTGCTGTGCATGAGAGCTCACATTGCTGGATTGGTTTCTCTATTTCATCCATGAGCTCCACACACACTTTTCTGAAAATATGATTGGTTCTAACCCAGTGCAGCACAGTCCTTTTTTATCTATTCCCTGCTGTCTTGGTATTTAGTTTTTCAACTTCTCCTTTCCCAATTCTTTTCCAATTTAGCACAGCTTACCTTTCAGTCCTTGATGAATTCCTGAGGGCTCTAACAGGTGGGGCTCCTGATCCAGGCAAGCAGCATCGAGATGGTGACAGCAACAAAGCCTATCCTGTAATCAGCAGCCAAGTTAGTCCAGGAAATCCAAACAACAAGAGAGCAAAGGACAGGGAGCAGAAATAAACCTGTCCCACCTCTCCCCTCGAACCTTCAGACTGGAGCTGAAACCCCTCTTGGGGCTGATGTGCTGTAGCTGAAGGTGGAAAGGCCAGGTGAAGCCGGTGAGGGTAATTCCAGCCTGGTCCCACTCTGAGGGCTCTGGTAAAAATAACTAAAAATGGTTTGGCTGGGGCACACTATCAAGGTTCAAATACTTTACAACAATGGCTGCTGGGTCAGACCTGAAATTCTCCTCCTGCAGGACAGAGCTATGGCCCTGCAGCACCTGCTGGCATCTCTGAGGGACATCAGCAAAACTCTGTCTCATTGGATTTTAATAAATGAAATGTAATTCTTCCTATGAAAAGCTGCATCAGCTTATCCTTGGCTTTTGTTCATTTAGGTGATTTATGACTCTAATATAATTTTTATTTATATATATGTATTTTTATTCAGTATTCCTGAGAATACTGGCGTAGCCAAAGCAATCCAAACCCAAAGGATGCCTCTCAAAGCTGCCCTAATTGCTACCTTGTATTTCCATTGCTGAAGCAGCATTTGCTGCCTGAAAGTCAAGGATTTTTCTTTCCATCATGCTGAAGCTTCTGGACATCTGTTGGAATATTTCCCTGGGCCCAAATGAGAGGCAAAACCCAGCCAAATTCACTCTTAGCAGTGGTCATTTTCAGATTACATTTTATGTTATTTTATTTGATTCACCAGCGCAGGACAGACAGGTTTTAAATTATCGTGAGAAGCCAAATGGTTTTTCAATACCTTGGCTAAACTGCAATTTTTAAAAATTTTATTTTATTTCTAATGATTGCTGCATGTTTGAAAACTTCATATCTAAACTTTGTTACACAATTAATTATCAAATCAAGGTCACAGCTGGAGCTCAGTCAGTCTCCAGTTGCATTCGGAGCTCCAAGGATTTCCAAGTCATCCCATTCCTGCACCCCATCACAAGGTTAACACTACCAATAGACTTCTTTTTTAATAAACTTACCCCAGGAAATGAATGAGGCAATTGTCCTTCTGCTTCCAAAGCCCCGGGATGCTGCTGGTGGCGAGGGAACCGACTGAACAGGTTTCACATTTTCGTGTACAACCAAAACTCATTGACTGCACAGCCCTGGAGGCAAACCCGGGCTCCTCCTGGAGTTCCCATGTGCTTCCTGCCTCCTCTCTGCCTCCCTGGAGAAGCAATCCAGCCTCCAGCACAGCAGCATGGAGCAGCCCTCCCCTCCAGCCTGCACGGAGGAGCTGCTCCGGGATGTGGGAATCAGACCTGACGTGGAATTCCAAGCCAGGGATCCACCAGTGGGGCGTTGCTAAATCAGTTGTGCTCGTGCTCGGTGTCACATGACAAAATGTTGAGGGAAATAGAGGAAAAATCTCCCTCCAAAATGCCATGGGGGAAGAGATAAAGAAAAGACCCCAAAATTCAGATTCTGTGGTCTTTGGATGCGAGTTAAAGCTGCCGATTCAGACAACCTGATGTTTGTCACTTCTCAAACCAGGGCTGGTCTTTCAGGGCTGTGGATTAAATCTGTCTCCTCATTTCATAGAACCATGGAATTGTTAGGGTTGGAAAGGCCTTAACCCTAAGATCATCAAATCCAACCATCAACCAACACCACCTCCATGTTCACCATTAAACCATGTCCTCCAGTGCCACATCCACACATTTTTTGGACAATTCCAGGGATGCTGACTCCACCACTGCCCTGAACAAGCCTCATCCATGAAGAAATTTTCCCTGCTATCTAATCTAACCTCCCCTGGTGCAACTTGAGGCCATTCCTTCTCATCCTGTTATTTTGCTTTGGAATAAGCCCTGGAGAAGAGGAGGATCGCCCTTGCTTGGCTTGTGGCATCCCAAAATTGGAGTGTGTGCATGCTGCAGGCTGGAGGGGGAAAGGACCCGCAGGATGAAGAGCTGAAGGCTCTGCTCTGCTAAAAGCATCAATAATGCAGCCAGTCCGATTTGCAAAATCGAGGCCACGCTTGGAAAACATCCTTTTTCTGTTAGAAAACATGGAAAGAGAGCTGGAGTGTCAGTGCTGGAGGATGGGAAGAGGAGGAACATATGTCAGATATAAATCCCAGCCCCATGGTGGGAGTAAACTCGCTCTGACAGCAGCACAGGCAGATGCCGACCGGGTCAGTCGGGAAACAGAACAAGTGGGATGGCTCTGGAATAGCTGCAGCGCGCCGTGGCCCCGGAGAAAAGCACTATTCCTGTAGGGCATGACTCAGCGTGGCTTATTAATGGTGTATCCCCCCTGTAGGGATCAGGATGTTACTGACAGATCTTCTCCAGTTGGTCTGCAGATAAATATTTCACTTCTAGTCTGAAAACTGGGATGTGACTGTAAGTACGGATCCACGTGGATGCAGAGGTCTCTTGTCTCCCCAGGCTGCTGTGCTTCCTTCACTCCCTGGCACATCCCTGCACTCTCCCAGCAAGTTGGGAGCACCACACATTTCCAATGGTCTGGCCATTGGAAAATCCCCTTAAAAGTGGCACTTCTTTTATGACACTGATCCTCAGGCCTGCAAGCCATACAATAAACACTCCAGAAGGCTATAAGGTAGTTATAAGATAGTTTGGAATAATAAAATAGTTTGGAAGCCTCATAGTTCCAGCCCAATCCTCCTCCCTAACTGGTCATGTGCAAACTGCACATCCAGAAACCCTCGTAGGGATAGAGCAACTCCCAGGCCCTCACCAAGAAAGGAACTGAGGAACTCTTTGTGGCTCTCATCTCTAACCTCAAAGCAAAGACTAACTTTAATCCTTTGGTATAAATCCAGAATAAAAATAGAGAAAATGAACGTTTGCATGAGGCTCCTACTTCTTGCTTTGCTGCAATTCCTGCTCTGTATCATCTCCCAGTTCATGTGCTTGATTTTATTTTCTCATCTGACCCCTTTTCAATTTGCCTTAATTTGATTGTGGTCATCAGCACACAGGCCAAGTCTGAGGGCTTCACTTCCCCATGTTGATTTCCATGTTTAGTTTCCCATCCCTCTCATTATGCCTCTGAATATTTCCTCTGGAAGTTACAGTTTTGTGTTAGTTTTGGCTGCAATTCTTGCTTTCCCAATAAGTTTGATCTTTGCTCACTCCTGAGAGCTACAAGTTGCACGCTGGATTGAACCAAGGATAGCAACTCTCATTCTTGGATTTAGGGTGGAATTTTTTGAGTAGCAATTGATTAATGCCTCTGGGAACTGCTCCTCTAAACCTTGTTTTCTTCTGTGCAGATGACAAACCGTGTTATACATCAGAAATAACAGTTCCTTGAACACATTTCATTAATTCCTGATTGGGAGAGCATCTGTATAACCCTGGTTTTAGGTCTGCACTCTCACAAGCACCCATTTTCACAAGTATCAGTGCGAGGACCTTTAAGACTCGAAACTCCAAGTTTTATCTCCTAGAGCAACATCTGCCCACTTAGATCAGTCATTCCCCTGCAGATTACAGCCAGCAATGAAAATGGAAAAAATGCCTTGGTCTCCTCCCTCTGCAGTGAGTTTGCCTGTGAGAGCGTTCTTTCCACAGCACCATCATCACCAGATAATATATTTAATGAAAGCCATCACGTGTGTGGTGTGGGATTTCAAAGTGAGCATTGTGCCCAGCTGCACAGCTCAGCACTGCGACAGCCTGATGTGAGCACAGAATCACTGCTGTGGTCTCTCATTTTACGTTGAATTTTATCCTAAATATCCCAGGGATGATGGAAGGGAGAAAACAAACTTGGAGGCTTCAAACTCTCGGCATTGCAGGGCTGAAATATTTAAGCAAGTGTTAAACACGGGGAGGGAGAGGCAGAGGCATCCCTGCCATGAGGAAAAGGCAGGCAGAGGAAAGGGTGGGGTGGGTGCTGGAAGCTGATGGAAGGGCCTGAGGGTCTTGGTTTGCTGCTCCTGCAGATCCCAGAGGGAGAAAGTGGGAGACAAAGCCAGAAACTTTGGAGCCTACTGGTATTCCAGTCAGGAATTTACTGGTATTTTCTTATCTGTCAGTTATTTGGGGTCTGGGCACATCTCTTTCTCCTGGAAAAACACCAGTGTGGGAGCATGGTGTTAAAGCAGAGATTCATGATACAGGAAAAATAATCCCAGGATGGCACAATGATACAATCATATCACAAACAGCATTTATCCCAGTGCAGGAAAGCTGTAGTCCAGCAGTTTGGGATGATTACAACCATAAAAGCAGATGGCATTTTTTAACCACTTGTCCTGCAGTCCTGGCAATTTCTAAGTCATGACCTTTAAATAATGCCATGATTACCTGAGAGAGAGCCTGTTTGGCTGTGAACAGTTTGCCTGGCACATGTCAGGGTGTTCATCCTGTTCTCACTATACACACCTGAGCTTTGGCTGTGCTTTCCCAGGCAGCAGGAAAGGGTGCTGGAGCCTCTTCCTGAAGCTGTGGTTCCCAGGCTCACCACCTCATCCTAGCTCTAGGCTGGGGAACTTTCCTTACTTCAGCACATCTTCTTTGTCCATAAAATATCTGGGATAACCCCTTTTAGCAGCACAGCCCCCAGTTTAGTGGGAATTCTGTTAGAGCCTGGCAGTTCACCAGGAATGACCCAAAAAAAATTGTGAAGGAGAAGCAAACTCTGCTTGAAACAAGGCTGAGGGAATTCTTGGAATACCCCTGGTTCTGTCCTGAATCAAGGGCATATGAATTATTAAGCATTTTTTCATGGTTATGGGTGAAAGGACAGGTCAATGCTGTGAAACAAAGGATACAAATTTCTAAGTCCCATTTCTTCATCTCTTCATTCCTCCATGGTTCTTCTCATTCAGAGTTATATTTTAGCTACTAATGGGTACTTATAGAAAGTACAGACCTAAAAACAGGTACTGGAAAGAGCAAACATGATCAGGAAGGTGCTGTCAGTGAGGTTATTGCTCAAATCAAAGCATTGGTTACTTGCACTTCTTTAATTTTAGGATAATTTGAAAAATGTTTCTAAAAATAGCATTATATACCTTCTTTAAAAAAAACCAACCCAAACTTGTTTTCCATTTCACTGTCATTTTGTACCCTGCACTGGACTGAGGGCACATTTCCCTCAGCAGCAGATGCTCAGGAACCACACATGAACCCTGATTATATATGAGCAATAGTTTTCTGGAGACTCATAATTTGGCTAAATTTGGATTTTCACAGGTGTTTCACAGGACACATTCTTGGCCAGTGTGGCAAAACTTAACCAATCTCAGCTTCTCTCTTTTCTCAACAGAACAGCTTTGTCTTTTTTGTTTTCTATAACCTCCGTTGTAGAAATGGCTGAACCTTTCAGCACAAATATCTCGCAGCCTGAAGTGAAAAATAGCTCGGAGCTTTCCAGCACAAACAGGAGAAAAAGAAACACTACCCAGCCTGGAAAACCTGGATCTTATCGTTGGGAAATGGCAGGCAGCCTTGGGAACAGGCACTGCTACGGGCAAGATTTGTAATCATTCTGATACTCTAATCTCTTTATCTTCCTGCTGCATCTCTGCTTTTATCTTCACGTTGATGCCATGGAATTCCTGGCACCTTGTTTTTCCCTTTTGCTTCATGCTGGAAATTGGAATCACTTCATTTTTATTATTTGGATCAAGCTTGGTGTGCCTTCTGTGCTGTCCCGGGCTCAGGGCTTGGGATGAGGTGTGGTTATCCTTTCCCTGGGCTGGGGGACCACGTCCTGCCAGAGGATGGAACACAAACAGAGCAGTGGGAACCTTCTGAGGACATGAGGGGACAGGAGTGTCACTTTGTCACTGCAAGATGGAGTGGATGGAGACATTTGTGGTGGCAGGGAGAACGTGAGAGCCACCCATCCCTCTCCTGGCTCCTAGGAAACTGTATCTATCCCAGCTGTCCCTGGCATGGGAATTCCTTGAGGTCCCTCATCTGAATGTCCCTCCGCTTGCTGAGCAGACACTTGAATCACGATACAGCAGCTATTAATATCCCTGGCACCCAGGGCCTGGCTCCTAGGGACAGGGAGTAGCTTCTGGACACCTCCTGATATGGATTGTGGAGCAGTAGGGAAGCAGGCTGGCAGATCTTTGTCTCCTAGAGCTCCCTCTCTAATTAGGCAGAGGAGGCAGCGTTCCCTGGGAGCGCAGCGCTGTGCCCCCAGAGCCGTCCCCACGCACTTGGAATTCAAATGTCCCAGCTCCAGCATGCAAACAAAGCTTGGGAAGAGCTGTCAGCGAGCAGGGAGAGCGTGTGGTCTGACAGGTTCCACCAGCCTGGCTGGCTGAGGGATGAGGCTGGGCATGGAGGAGGTTGGTGAGGAGCATTCCAGCAGCCAGGGCTGGGTGTTCGGCACCACCTGGGTCTCTCTTTCTCCATCTTTTGCTGTCCTGGGAAGTCCTTTCTGAAGTTATGGCAGGTGGAGCTCCCCTCACCATGCTGGGGCATCACCATCTTCCCAGGAGACACCTCTGGCCACTGGGTGCATCCCCCCAGCAGCCACATTTCCAAACCTGGACACCCAGCTCTGCTTCCCTCCTCTGCATTTTCCATTCAACAGCATCACTTCAGACATAATCCCAAAAAACAAGGGCCAAAATCCAGGGCTCTCTCCTGCCTCAGGAATACCCTGCCCTGTGCCTGGCATCACACCCTCCCCATCCTCCTCCTCCTCCTCTGCCCCAGCACATCTGGAATTCCTTTGCCTTTAGCAGCCAGGCTGCAACAGGATCCACACCAGAGCCTTGGGAACACCTTGAGCTGGTTATGGCCTCTGAAATTAGGCAGCCAAGAAGAGGAATTTTCTTTTATTACCTTTTTAGGAGTACCTAATGTGCACCTAAGTAAATGCTTGAATGACACAATCTGCAGGTAGTTACCTTTTCAGCATATCCAGCTCGATGGTTTGGAATTTCACCTCTCATTAGGACCTGCAGAAGTAAAGAAAATGCATATTAGCCAAAAAAAAAAAAAAGGACTGAATACCTCCATCTTGCAAAATCTGACTGTAAATGTAGGGTTTGCCTTATTCTGGGGGATGCTATCAGAGTGGATCGGTGACAGGCTCTAAACAAGTACCCAAATTTTTTTTAAAAATCAATATATTTGTCTTTTTTGGTCATTATTTCTAAGACCACATTGCTCTTTTGTTTTGTGACAGCTTTTACTGCATTTTTGGTACCCCTTTCCTTTAAACCCCTCTAAAAACTATCCCCTATAATATCATCACTCTACTGTGACTATATGTGACACCTACTTTTCTTAGCTGAAATTATTCCTGCTAATTTTCAGTCCTGTGTTATCCCCCCTAAACTATCCTGTGGCCAGGACTGCAAACTTGATGGAATCGGGCCACTTTTAAGCACAGTAATTAATTTTATTACCAGATCTGCTAATGGAAAGGTTGGAATGCACCTGAATCCGTGATTTTTGTCATGTTACAAGGTAAATAAGAGAGATTTTCCAGCTGGGTGGAAAATATGAGATAAGAACATGCTCACTTCAGACTTAACATTTTTTAACTGATCAAATAAATGAATATCCCTGAACTGGAAAAAAAACCAACCCAGCCATAGGAGAAAGTGGTTTTTACATCTGTATTCAAACTCTAATTGTATATTCGAAATTGCTTGGCCTGGCTGCTAATTAAGCAGCTCATTTACAGGCTGGTTAAATAACAGTCCCAACATGCCTCTCTGGGATGAATCCAGGGGATCCTGTCTCTTACCTGCTCCAGAAAGATTTCTCCAAAAAGCCAGCAAATGTCCCTGTCTGTCTGTCGGCGTTGGAGACAGACGGCACCTGCGGCCACGCTCCTCCAAAATCATTCCTGGTTCCTTGGGTGTTGTTTTAAGTGCTGCAGCTAATGAGGGAGTAGAGAGAAGAGTAAACCCTGAGTATCTGATGAACAGTTTGTTACTCCACGCCTCCAGAGGTGGTTTTGGCTCGCTCTTTGTCCATTGCTATTTCTGCTTTGCTTTGGAGCAAGGGCCGACAGCAAACTCCAGTCCTGCTGCCGGGACAGGGCAGATCCTCAGCTGGAATTCTGCTCCGACCTCAAGTTAGGCACAGGCAGAAGTCATCAGAGGCTTGAAGCCTCAGTTATTTTGTTAAAGAAAGAGTGGAAAGGAAAATATATAGGAATAAACTGAAATTGTGGACAATCTGCAAGGACTAAAATCTCAGACCAGAGACCATAAAACTTTGTAGTTTTAAAGAGATAAAGGTAGATTTTAAGTAGATAAAGAGATTAGAGCATCAGAATGATTACAAAACTGCTTGAGATTTGCTGAAGAAATCCTCTAGAAGGCTGAAATGGGTATTCTGGGTTTTAAACAGGAAGCCAAAAGGGCAAGAAATGAAATCTCCTCACCCCCATCACTTCTCTGGAGTCAGGGATGTAAAATTCTTCTTTCCTGGCGACCACAGGTGCTGGTGAGAATAACTTTTACAAACTGGGAGGAAAGAACGTTTCTGTCCTTGAAGCTCAGTGCTGCTCTCTTAAGCAACACAGAGCTGCAAATCAAGAGACTTCTTTTCTTTCCTAAATTAAGTCTCTGCTCCTTCTTTTCACTTGATTATTGACATCATAATCAGAATGCAATTTGGTAAATATTTCCAGATATTTCCGAGCAGCACAACACGTAGAGTCTAGACTTAATTAAAGAAACAAAGAGAGAAAAATCCCAGCCGGTTTTCTTTTTCCATCATCAGGATTACAATATTTATCAGTTTGGCTCTGCCTTCTGATCCTTATCACAGAGTTCTGCTCCTCCACCACCTAACAAACAGCTGGATGTGGTAAAGAAATATAACTTTTTTTCCCCAGTTATTCATCATGGAGGTTGGAAAAAAAACCCCTGATGAAAATGCAAAGGTCCTCCATGGCATTAAGGAGAAAACTGAACCTTTATAAGGAATCCTCAGTTAATAAGTGACTGAACTCATCTGAAGGTTTTCCGTGTCTCTGTTGCAGCAAGAGGAAGTTAAAGGAAAGTTGTACAAGGATAGGTCCGGAATAATGAGGTCAAACTCCACGTGGAGTACTTCAGTGTAGGGGCACCTTTAGCATTCCTGGAAAGGATCCTCTCTGAATTTTCCCATGTTCTGGGATCCTCAGCACAGGGAGAATGTGGAGAGAGTCCAGAGGAGGCCCCGGAGCTGCTCCAGGGCTGGAGCCCCTCTGCTCTGGAGCCAGGCTGGGAGAGCTGGGGGTGCTCACCTGGAGAGGAGAAGGCTCCAGGGAGAGCTCAGAGCCCCTGGCAGGGCCTGAAGGGGCTCCAGGAGAGCTGCAGAGGGACTGGGGACAAGGCCTGGAGGGACAGGACACAGGGAACGGCTTCCCACTGCCAGAGGGCAGGGCTGGATGGGAGATTGGGAAGGAATTGTTCCCTGGGAGGGTGGGCAGGCCCTGGCACAGGGTGCCCAGAGCAGCTGGGGCTGCCCCTGGATCCCTGGCAGTGCCCAAGGCCAGGCTGGACATTGGGGCTGGGAGCAGCCTGGGACAGTGGGAGGGGTCCCTGCCCATGCACTTTTAAAGGTCCTTTCCAACCCAAACCATCCCACAGTTCTACATAAGCTCACTGTGTCCTGCAATCACCAAAGCATCCCAATGACAATATTCCATATTTTGCAGCCCAGAGGGTTGATCTGCAGAGCGTGGCCACCACAGCCATGGAGTGGCCTTGTGGCAACCATGAAATCCAGAATGGCCGTGGGTTTGTCTCAAACCCCACATGAAAATAACCTGATTTCATGCTGGGAATGATGAGCTGAATAATGCCATGTTCTCCATCCCTTCCTGGAGATGATTTTTATCCCAATCCAAACAGAAAAAAGGGGTGGCTGCTGTGTGAGTCACGAGGAGTGGACAGTGTCCAGGGCCTGCCTCTGCCTACCAACAGCAAATAAATGTTCCTGCAGTGGGAGAACTGGTGGGGACTTGCCCCAAAGCCTCCTGCAAATTGGTTGCTAATGATTCATCAGAGATACGAGGAATACGTGTCATGGATAGAATTCCTGACCCCCTTATCAGTGAAACACCCAACCACGCTGCAGAATCTGTCTGTACGCATCAGCCTTATTGGAAATGACACTGCATTTAAAACGAGGGAAAAGCAGAACGCTCTGTTTGTTGTCCTGGGTGGATACAGCTCGTTGGACTCGAGGGTTGTAAGGATTCTGCCTTTCTTTGATCATCTTATCACCAGTGGCCCTCTCCAATCTGCCAGCCATGTGCAGCCCTCCCTCCTGCTGGCAGAAACAAGGCAGAGACAAATGGCTTGCAAGGAAAATGCCCTTTTTGAACAGCAGCAATGAAAAGATCTCCCAGCAGAGCCTTTGGTTGCTTTCCAGTGGGAATGACAAATTAAGATGGGGCACAGATAGCACAGCCTCAGATCCATCAGAGCAGAGCCACAGATCACAGCCCATATTTCAGCTGGCTCTTCTTTGAGCCTGGGTCTATGAAGCCATTAATTCTTTCATTTTTCTTATCTGTTATTCAGCAATTAAGCAAATTGCAATTGCACGTCTCTCTCATGGGAAAGGTAGCTGGCAAAATAGAACCTCGAGCCAAAGGTGCTCAGACAGCAGTGAAAATATTTTCTTTAATTCTGAACAGACCCAAATGATCCCAGGTGAAAAAAAAGAAGTCTTCCATAGGAGAAAAGTTTTAGCTTGTGCAAAGTGAGTATATTTTAAATAATTGTGTGAAAAAGAATTAAGTGCTTATCACTGTCTTAAGGATTTGCCACAGATATATCAAATTTACTTTACATTGGCCAAATTATACCAGTGCAAACTCATTAATATTCATAATATCAAAAGCCAAACTGGGTTATTCCTCCTTCACATCACTGATCTCAAAAACCCCTCAGTCAGATTAACTACTCCAAGGCACCTTTGCACTCACTTTGAAATGATTATAAATGAGGTTAAATTACCCCAGAGCTGTGATTTTCTTCCATCAGTTTTGACTTATGAGTCAAATTAGTTCGAACTCAGCAGTAGAAAAGTTCCTTTTTTGATTTTTTGGTGGATTTATTGGAATTGCTTATTTTTCATTTCTCTTTTGGGGTGTCCATGTCAAATACATTTTAAAAAAACAACAGGAAAGAGAAGTGTTGAGAGCAAATCCAGCATAGTCTGGGAAATGAGTGGTGATGGTGATATGGGAAAATCACTTGGAATTCAGAGCTGCTGAGAAATGACAGCAAGACAGAACCACCTCAAACACTCCACCAGCAGGAGCAGCCTTCATTTATTCCTGTACAGAATCTCAGGATGATTTGGGTTGGGAGGGACCTTAAAACCCATCCCATTCCACGGGCAGGGACACCTTCCACTATCCCAGATTGCTCCAACCTGGCCCTGGGCACTTCCAGGGATGGGGAGCCACAGCCTGTGCCAGTTTTTCACCCTTAAATGAACAGGTTATCCTTAGTTTTACCCCAACAGATTAAATTAAGCAGACAAGACATTGGAAAAATTGAAGAAATGCATAGAAATGCTCCAAAGGGTCTTCAAAAAGGTTTTGTTCTAGTCATTAAAGGTGAGGAAACACGAACTGGCACAAATATTTAAATAATTTTTACTCCAGTCAAGGGAGACAGAGGTGTAGCCACGCAATTAAACGCTGCCCTGACTTGCTCGGCAGCAACACTTTAGAAATTGAAAATGTGCTTTTTGGCACATGCAGCTGTACACAACTGCAGGAGTCAACCTGGGAGAGAGCCTGGGTGTACATGCAAACAGATGATTCACTTAAAAGGGATGCTTCCCGAAAATACGTACCCAAAGTGGAGCGATGTTCCCAAATCCAGCCCTCCTGGGCAGCTCAGGAGGTTTAAGGAACGGGAATTTGTCCCTGTGATGTCCAAGGGACACTTTATGTAACTGGGATGATGGACAACAGGCTATCACATCCCTCTGGGTATGCTTTTGGGACTGGAATAAGAATTCGTAGGAGGAACAGACACAACAGGGCAGGTGGAAACGTGCCAGGCTGGGTCAAGGAGGATATTGTGTCTGAAGGAGCAAGGAATGCGATACAGTATAGAGCTTGGCAAGAGAGGGAGAAATGGTTTGGATTGAAATAAAAGATAAAAAAGACCAAAGAAGGAAGATAGGGAACTATTGTAGCCCATCTGGAGGAAATCAAAAAGCAGCCAGGAATATTGATGCGGATGGAAAAGCCTCGTGTTGGCAAAGGGATGTGGTGAGGAGAGTTGGGATGGTGCACGAGGCACGGGGCTCTCCCACCTGCTGGATTTCACTTATTCCCTGATTTTTTAGGCTTTTTGAAAAGTTTCTGACCCCCAGCCAATGTTTCTCCTGCTCTCTGCAGCTCTTGAGGCCACCAGCCCAGAGGACATCGGGCCGTCCTCCTCCTTGGCCCTGCCCTGAGGTCACCTCAGTGATCCAGATCCAGCTTAAAACAACCCCTCTGGGTTAAACTTTAAAAAAAAAAAGTGATTAAAATCCTGGTGAATTCCCCAGGATGGTTCAAAGGAGGTGGGAAAGGGAAGGAGCAGCCAGGGATGGAGATGGTGGGATCACCTTTCTGTGGGGCTGTGGATGATGATCATCTAATCCCACTGAAAATACAACACAGCGTTTTTCCAGAGGAACAGGATCCCTGCTCCCTCCTGGACATCTGGAGGCAATATGGGAGGGGAGGTCAGCAGCCCCACACAGGGGGGAAAAAATTCATTTAAAAATACATGAATAAAGTCCCAACATTTAAAGGTATGTAGCACACAGGATGATACAATTTCATTAAAATGAACTCTGCATTTGGAGCTTTGGCAGCTTCAAAGCCCTGGCCCTGCTCTGTTTTGGGAAGAAAAAAGCCCCCCTGGGGTCACCTCCGTGCTGTGGTCAGGTTGGCCAGGCCTCCAGTGCAGCAGGTGCCAGAGGCTCCCACATGTTCCTGGCTCCTCTGGTTGGACTGGAGTCGACTGGGAAGATTTCTGGGTCCTGGCGCAAACAGAGCCATGGGACTGAGCAAGGCAAAGCCAGCGAGCTGAGCAGGAATTGGATGGGGATGGTTGTCCAGAGCAGCTGTGGCTGCCCCTGGATCCCTGGAAGTGTCCAAGGCCAGGTTGGACAGGGCTTGGAGCATCCTGGGACACTGGAAGGTGTCCCATGTCAGGGGTGGAATGGGATCACCTTTAAGATCCTTTCCAATCCAAACCTCCCCAGCCCAGCCTGAGGCCGTTCCCTCTCCTCCTGTCCCTGTTCCCTGCGAGCAGAGCCCGACCCCCCCGGCTGCCCCCTCCTGTCAGGGACTTGTGCAGAGCCACAAGGTCCCCCCGGAGCCTCCTTTGCTCCAGGCTCAGCCCCTTTCCCAGCTCCCTCATGACAATTCCTCCTCATCATCTTCCTGGTTATAGGAAAATACATCCTGCAGAGACACTGAAAACAAGCAGGATCAAAAAAAGGTGCCTGGATCACCCACGGGCCATCTGCTGACCGAGATGGCACCACTGCATGAGGTGACAGTGAGAACCAGCACTTAGAAATTAATTTGTCCCATTTTCAGACAAATTGGTACCATTTTCAAATGGAAAAAAGCCCCACAAGCTTTAAATGATGGAAAGAAGCTGACAGTGCCACGGGAAGGCAGCAAAGCTGCAGACGTGCTTCTCATCAGGATCAGGTCAGGCCCTCTCCAAAAGAGCCTCGAAATTCCCAAAACCTCACAGGCAGGTGCTGCAGATGCATTGAAAATACTCAGCTCTGACTGGCAGGAGGTCAAGAGATAAAAATAGGGAGAGCATCCGGAAGGAGCCACCCCAGGGAGGGAGCAGGAGCAGGAGGGAAGAGCTGTTTGTGTTCAGGAGCAAGGCTGGCACAAAGATCACAGGCAAAAACTGGCCAGAGGCATCTGGGACAGGAGGACAAGGCTCAGAGACGGGGGTGGGATATTTATCCAAAAGAATGGATGCTGGGAGAAAAGCTGGATGAGGTGGGCCTTACAGAACCAGGGATTTGGCCTTCCTGAGCCGTGAGGGAACCTCAACCCTCATGGTCCAGCCTCTCATTCCTGTGTTTCCATGGTCCTGACAACAAATAGCAGGACAACTAAAAAAAATGTACATGCAAATAAAATAAAATCATCCACACAAATAAAATAAAATCATCCAGATAAAAAAACCCACACAGATAAAAAAATAATATATTAAAAGTAAAATAAAATAAAATCATCCACACAAATAAAATAAAATCATCCAGATTAAAAAACCCACACAGATAAAAAAATAATATAAAATAAAATCATCCACACAAAACAATACAGATAAAAAACCCCACACAGATAAAAAAATAATATATTAAAAGTAAAATAAAATAAAATCATCCACACAAATAAAATCATCCAGATTAAAAAAAAAATCACAGATTAAAAAATCATACAATAAAATAAAATCAAATAATCCACACAAATGAAAAAAAATCACAGATAAAAAAATGATAAAATAAAATAAACCCATGCACACTTATAAAAATATCATACACCATCCCAAGGCAGCCCCAGTGCAGAGCTGGGGTGTGGAGAACTTTGGGGAATTCCAATCCAAGCCTGTGTGTGGATGGAAACCACGAGCTGGGGCAGAGCAGTGGCTGGGGTGGGTTTGGGTGCAGTTTATGATTACGGGGGAGGAGGATGGGGTTTATTTCTGTCTTGTTTTGGCTGGGTTTGGTGTTGTGGGTTTTGGACTGCCCTATTCCCAGGAGCTCCAAACTGCTTATTTGGGGTTTTGTCAGCTGGGGCGACACCTTCTTTAAGAAATGCCTTTGGAAAGCAGAGCCAATCCATTTCTGAATCCCGAATATGAGCTGACACCACAAAGCCAGAATATTCCATATCCATAATATTCCAGGCTTTGCTCTTAACACCACAAGGAAAGGTCTGGTGGAGGGTTCCCAGGTGGGAATCCACAACAAGGAAAGTCCCTGGGTCAAAATTTGAATTTTGAGAGGGGCAATCCCATGCAGCTCTAAACTCCATCAGTAGGAATTTTTGTTCCTCAGCATGTTGATGCTCTGTTCCTTTCCCTTCCCTGTCTGGTAACCAAACCATGGCTCTATTCCAGTGCCAGGGAAGTTTGCTGCTGCTTTACCCCCTCATCCACCTGCCAGGTGAGTTGTCACACACAATCAGGTAATGTTTTAAAAACACTTTTAGATCTTCAGACATGAGGTGCCATAAAAGTGCAAAATGCTGTTGCTGGTCGGCAGAAAGCTTGAAACGCCCATGCCACAAGGAATCATTACCAACAGCAAGGAAAAATCCACCTTTGTAAGATGGAAAGGTCTCCTGAATTTCTTCGCTGGGGATGCAAATCATCCCTGCAGTGCCTGTACTGAGGGGCTGGAGTGGGTCCAGGGCAGGGAACGGAGCTGGGGAAGGGGCTGGAGCCCCAGGAGAGGCTGAGGGAGCTGGGAAAGGGGCTCAGCCTGGAGCAAAGGAGGCTCAGGGGGGACCTTGTGGCTCTGCACAAGTCCCTGACAGGAGGGGGCAGCCGGAGGGGGATGTCGGGCTCTGCTCCCAAGGACAGAGGAGGCAGCTGAGGGTCTGAGCTCTCCTGCTGTGCTCGGCTGGGAGGGAGGGATGGATCCAAACCCTGCAATTACTGCCTGGCCTCTGGAAAAAGCTCAGAATCTCTCTGTCCCTCAGGCTCCCCCTGCTTTACGAACTGCCTGTGACACACCATCAGGCTGCTCCAAAGGCTGGGGTCTGCACTTCTGGCTCGGGCAGCACTGCCAGAGGTCACAGGGAATATTGCCCCTGTGATGAGGGCCCTTTGCTCCTCTGCTTCCCAGCATCAGCGAGGCAAAAACTTCTATTAACACTCACGAGGGTGACAGCACCCACTGGGGATGTGCAAAGCCCCAACATTGGTTTATAAAGTGAAAATTTCGGTGGTGCATAGGGGAAAAAAAAAATAATAAAGCCATTAATCCAAACGCCATTTGCATTTCCACGCAAATCATCCCTCAAACCCGATTTGAAAAAGGTCTGCACCCCCTCTGCTGGGCTGCTCCTGATACGCAAACATTTACCCGAAGGCAAACGCCGGAGGGAGAGCCCGGGAGCGGCTCTGAGCGTCCTGGAGAGAAGGAGGAGAAGGAGGAGGAACTTTGCACCGGGGAGCAGCTCCTCGCTGTCCTGCGTTGGACACGAGCACGGGGTGCGGAACGTTCCCAGGGGAGCCTGGCCTGCCGGACACGGGGAGCATCGACAGCTCTTGTGCACCCACCCCGGGGAAAACAATGGGGAAAAAGGTTCAGAGGAATGGGAACAGACTCCTGAAATAAAGATGGATGAGGAAAGCTGGGAAGCGTTGGCTTTGCTGTGTACAGAAAACACAAGGATAAAGGCAGTAAAAATCCCCAGAGGTTATTCTGCATACGACCATTATCCACTGTTTTCCGTGCCCATGAAGAATAAAAGTAGAAGAAATCCGCTCAGTTCACAGCAAGAAGGATTTCTGTCAGATACTTAGAAAAAACAAGGTAATTTTATACTCAAATACCCCAGAGTCTCCTCCCTAAAAACCAGTGTGGGATGGAGAACAAACCAGAGGGGTGGACATGGAAAAGAAGGCAGTTCCAGGGCAGTGTTTCCCTAACAAACCTTCCCGTTTTAGTTGAAATTCAAAGCCAAATTTCCGCTTTTAAGATTAAGAATTAAAAATGGGTAAAACCAGGTTTTGCTGAATTGCTTGTACTAGCAATCTAGTGGAAGTATAAAATAGTATAAAATCTAATTTCCACTGGAAAATATTTTTATCAATTGACTTTGCCAACTGAAGTAATAAAAAAACAAAACCCCAACCCAAAAATCCTATAAACCTCAACCAGTAAGTCCCACTCTGCTCTCCACATCTCATTTGCCCAGAGTCAAACTGATGTCCCCGGGCTGTCAGTGCCATCACTGGGTGTGACCCACACGGGACCCCACTGTCCCTGCTCCAACCCACACCCAGCATTTCCTCACTGCTGTCTTGTTCTTCACCTTACTCCAAATTATTCCAGCCACAACATCTGAAAGGGAAACTCTCAACCTGTTTTTTTTCCCATAGTTTGAATATTCATGGACTTTTTCCCCCCATTTAAATTCAACTACCTTTTGGGGATTTTTCCCCCAGTCCTCACATATTAAATCTTCCAGACCACATGGGTGAGGACCACGGAATGGTGTCCCGCAGATGTGCCAGAGGAGGGAGAAGCTGGGATGTGGCTGAGCCTGTCCCAGGACCTCAGAATATGCAGGAAAGGGAGGTGGAGTTGGCTGGAAACAACCTGAGCTTGGCCAGCCAGACCTTCACAAACTCCAGGCAACACACTGGGGTGTCTTAGGTCGGTTTTTGTCCATTGAAATGGTGATTATTTATCCAAGTAGATACACAGCAGTTACAGTCGAGCTACAGTTGCTGGAATTTTAAACTGACCTAAGAGAAATCACCCTCTACATCCACCAAGGGTTTGGAAGCTCTCGCTTGCCCCTTTAGTGACACTTGTGTGACACTTTAATGACACTTGGAGCTTGTATGTCTACCCAGCCTCTAATACAGATCATAACAGGAATATTTTGGAGCTCACACAGCGACACAACCCCCTCTGAACATTTACAGCCTCTTTTAGCAAATGTCTTTGTTAGAAGGAAGAAACGAAGCTCTTTTGTTTGCTGGGCTGAGGAGCCCTGGGTTGCTGACAGATGTGCAGCTGAAGAGCTTTTCTGCTCCACAGAAGTTATTATGTGCAAGAAAACAACTCTGGGTGATGAATCACAACTGTCAGGGATGATGACAAAAATAATTGAGCTCACATTTGGGCTTGGGTGCATCTGCAGAAAAGCTGCAGAGAAGCAGCACAACGCAGAGCCCTCGATGTTTGGCTGCACTCGGGGAGTGGGGCTCAGGATGGGACCAGGGGCTGCGGCAGAGCAGGGATCAGCCAGGCTTCCCTGTGGGGAACGGGATTGCTCCGTGAGGTGGGAATAAGGCAATCTCCAGCCCACGATCCCAGCTCTCAGTGAGGCAGTGCCTGTGGAGAGATCAAATCACTGCCAGGGCACTGAGCTGTGACCGCACAGACTCTGCTGGGGGAGGGCAGCAGCACCTGGAAACACCAGGGGAGCTCAGTGAACACCTTAGGGATCACAGGATAAACTGAGTGGGAAGGGACCCACTGGATTATGGATCCAGCTCCTGCCCTGCACTGACACCCCACCAATCCCACCCTGGGCATCCCTGGCAGCGCTGTCCAAACGCTCCTGGAGCTCTGGCAGCCTCGGGGCCGTGCCCATTCCCTGGGGAGCCTGGGCAGTGCCCAGCAGCCTCTGGGGGAAGAGCCTTTCCCAATATCCAACCTAAATCTCCCTGGCACAGCTCCAGCCACTCCCTCTTACCTTGTTCCTGTCACAGAGAGCAGAGATCAGTGTCTGCTCTTCCTCTTGTGAGGAAGTTGTAGGATGCAGCCCCCCATTCGCAGGCACGGCTGCTGACATGCTTCCCATGCCATCCCACAGCTCCGGGAGCAGAATTCCGTGTGCACCAGCAAACCTCTTGTGTGGCAGCATTTGAAGTGCAGACTTAGAAATGGGGATGCTGCAGGTCAGCCTGGGATGAGTTGAATCAGAAGGGAAACATCATTCAGGATTCAGTAGTCGGGGAAAAGGAAAAAAATCCTAAAATCATAAAGTGGTTTGGGATGGAAGGGACCTTAAAGCCCATCCAGTTCCACCCCTGCCAGGGGCAGGGACCCCTTCCACTATCCAAGGTCACTCCAAGCCCCAGTGTCCAGCCTGGCCTGGGGCACTGCCAGGGATCCAGGGGCAGCCCCAGCTGCTCTGGGCACCCTGTGCCAGGGCCTGCCCACCCTCCCAGGGAACAATTCCTTCCTAGAAATACGTATAGACATGCTGGCCTATAATATCCCATAATCCATTAATCCAAACCCGATGTATGACACGAGCAGCTACATGTGCATGCCTGTAAAATTCAATTTGCATCATTTATAAATGCAGCCCTTTGTTGTAGCAACTGCTGCTGCATATGTCATGGAAAAATATAAATCAACAAAATAATAGGATTGACTCCCATTCCAAGCTTTCCTATTACCCCCTCATGAGGGGCTAAGCCCTTCCCAAGGGATTTGGGAGGCCCTTTGGCCAGCAAGGCCCTACCATAAAGCCTCCAAGAACAGCCTCAAATTAAAGGACAATTTCCCCATTCCAGCACTGCTCCAACCTGCTTGGAAGATGCCAAGCAGCCCCCTAAACCTCTGATTATTATTTCTTCCAGATGCTCCCCTCATGCGGGGGCTGTCTGGATGCCTTTGATCCATTAAAATTCCAGCTCTGGCCATGGCTGAGGGCTGGATCTCTCCCTTTGCTGCTCCCTTCCCTGTCAACATCCATTATGGAAAGCCCAGTGCTCCCCTGGCCACGGGCACCACCTCCAGCAGCAGCAGGATGAAAGGGCTGAGGAATGGGAAGGACAGGAGATGGGGAAGGATGGCAGAACATCTGGGAGAAGTTAAATTTTCATTCATCATGGCTGTGGCCTGCTGACAACAGCTGGGTTCCTGCCTCGCATTCAGCTCTTCCCTTGCAGGGACAGCCTTCCAAGGCTGCCTTTGGAAATGGTGTTAACAGATGGATGGAGCTGGAAAAGCCACCAGGGCAGCAGCAAAGTGAAAAGGACCAGGTTAGGATTAATCCTGATGGATTCCTACTGGATCCAGGCTTTACAAATGAGGCCCCGTGGCCCAGGTAATCAATATTGCAGATCCAGCACTCGCCCAGCCCTGGGGCGGTGGGAGAGGAGCTGCTTCAGGAACCAAAGGAAGCTGCAAGACTCCCGGGGTTTTATTCCTCACACTCCTACTGCAAACCATCCTCTCCCAGCATTTCTGTGCTTGGAGGGAAACGTTCTCCATGGATTCCTGGCAAATGGAATTGCAACGTGTGTGTACCCAATAAAGGATCTTATATCAGCTGCAGCTCCAGCTCTTTTCCCTGACACACTTGCCTTTGCTAATTCCAAGCAATCCAATATAAAATATATCCTGCTCCACTGCTGGGCTGATGGAATAGCCTAGAGAAAGCTTCAGAAAGCCACAGGGCAGGTGGCTGCAGCACTATTTTTTCCCAGGTATTTCATTAATCCAAGAGAAAGCAAGGAGATTTACTGGATTTTAAACAGTTCCTTCAGATATTCCCTAAAATCAAGCAGTGCTTCAAAACTAGCAGCGACTCCTGGATTGCAGCTAGCTGTCATCCTCAAAATCTGCTTAAAGGTCTGGGAAGTCTCTTTCTGGGGAGGAACCAAAAGATGACAGGAGAGTATTTCTCAACCTAGTTAGGTTCCACAGGGATTATAAATAATCCAGACATTTTTGGTATCTTTGGGCTCAGGGACTCACTGAGCCAAATCACTTCTCTGACTGTAGCCAAGTACATTTTCTGTGTCCAGCTTTTCCTAGGGATATTCAGGAATGACCTTTAAGCTTTCAGGCTGTATTTCTGTGACCTAGAAAAATCAAGGTATAGCAGAGACTTGACATGTTTGCTCTTTGCAGCAGAACACTGTGGTTGTTTTGTGCTGGGTTCTCCCAGAGTCATTCCAAAACAGATATTCATTCCGAACCGCCTTTTTTCTTCCCAAACTTCACCAAAAATAAAACATATTTCAGTCTCTGAGGATGGATTTGACTTCCTCACATCGTCCAAACGATCAGGATGTTACCAGCAGCTGTGAAGAGGGGAAAATAAATCCAAGCCCTGTGCATGGATCATCATCACCCCATCAGGATAATCCGCAGGTGCTGGGGGAGAGTGGAGCAGCCTGACATGCCCTGCTGGAGCTTTGGGTTTCTCCTGCCCGGGAACAAAGGATTTCTTGTTTGGTCAGACCTTGCACTGAACTCTTCCACCCCAAAGCAGCCCTGCTCCTCTCCCTCCCACTTTCACCCTTTCCCTGGGGCATCCTCCTTGTGCGGGGAGTCAGCCCTGCTCTGGAAGCAGGCGGGGATTTGGTTTCTCACAAGACATCCATGGTGGATTTTTCCAGACTTGGCTCGATCCTGCTTGGAATAAACATCCAGGGTTGGATTTGGAGCCTGCAGGTATATCCCACGCGTGCCCCTGTGCAGCCTGGGGTCTCAGCAGGTTTGTTTCAGCTTCTGCAGAGCTCCCAGGGCTTGGAATTTTCACATCTCATTGAAACAATCTTTGCTTTTTGCTTTCTTCCTCCACTCGTGAAAACCAAGATAAATTCACAGACCTCACTGCCAGCCTGGGGGGGTTTTTTCCCCCTAAGGATGAACCCGACCTGTGCATTTCCAGCTCTGATATTTCTGACTATTTACATTCCTACAGCCTCCAAAATCAGCTCCTTGCCCTGTCTGGCAGCACTTCAGGTTGAAATTATAATGTTGGGGAAGCTGGTTAATGTCAGGGCCTGCTCCAGGGCACAGTCCCCATTTCAGGCCATCCCACTAAATTAAAGTTTGTGGGATTTTAGTGGGAGCCCAAGCCAGCATCCTTAAGCTTCAGAAAATGAACATGCCACTGTAACCAAAACCAATTCCCAGGGAAACTCCTCTGACAGCAATGCTGGATACAGAAATCCCAACTGATTTTTGGGGAAGTTGTACCTTTCCAGAGCTGGAGCTCCCAGGCAGTTTGTGCTCCTCATCCAGCCTCTCCAGCTCCCAAAAAACCACACAATCCCACCGGCAGAGGATTCTATGAATCTGCCCTGCTCCGTACCTGCTGCTATTCCCAACCTGCAGCACAAAGTGTTTTCCACTCCTGGGATGCAAGTAGAATATCCAGGAATTCTTGATCTGCTGGAGATGGGAATGCACGGATTTTATTTCCTAAATCAGCTGAATTAAATGCCTAATTCCTGGCTGATTAGAGGCACGTGAAGTGAGGAAAGGAAATCGTGCTACTGACAGCAAGGGGTGAGCAGGGCTTTGGAAGGAGACTCCCAGGGGAAAAGGCTTCATTTGATTCCAGAGTGCAAAGGAGCACATGATAGATTTAGTGTCTGATTATTACAAATTAACCATAAATTGAAAGCCAGACAGTTTCCTGTTAACGGGGAGGAGATGGAATATTAAGCACTTCATGCAATTATGAGGAATTGTTTCCATTTGGCATAAATCATTCTCCAGCCCCCATTATCTGCCTGGAAAAAGCACAAGTGTCTTGGCTTCTCCACATAAATAACTGCCTTGAAAATTCTTCTTGCAGGGTCTGTGAGTGATGGGCTAATCCTGTTATGAGATTTTAATGCCAAATTACATATTCAGCCTGGAATGATATTATTTAAACTCCTTCCCAGACGAGCAGCACAATCAGAGTTTTTCACTGCAGACATTTTTTCCCTAATATCCCTTCCACAGACAGGGCTGTCAGTGGCAGACAATGCCAGCAGTAACCCATGGACAAAGCTCCTGGAGCATCAAACTGCCCTCAGATATTCCTGATTATGTTTTGATATCTCTGCACAAACGGAGCAGGATCCGAGCAGGATGAATGAGTAACTCATCCCCAAGCACAGGAGGGACTCCACCAAAGGGTGATTTCTGTATTGCTTTTGCAAACAAAGCCAAAATATTCTTCATTTCCCAGGCATATTCCATTTAGGAATAGCAATGGATCAGAGAGGGGAACTTTTAAAACTGACAATGAAATGTTGAACAGCTGCTCTTGGGTAAAGGCTAAAGGCAGTAAGATAAAACTGATAACCCTGACTTGATCCAACTATTATGCCATGACCTCATCTACCTTTACATTAGTTGCTAACAAATTATTCTTGTCATATTTGACTATTTATGACAACAAACTTCGATTTACAAGTGAGAAAACCCACAGAAATCAGTTTGCTTTACAGCTAATAATAATATTGTAATTTATTAATTAAGTACAACTCTGTATAATCAGTAACATCTGAAAGGTGCAGCTACAGAAGATCTACTTCACCACAAGACCTGATAATTTTTAATTACTCTTTAAATTAAATATTATTTAATAAATAAATTAAATAAGATCCCTAATTTTAAAAAATTTTTGCTCCATAGTTAAAAATAAAACACAGCAAAATGTATAAAACTGGATATAGATTTCTATAAACGTGGCTTTATAATTAAAGCTGGTTAAACCTAGTCCTAGCATTAGCTGGGACAAGATGAATAGCAGTTTCCCAGCTCCCTGGCTTCCCATGGGTTTCTCTTATGCCAATCCAGAGCTCAGCTCCCACAGAAGATGATAAATCTCCTCAGCAAAGCCAAAATGCTCCCAGATCTGCCATGGGAAGGAAGGTGCAGCCAGAGCAGTCCGGGGGATCTGTGCAGTGACAGGCGATGGACCATGACAAAGGGTTTCCTTTGGTCCCACACAGATGGGAACCACTGGAAATTCTGATTGCTCCCAAATTCCTGGTTCGGGAGGGGGAGTGGCAGCTCTGGCTTTAATCAAGAGAGCCAGGCGGCCACGGCGAACTCGATCAAAACCGATGGATATTTGAACTGCCAGAGGGCAGGCTTGGATTAGGGATTGGGAAGGAATTCCTGGCTGGGAGGGTGGGCAGGCCCTGGCACAGAGTGCCCAGAGCAGCTGGGGCTGCCCCTGGATCCCTGGCAGTACCCAAGTTTTCCAATCTGAATTGCTTTTCCTAAACTCTCTGCAAAGCTGCTGTTTATAAAGTGGATATTAAAACGGGCTGAAAATTGTCTGGTCACAAAGTCAATGCTCTCAATTCCCATGCAAATGGTTCATTTTGTTCTTTAAACTGTTATTTACACACAGTGGTCTGTGAATGTTTATATGCAATGGAAATGCAACAAGTCCTGAGGAAAGAATGGGAATCCAAGAGGCTTCAGTAAAATTGTGTGGTGCAGATTTCACAGTAGATTTGGTTAAAACCATTTTTCCCCATTTCGTTTGTCACTAATCGCTGCTTTCACTAATTACTTTTTTTGTCTTGAACAACTGCTTGGAACAGCTCCACAAAAGCCAATTTGTTGTGTTCATCATGCAAAATATGCCACGACCAATTACACTGCATGAGCCCATATATTTAAAATAAAATAAATCATCAGAACACAGACCAGACTTTATTTCTATGAGTGCGCATGGAAATTAATCCATGATTTTCCTAAGGTGGTTTTATGGCCGTGCCAACTTCCTGTGCTGTAGCAGCATTTCCTGCTAAGGGGCAATGGATTCAAACTGAAAGGGAATGTGTTTAAATTGGATTTTGGGAAGGAATGGTTCCCTGGAAGGGTGCCCAGAGCAGCTGGGGTTGCCCCTGGATCCCTGGCAGTGCCCAAGGCCAGGCTGGACATTGGGGCTTGGAGCAGCCTGGGACAGTGGGAGGTGTCCCTGCCACGGCACGGGTGGAATGGGATGGGATGGTAAGGTCCCTCCCAACCCGGTGTGGGATTCTTGTCTCTGATAATGACAATTAAAGGCACCGAGGCAGCTGAGCTCACCTGGATCCAGAGCCCAGGTGAGGTGGAATAAAGCCCGAGCCTGTCCTTCCCGATGGAAAGCACCCGATGCCGGCTGTGGCAGCAGGGGAGCGCTGAGGGAGCTGCCCACTGCTGCCAGGCTGGGGGACAAAAGCCAAGGGCTGGGGGGGGTGGCTGCCCCAAAATTCTGGTGTTCAGCTCGCAGGACACTGCCCCTGCCCTGCAGGAGGGGAATGAGGGGACCTTTCCCACTTCCAGCCGCACACCTGGGCACAATCTGGCTCCCACTTCAACCAATTTTCCTTCAGCTGCTGATTGCAAAAAGAAAAGGCCTGTGCTTTGTTATTTACTGTTGAGCGTGGGCAGACACGGCAGGAGGGGTGGAGCTGAGTGATCCTGAAGGTCCCTTCCAGGACCTTTTTATTCTGCTGTCCTTAAGAGCCAGAGGTGAATCTCCCAAAGCAGAGGCCCGGAGCTGGCACTGCTCCATCAGCTGATGCAGTAACACCAATTAGGGTCCAGTCACTGCAACAGAAATTAATTTTAAAATATCTACCGTGGTGTAGAATCGGGGTTTGCCTGTGTCAGTATCACTGCACAGCAAAAAAAAGATGGAAAGATTTAAACATTTAATTTCCTCCTTTCTTTTTAGCCTTACACAGGGAGGGAGAAGTTACTGGGAAACTCTTTGGTTTTCTTCTTTAAGGAATTAAGCTGCTGTGGTAAATCAAAACCACGTACCTTGAAATAATTGAATTAAAACAGATAAACGTTAAAAGTGAATCAAAATCTTGGAATTAAATGCTTAATAAAATCAACTTGCACCGAAAGCAGCAGCAGCATAACAGCGTTTGTAGCAGGTTTGTGTCTATGGCCCCAACTTTCCACCCTGAGCCCTGTTCCCAGTTCCTCCTCCAACACCAGCACTTCCCTCCCAGCGTCCTTTGACCCTGCTCAGCTTCACTTCCACGTTAAAACTCATGGACAAGGGGACGGAGCCTGTGAGAGGTGCCAGGAGCATTACCAAGTCTCCACCCAAGGCACTTCCAAGCGTTGCCTAGTGTCGGGAGGTTTTAGATCAATTTTGGGATTATTTTCCTTGCACTTCATCCAAGCCAGGCAGTCTCCAAAGCTGGAGCATGGGAAAAAAAGCCATGGAATCAGTGGGGATGAAGAGGATTTGCCACCAAGAGCCTGAAGGCTCTGGGCAGGATGATTTTATTCCATTTACCTACAGCTGGAGTATGGCAACCCCTCAACACCACAGCAGCAAACTGGCAGCTCTCACCCCATTTAATGCAGATTTCCTGACCCTCTGGGTTAAGCTGAAACGCCATTTTTCAGCACATAAATTGGTTGTACTGGAATTTCCCTTCACCTTTATTTTCACTGCAGGTAAGAATATTATCTCCTACAATAACACTGAATTGTGAGATGTTTTTAAACCACATGTGAGGCTCTGTGACAAACCCTGATCCCTCCTGTGAGGACTCAGCAGCAGCTCCAGAGCCCTTCTTGTCCTGCCAGACACGAACTCTTTGGAGAAAGAGGAAGATGCTGCCACGTTGGTCTCTACTCTTGATTTACTCCACATCTTATTTGTTGTATTTTTAGGATCACAGCCTGGCAGCTCCTCCCCTCCACTTGCTGTCACCCCAAAAGCAATTCTCTTGCTCTGAAGGGTTCCTTTGGGTTTTACATGGACAATTTTGGCACAGCCCATTCCTGCAGGATTTATGGGATAGTTGCTATTTTTCCAGTCAACATAAATTAACTCCCCTCCTCTGGCTCCAGCTTTGGAGATTATATTTTCCTTAGCAAAGCACCCAGTGTTTTCCTGCGTGTTGCCATTGGAAATTCCAGCTTTCCCTTTCATTTGAGGCTTGCGGGAATTAATAAAGCTTCACTTAAAATCAGTTTAGAACGGCGGGCAAGGCCAAACCGTGCTGGATTCAGCAGCAAATACCTGCCCTGAGGAGATGCTTCTCCTCACCCCCAACTCCTGCATTTTGCCTTTTCATTTCACTAATTAATCAGAGTGGTCATTTTGCCAGCCTGGCTCTTCCTGGGGAAATTCCCGGGATGGATGCGAATGGCCGTGGAAGGATTGGGGTGTTTTCTTTCTTTCTTTCCCATTGTCTTTTCCTTCCTCCCTGGCTGCCAGCTGATCACAGGGAGTGGAGTGTGCTCTTTAATTTCTCTGCAGTGACTCCACCAGCTCTGCCCTGTCACTGCCATTGGTCACAGCCCCTCAGAGCTGGATAATCCTCACAGATCACATTCCCAGGCATTCCTACAGTGCTGGGAACAAAGCTCAAGCACCAAGAAGTGTCCAGAGGAAGTGACTGCCGGGCAGGGAGCACCAGGAATGGAGAATTCAGGCTGACATTGACCTACAAATAAACATTAAAGTTATGGTGGTGCCTTTTGTGCCTCGGAGGTGGGGATAAACCTCCCCCTGCCTGCCCTGAGCGAGGCACGAGGCTTGGCTTGGCCTTGAGTGGCAGGAGAAGCTCTTGTGCCTCCTTCCAGAGGGAAGGAACGGTGTGAGCACAAATTCCACATTGGAATATCCCCAGCTGGGCCTCACTGGGCAGAGCTGATCCACAGTGCAGCACTCAAGGGAAGAACAGTCCAAATGAAAGCTGACCTCAGCACACAGAGCCTTCCCTCTCCAAAAGCTGCCTGGAGAAACTGGGGATGCCCCTGGATCCCTGGAAGTGTCCAAGGCCAGGTTGGAGCACCCTGGGATAGTGGAAGGCATCCCTGACCATGGCAGGGGTGGAACAGGATGAGCTTTAGATTCCCTTCCATCCCAAACCATTCCAGGACTCTGCAGTTGGATCCACTCCCACCCTTGGTTGTGCTTCCAAGACAGTTTCATTCCTCAATCCTCAACAACACCTTAAGTACTGCTCCATTATTCACTCTACGTCTCCTCTAAACTTTAATACCTCCTCATGTGACCCCTAGCAGCAGGGAAATTGGCATCTGCTCCTTGTAGGAATGTAGCTCATGATCCATCACAGAGTTCTAGCCCAGGAAGGACAAGGGGAAGAGTCCTCACAAACCACCACAGGGTGATGACAGACAGCTGCTGTGGTAACGAGAGCCCAATCAATAATTCACTTGATATTGCTGCTGCAATTAATCAGGAGAAATTAGCAGGGCTTTAATGTGGCACTAACACACGTTTCCTGGCACATAAATTGTCATTTAGCAATGAATGCACCGTGGTTTTACCTCACAGCTGCCCCGGCTCTGCAGGCACACGGGATCCATCAGAGCTGCAGCATCCAGCAGAGCTGGAAAGATTTCAAAGGGAGCTGGGAGGCTCATCTGCCCAGCTTGGGCTGGTCCCTCACCCTCTCCCCAGGTTACTCAGGGCTGTTCTGACTTCAGGACAAAATATCTGTACGAGATTTGCTGATTCTCCTTTTTCATTCTCCACAAGAAGCTTGTGGTTGTTCAAATTCCTGCACCCAAATACACTGGAAAGGCAGCCTGATCCCCACCCAGGGGCTGGTTAAATACAGATAACAAGCTGAAGAAGTTGTAAAATTACTCTGAACTCACCCATCACACCAAAAAGTAATATTTTCATGACCAGCAAGCTCCACAGAGAAAAGCACTTCTACCTTCTGTGCTCAGAGATGCTAAACTGGGCAGATTTAAAGGCTCAGGGCATGTCCTGCAGAAGGGACCCACCTGTGGAAGGTGTTTGGGGTGGGTGGGGCCCTAAAATCCTAATTCAGGGTGCCCTATGGGGTATCAGTAAATTGTTGCTGTCAGGAGAACAGGGAATTATTCTCAGGAAAACAAAATAAAACCTCAAACTGCTTCCCTGTCATGCCCCAAAATCTGGGGCGTTATACGATGCCCCGTGGAGCATCTAAGGAGAATTCCTGGTTATCTCAGAGCCATAGGAGATCCCAAATTCCCTGACAGTGCTCCAACTTCACATGGTGGTGCTGGCAGAGCCCCCACAGCCCCTCCGGGCTCCACTTCCAGGCAAACCTTCCAACATTTAGGGCTGTTCACGCCAGCAAAACAAGGGAGCTGACCTCGGGATTTCGAGATCGTTCCTTGTTTTATTTTTCATTTAAATTTTTAAAAAATTAAAAAAAAAAAAAAGGAAGAGAAAAAAAAGAAAGCCAAACACAAAAGAGCCAGAGAATGCACTTTGCCTCGGGCATCGATCTCATTAAGAATTGCCTCACACCTCTTTCTCATGCTCAGAGTCAAATGAAAGATTTGTTTGATTTCCTCGCTCTGCAAACAGCCCTCATAAAACTCGTGCCGTTCTCTCACCTCCCTTTCAAGTGCTGTCTTTTTGTCCTTGGATGCTCTAAATTATTAACATATTTTACAGCGTGCCCGAGATAAAAGAGATCTTCCAGCCTGAGTTCTCTCACCCCTGGTGGAGGTTGTTGCTCGCTGGGTACCTTTGATCACCCTCCTTGCTGGATGTGGAGCCACAGGACACCCCTGGTGAGAAAAGGAGCAGGAGGAAGGAGCCTTGCAGCCACCCCTGGCCACCAGCATTTTCAGGCAGCGCTTTGAAGTCACCTAAGTGGCCAGGCTCTGGGAGAGGTCATCCTCAGTGCTGGGAAAAGCAGGATTATGGAAAGGAGTGAACAGCTCCTGAGTGAGTTACGAGGGCAGTGCAGCACCTGTGTTACAGATACTCTGCAGTGGAAGCCGCTCCCAGGAGTAACAAACCTTTTATTGCCTTGTTTCACCGTGAATGAGGTCTTCTCTGCTTCATTAACTCCTCTAAACTGTTTTAAACCTGGCTTTAATAGGAAATGTCGCTGGTTTTTGATTTGGCTTCTTCTCAGGTGACACTATACCTGGTAACAAGCTGAGGAGATGTCTTAGGGGGAGGTTTAGGCGGGGCTTAAACTGGATTGTAGGGGAAATCTCGTCCTGGAAAGGGCTCTCCAGCCCTGGCACAGCTGCCCAGGGCAGAGGTGCAGTCCCCATCTCTGGAGGGTTTTAAAATCCATGTGGATGTGGCACTTGGGAACATGGGCAGTGGTGGCCTTGGCAGTGCTGGAGGACTCGATGGTCCTAAAGATCTTTTCCCACCGAAACAATTCCGTGATTTTGTCATCCCACAGACTGCTAAAAGCTGAACTAAACCCTTTTGGCAGCTGACACTCCAAGAAGGAGCGGGGAGCATCCATCCCTCCTTCCCTCCCTCCTGCCGGGAGCAGCGGCGTCTCCCAGGCAGGGCCACAGGGCCATCTAGAGGAGAGAGAAGAGGAAAAGGAGGAGGAGAAAAGGAGGAGAAAAGGAGGAGGAGCTGGAGTTTCCCCAGCAGCCATCCTCGGGCAGCCCCGGTGGCACCCGCAGCACCTGGAGAGGTTCCAGCCCTCTCCTGGAATCGCAGCGACTAAACCAGAGCCAGGTCCAGAGGGAAGCTGCGGCTGGGAGGCTTTTCCACAGGTGTTGGATAATCTCCCTGGATGCCACCCCGCGGGACACAGGCTGCCCTTCCCGGAGCAGGGACAGGTTCCACAGATCGAAGGGCACAGATAAGAGCTCATAAAGAGCTGTGGAATTTAAAGTTCAGTTCCGTGTCCCATCTCCCTGTGCAGGCGAAAATCCGGAGCTGGATTTTCCCTGGAAAAGGTGCGGGGCGTTGGCAGCCGGGGGTGGTTTCCATCGGTGAATGGGATCTCAGCTGCCCCCGGCTTCCCTCGGCCCGGGACTGTTCGCATTCCTGGCTGGGAGCTGTTCCTGAAGAGCTCCATCCGAGGTGTCCTTCCCTCCTGCAGAGCTCCGACCTGCTCAGAGCTGGCTCCTGCTCTGTTTATTCCTTTCTCCAGATGCACGGGCCCAGCTCAGGATGCAGCTCATCCCCTGCTCCTCACCCAACCCACGGTGTCACAGCCCGGCAGAGATGAGAAAACACACAAAACGTAACGACTCCTCAGGTATTCCTCATCCTAACGTGGGAATTTTCTTAGGAAAGTGAATTCATTGGTAAATTCCGAGGCTCCTGCCTTGCCTCAGAAACAGTGCAACATTTCCATAGCACGATCCTCATCAGATCTTTGCCTTCCCAAGAGGATCTCAGGCATATCCCACTGGTTGAAACCAGGAAGATCAACAGTGACTGAAGGAAACCAGGAAAAAGGAGAAAGGACCACCCTAAACCGAGCCAAACCACCTTCCTCATTTTAAATGCAGCCCCAAATTTGTCCTGATCTGTGAAACTGCATCTGCTGGGAGCACCCAGGGAACATCAGCTTCACAGGGCTATAAACAGGGAATTATTCGTGCCACAAGTTGCAGAATAATGTCATAAAGTCCATTTTTCATCTACCTGACAGCTCTGCCTCAAGTCTGCCCATGAATCTGAACTCTTTTCCCAAACTCCTCTGGACAGCTGCTTTTGAACCTGTCCCAAATCGAGCTCTGGCCGGCGCTGCTGTGCTCCAGGAGGATGGAATGTCCCTCCCAGCCCTGCCGGCGTTATCAGCTTTAACAATTCTGTCAGCAGCATCCCCGTTTGCTCCTTTCCAGCTGCAGGGCTCTGCTGTGTGAGCAGGGCTGCCTTTTGCTTTTGTTGGCTAAGCCAGCCCAGATGCTCCAATGCAAACAAGGCCCAGATCTATTGAGAAAAGGGGGCTATTTTTAAATGGGGTTTCTGACTAATTTGCAGCCAGTCAGTGATGTCACGGGCCTCGGATGGCAGAAGATCCCAGTGCTCCAAACCACTAAACTCTTGTTTTGTGTACCAAAGTGGGGAAAAAGAAGGGCCTTAGAAAATTTGGATTTTTCACGTGTGGCTGAAATGGTTCAGGTTATGAAACAACAGCCCAAGGAGTTATGGGGAACTCTGTAGGTTTGGGTTGGAAGGGATTTCAAAGATCATTTAGTTCCAACCTCCTCCTTCAGGTACTGACAAAATCATTCTCATTGTCACCTATTTTCTGACAAAACCAGGATTTTAAGGGGAAAAAGCAGTGGTGGGACAGTGGAACCAAGTGTGGGGTGCTCTCCGTGAACAGCCCCCCTCTCCTGGCCTGCCAACCCCAAATCCTGCTCCTGTTCCAGAGCATGAATGGATTTTCTGGGCAGGATTTTTCACTTTTCAGTCTTTTCAGCCCATTTTTTTCAGGGGACCACTCAAGTGGCTGCAGGTCCCTGAAGCTGCAGCTCGGTGGTGGCTCCTGGGCTCCTCCAGTTACCCCCGTCCCACCTCAGCTCTGCTGGGTTGGGATCTCCCTCAGAGCCACAGATATCCCACATTCCTGATGATTGCTTGGATTTGGCAGCAAAAAGGGGAAGATTTTCCCCTCACTGTGCTGAGGTTCAAGTTCTCCTCCAGGTCTAACTCTTGAGAAGAAAATCTGCCCCCAATAGTCTCCTTTTAAAATCTTTCCCCTCCCTGATTTAGACATCAAGCCATTTGAAACAAACCAACACGAAGCTATTTGGGTTTATATTTGATCCATTGAGGAAGGGTTGGTTTGGGTCAAAGTAAATTCCATCAGGAATACCAGGAGAATTCCCCTCTCCGGAGACAAGGATGAACTTTGGGGAGCCATTAACAGAGTTCCCATGAGGAAATAAATATTTAAAATCAATGTGTAACAGCGATATTCCAACAGTTTCTCTACATAACTTTATATCTGTTATTTCTTCTACTTCGAAAAAAATGAAATAAAATTTCAAAGTAAATGATAAAAGTGTGTCAATCACCTCCTGAATTATATAGAACCCAATTCTCCTCCCATTTAAATAACTTCTATGTAGGTAGAGCTTCTACATTTTTGAGCTGATCCCAATTTCTTTCGTTATTAGGGAACAATCCAACCTACAAACCCCGGCCAAATCAAGGTGTAGTGCCTGGGTTGGAGCAGGCCAATTCTCACTGCAGAAAAGGTAATAAATGGTTCACATTTACCCTTCTGAACAGGTCAAAAATAACCTGGGACCCTCAGGATTATCCTGGGGAGCTGCACATGGATTTGTAACAACGCTGAGCTTCCTTCCACAGCATCTGGTTCTGCCCATAATTTCCAAGAGGATTTTTTCCCTGGGTGCAGCACATTAAAATCCACAAATGACAACATTGAAACAGTTGGTTCGAGCCTCCCAACAGCATGAAAAGACAATGAGGTTGTGGCAGATTTACAGTGCTGAAAGAAAGAGGAGGGAATCATGACATGCATATTCACGGAAGAGATTAATTGATGCAGCACTGGCTCTGCCCGGGGATGGGTGCTTTTCCAGCCCTGTTCTCCTCATTTCCCAATCCTGGCAGTGCTGTTTTCCTGGAAAATGGGAGCAGCTGTAAGTAAAACCACGGCTTGATGGGCAAAATCCATTTAGCAGACACTGCTTTCAGGGAATTCTGTGTAATGCCCACTCCAGGTGCTGCTGGAAATTCCAAAGCCAGGTTGGAATTGAAGCAGCCTGGGACAGTGGGAGGTGTCCCTGCCCATGGCAGGGGTGGCACTGGATGGGTTTAAGGTCCCTCCCAACCCAAACCCTTCTGGGATTCAAGAGCTGTCACTGCCTGGGCTTTAAGAGGGCATTTTCCTGCTTCCTGGGATATTAATTTTTCCAGCGGAGGAAACACTTCCTAAACTTCCCGTTGTTAATGAGATGTTTAATTTACACCTCCCGAAGGAAATCGGGGAATCCTCGGGACAGAGCAGCCGCTCCCTCCCTTCCCTCGGCAGCCACGAGATGGCAAAAGAGCTTCGAACATGTGATAAAACACCACAGCTCCGGGGTTTTTCAGCAAAACCCACGGCAAATCCTACCTGGCTGTGTTTCCCAAACTTCTGTGGGGTCAGGGAGCACAGGGAGGTGCCCCAGCTGCTGAGAGGGGCTGTTGCATCCAAGAGGGAAAAGGGAAAATCCAGCCTAGCCTTGGGCACTGCCAGGGATCCAGGGGCAGCCCCAGCTGCTCTGGGCACCCTGTGCCAGGGCCTGCCCACCCTCCCAGGGAACAATTCCTGCCCAAGATCCCATCCATCCCTGCCCTCTGGCAATGGGAAGCCATTCCCTGTGTCCTGTCCCTCCAGGCTCTCCCATGTGCTCAAGGAGCTCTCTGGAAATGTGGTTTTCAGTCCCATTTCTGTCCCTCACCATCAAGCCCCAAATTCCCAGTCCATGCTGTAACAGCCTCAGTGCCACTTCCAGACCCACCCCGCTCCCATCCCGTGGTTCTGGGAGCTCACTGAGGGATCATTCCTGGCACCCCCCCAGTTCCCTGTGTTTCACCGTCATTTCTTTCACAATTCCCAAGGAAGATGTGCAGCAAACTGCTCCTCACACCAGGACAAATCCCTTGTCCCTGGAGGCTGGCACTAATTAAAAACTGAGTTGGTGCCACTGTAATTAGTGAAGATGTGTGAACTCCACAGGGCCCAGCGCTCTCAGTAAGGTGAGCAGTGTTTTACACCAAGCCGAGCTGGATTTCAAACCTCCTTCACAGAAATTATTGAACTTAGAGACTTCATTTCCCGAGGAAAACGCTCTGGGGTACAAACATTTGCCTTCCTGCACTCCTGAAATGAGGATTGCTGCTGCTGCTGCCCTTCTGTCAGCACATTTTTGGCCTCTCTGCCCTCTCATCCCCTGCCAGGCGTTAAGAGCAGCCTGTGAGCTTTGACCAGCCCGGCGCATTTCGTGAGCTGCTTGTGATGGAGGAAACAAAACCAACACAAAAACACGAGGCCCCCCCATGTTTGAACCTGCAGCCAGTGCCTGTGATGCCTTAGGTTTTAACTTTTCTATTTTCAAATCCTGCACTGCCCAGTGTGTAACTCTGGAGTTTCTTGTGGCCTGTTCATTTCTGCTCTCTGTGCCGGGCAGACATAACAAAGCCTCTCCGGGCCTGCTCTCCAAGGACATCCAGACCATCCTAGGCCCAAAATTATAAACCAAAAGCCTCTAAAGGGGGGGCAAGCTGAGGGGAAATTACATCATTAACTGAAGCTTTAATTGGAGAATTAACCCTGCTATGCAAATGAACCAAACCTATAAAAGTGTGAAGAACTCGTGACCTGTTGTCCATCTTAGGGCCCATCCTGGCTCCCCAGGGGTACCTTTGAAGGCCTTTCAGATAAACACCTGCCTTATTCCCTCACTCCCGTCCAGTCTCTGCTTTTAGGTGGCCTCTTAAGGCATCACCTGGACTTGCCCTTCATCCCGCAGTGATTCAAAGGCGAGGAGGAATCTCCCCAAATCCCGGGATCTGCTGCCGCCAGGTGGCACTGGGATGTTCCCATTCCCCAGCGCCAGGGAACAGCCTCGCCCCCCTCTCCCCAAATTCAGAAATTCCCAATTTCCTCTCTGGTTCTTATGAATTGAGTGCGGGGAAAGAAAGTAATCCCTGCCAGGGGAGCGGGCCCAGGCTTCCCGAGCTGCTGGGCACAAAAAGGGACATCCCAGAGGATTTGGGCCACTGCATCATGAAACAATTACCAAAGACATCAAACAAAGCGGTTCTGTTAAAGGACACGAGCCCATGGCAAAGGAAAATTAACCCTCTGTTCTGGGGGCTTTTGGGGGAGGGAAAAAATACCCTGAATTTCAACTCAGGGTTGCTGCCCTTCAACTCCAATGAAATGGTCCCTTCCTTCCTAATTGATGTTGAAAACAAATGGGATTCCAAGGGAAAAGAGACTTTTTAAACTGATACAGAGTTACCACATTAGAAATAAGGAGGAGGGAAACTCCCCTCCGAGACAGGAGGCGGCCTCCTGGCTTTGCAAATTCCCTGATTTTTTTCCCACTTGCTAAGCTACGGGAGAATCCAGGAGTAAAATGTCAAAGCCTTTATCACGTCCTCAGCTGGAGGGAGGAGTTTCTGGCCCAGAATAAAGAGAATTTATTAGTTAACACAGGCTCTGGTGTAATTTTCGCTAAAGATAATAATCAGTGAAGGTGATGCAAACCCCTGAATAGTTTAAATATTAACATTATTAAGAGTTGGGAAGTGGCAGAAAGAAAAGGGAGCACAAAGCTCCCCAAGCCCGAGGGGAAGGACTTCCACAAGGACGTGATCTGTCTGTTCATTACCGCTGTGAAAAGCACAAGCAAAGATTATTTTAATATTCTGCCCTTCCCTCCTCCTCCAAGGAAAATAAAATTCTGTTTAAAATCATTCACAAAGCCAAGCAGAGCCAGGGGAAGACATATTTTAGCCATGAGGTCGAGGTTTGTGAGATCCATTTGGTCCTTTTGCAGGAGCTTTCTGCCTGGGTTTGGAAGTGACTGCACAAACATGGGAAATGAATGAAGAAAAGCGCCTGTCCCACCTTGATTCCTTTGTGGTTCATCCCATCCCACCTGGATCCTGCCTTGGATATGCTCCACCCCTGTGTTGTCTTGTACTAAACCAGGAGAGAGGAAGCACAGCCTGAGTGAGGTAAAGCAATTCCCAGTTCCCTGACAGCCTGAAATAGCCCAACTGGAGCTGCTGTGACCCCACATCCCTCCTGCTTTTATCCACACATTCCTTTCCCTCCCCAGGCTCCACCTGATCCTGCTGGGAACCAAGGGAAGCCATCAGCAAAACCAAAAAATGAAATTTAAAAAGGAGGCCTCCTTGGGCTGCTGTTGGGCTCTTCTCCAGGCTGGAAAACCCTGGGGAAGAGAAGGTTCCAGGGACACATTAGGGCTCTTTCCAGTCTTTGAAGGGGAATTTAAAAAGGGGGAGAACTTTTTACACAGGCAGAGAGTGACAGGAAAAGGGGGAATGGATTTAAACTGAAAGAGGTGGGATTGAGATGGGATATTGGGAAGGAATTGTTCCCTGGGAGGGTGGGCAGGCCCTGGCACAGGGTGCCCAGAGCAGCTGGGGCTGCCCCTGGATCCCTGGCAGTGCCCAAGGCCAGGCTGGACACTGGGGCTTGGAGCAGCCTGGGACAGTGGAAGGTGTCCCTGCCATGGCAGGGGTGAGGCTGAGTGGGATTTAAGATCCCTCCCAACCCAAACCAGTCTGGGATTCCAGGATTCTCCTTTCTGACAGGAGCCACGCTGGCTCATCTCATCCCACCTGGGAGCTCCGACCACCTTCCTCAATCCCACCTGAGAACACTTCTGAACAGAATCCAGAACATTTCTTTAGCAGGATGTTTTTATGGGAAGGAGGAAAATTAAAGATTTTCCCTTTGCCAGCCCCCCCCCAAACCTGGCAAACTCCCACAGGATTCATCTCCACAGGGACAACCGGGACCATCCAACCCAGAGCTCTGCCTCCATAAAAATCTTGGGCTGGGGGGGCAGATTGAAGAGAAAACAAAACATTTGGGGCCAACACAATTTTATAGATAACAAAGCCTTGAATCACCCCCTGGCTGAGTTCTGACATCCCTGTGATCCCTCTGCTGTCTCATCCTTCGGGAAGTCCCAATGGAAGGCAGAGGGAGACTCCAGGTATGGACAAACGTGGTCTCCTGAGCTCACTGATCAACGCTGTGGTCTCTCTGATATCCTTCCACCCTGCCTTGTCATCCCTGTCCTGTGAAACGTCAAAAGCTCTTTGCCAGAGGCCTTTTGCTTTTAGCAAAATTGAAATCTGTGCCCATAAAAGGAAACAATTCCATCACAGACCTCAATTTCCTTCCATTCCACACTTGGAACTTGTGGTGAAACCGCTGGAAGTTGTACCTGGGCATCAAAAACACACGAGGCCAACCAGGCTTCGAAGACAAACTGGAGATGTTTGGGGTTTGCAATGGATCTGATTCTCTACCTGAGCAAAAGTCCTGCACTGAAATCCTCATTCCACCAGTGGGAATCAGAATTTAACTCCAGCAGGGCCAAGGTTTTATCCTCAATGTCCCAGCCACATCCTCTTTTCTGAGTCTGGAAATAGCCTGGGTTAGGAACCCACTGCACTTGGATTACCAGGGCTGAGAACTTCTTGTCCTTAGGAAAACTGTCAGCAGGCCAAGGACTGCCAAATTCCAGAGGGAAGCAAAGGCAGCTGAACCAGGACGAGGAATCTGACTCCAGTCACTGATCTGAAAGTTAATTTCGAGAATATTTCACCAGTGATGCCACACACACAAAGAAATGCACCAGAGAAATGGCCCAGGGTTTTGTTTTCCTTCGAGAGAATTCCCTGCTTTCCCCAGGCTCTTTATTAACCTGACAAATGCCCTTGGAATATGGATTGCCTGAAATAAATGTCATTGATTAGGGCAAATGAAAGTATCACTTGGCCCAACGCTGACAAATTTGCTGGCTGTGCTCCCTCCAGGCCAAGAACTTGTTTCATTTAGGAACAAGAGCTGCTGGCAGGGGCTGGGGAGGGAGCTGCTTGCCAAATGTCTCCATAGGAAATGAAATAATTGGGAATATTCACTACCAGGGAAAAGAAAATAATTGCTCTCTTTGGTCCATAGACCCAAAGCTCCTGGAGTTAGGCTGGGTTTTCTGAGATGGCGGCAGTGGAAGCAGGAATTTTGTTGGGATTTGTCCCCTGGCACAGCCAAGAGGACTTTTTAAGTGGCTGGTGATGCTTCAGTGGAGAAACACAGTCCTTCCCAATCCCAGGAAGTTCTGCAGTGGAAAACAGCGTCTTTTATAGGATTTCTCATCCAGATCCTACTGGCATGAACAAATTCTGCTCAGTGGAGCTGCACTGGCTCTGTCACACCGGAGGAACTTCCTAGGATCCTTCCTGTCAGAGGATGCTACAAAATTCAGGGACTGTTTTCCCCCACTAAAAAATAAAAGTTGCAGGAAACAGGAACATAAAAAATATCCTCTGCAGGCCAAGAGTCACAGCTTTGGGCTGCCTCATGAATCATAAAATCCTGGGCTGGGAGGGACCTCAAAGCCCATCCAGTGCCACCCCTGCCATGGGCAGGGACACCTCCCACTGTCCCAGGCTGCTCCCAGCCCCAATGTCCAGCCTGGCCTTGGGCAGTCCCAGGGATCCAGGGGCAGCCCCAGCTGCTCTGGGAATTCCATTCCAGGGCCTCCCCACCCTCACAACATCACCAGACTCTGGACATTTTGTGCCACTGTAACAAAAACTGGGATCCATCCTTGCTTTCTCCCTCTTCCTGTTGGCACCTGCTGAGCAAACTGGGAAGTTCTGTCACCAGGTTTTCCCTCCAGGACATCCATTCTGGCAGCTGATCCCTGTAAAACAGAAGCTCTGGGATCCCTCAGCCCACACACATCCTTTAAAATGCCTGGAGAAGAGAAGGATTCACTGCTGGGAATCCCACGGAGAAACATTCCTGGCTGAAGGACTTCAGGGCTGGCCAGGAAGGAATGGCAGAAATGGGCTTCTCTGGAGGTGGGGGATTTTTAGGGACCTCCCTTTGGGAAAAAAAGGGTTTTTTTCCTCCATTCCAGAAATACCTGAGCAGGAGGAGACTCTTGGATGAGGGGTTTTGAACTGGCAGAGTTTTGTTTTCTCTTTATTCCCTTAAAATCCAGCTGGTATTTTTGGATTTGTGCTGGGCTGGGACTGGAGAAAGCAGCTGGGGTGTCAGGGAGAAAACACCAGCACTTCCCAAATCCCTGCTTTATCCCAGCTGTGCCCTCCAGCACGCTGGCTCTCATTCCCCACTACAGCTTTCGCTTCCAAAACTCAACTTCTTGTTCATTACAATTAACTCAACATTCAAATTTACAGCCTCAGCAGGCTTTAGAATGGTTTGGGAAGTCTGAATAATTCTTGACATTGATTTAAAAATAATGAATGTGTTGATTTTGGTTTTTATAATATTTAAAATAATATTTAAATATTAATATTTATTAATAAAGAATAATTTTAAAAAGAGACACTGTTACCTTCTGGGTACAGACTCTTTCAAACCCACTGTAAAACTATTTCCTAGATCAAGTTATGTCGTTTTTTCCCCCCCATTTCTGCTCTGTCTGTTCCCTGTATTTTCTGCCAATGGATTTGAAACCATCCCCTAAAGAAACCAGAACACCCAAGGCTCTATAAACTCTCAAAGCCCTGATTTCTTTCTTAATTAGTACAATTACACAACTCTATCTGTTACACTGGCTGCTTTCTGCCCACAATAATCACAGTGGGCTCTTCATTTGGGCATGGCCACGATCTTCTCCCTCCTTTAATTTCCCCCTCATTCTGTTCTAATTCCCAGCAAAGAGCCAGGAGTGACACACAACTCCACAATTTGTTTCCCTCGTCATTAAAATGAAAAATCCTGCAGACACGGAGGGAAATCCTCAGGAGCGGAGAGGATCATTTCATGTGGTGGAAATGAGGACAGAAGGAAAGGCCAAGAGTGCTCCGAGAAAAAAATCTGGATTCCTTTGTCCTAAAAACCCCCAAACCCAACAAAACCAGAGGGCAGTAAAGAACAGAGACCCACGTGGCAAAATAAAACTTTATCACCGATCTTAGAACTCATCCCCACACGCCTGATCAAGACTGGCAATAGGAGAGCCCACAAAACTTAAAAGTGAAATTATCAGCTGCCTTAAAGCCCTTTTTGAAGTGCAGAGAGCTGGTGGGGCCTTGCCTCTGGAGCAGCTGACTCCCAGGAGATAATGGAGTGTAAATCCCGAGGATCAAAGGAAGCCCTTCCCTGGTGTATCTGGAAATTAGCCCCGGTCACAGCTCCAGCCCAGCCATTCCTGTCATCATCTGTTCTCTGGGATGGAGGGAGCTGCCAGGGGTGCAGGAGGGAACGGGAGTGCTTCCTGTTTGCAAAGGGGAACAGCCACAGGCCCTGCTCATCCCAGCTCGGGAATTTGGATTTTAACACCCACAGCCATCACAGAAAGGAAATCAGTATTTTCTGGCAGAGAAGACACGGAAATCTCCATTTCCTCACCTGATCACAAGTGAAATGTTCATTTTCTTCCTGCTTCTCAGAGTCACTGAGGAAGTCAATCCATGGCTTCCCAAACTGATCCATGGCATGAGAGGAAAACATCCAGATGCTGTGTAACTCCAAGATAAAACAGCTTTGTCACCAGGCACTAAAGGGACCAGAGGCTGTTTGCCCTGCATCTCTTGTATTTTTAAACAACTCAAACTTTCTATCTCTGGGGTGTTTGCTTGGTTTCCCAGATAAATCCCAATTTTTCTGCCCAGAATAAATCTCTCCTGGCAGAAACTGTTAAAATGTCTCACTTTATCCAAGACTTTTGGACATTTGATGGCCAGGTTGGAACAACAGCTCCACAGTTCCCCCCAGCCTGTTGTACTTCAGCCAACGCTGATGACAAATTCCCTGATAAAATGAACAGCAACATGGAGCAAATCCTACCTGGAAGGTGCCCCTGGGTTCTTATCCTGAAGGGAGACACGGCAGCGCCACCCAGATGACCCAGGGCTTGTTATTCCCAGGGCTTGTTATTCCCCTGCTCTCCTCTGCTCTGATTCTTCAAGAATTCACAAATTCCTCCCTGAGGTTCCAGCTCAGCCCGGAGCAAAGGAGGCTCAGGGGGGACCTTGTGGCTCTGCACAAGTCCCTGACAGGAGGGGGCAGCCGGGGGGGTCGGGCTCTGCTCCCAGGGAACAGGGACAGGAGGAGAGGGAATGGCCTCAGGCTGGATATTGGGAAAATTTCCTCATGGAAAGGGCTGTTGCTCAGGGCAGTGGTGGAGTCCCCATCCCTGGGGGGACTTAAAATCCCTCTGGATGTGGCACTTGGGGACATGGGGCAGTGCTGGGGAACAGCTGTGTTTGATGATCCTGGAGGGCTTTTCCAGCCCCAGTGGTTCCCTGATTCTCTCTGGCCTTCACCGAGGCAATTTGCCAAGTCTGGCCTCTCCTCCCTGCTGAGGAGCTTCCACCTCGTGTTAACATCAACCAAAGCGCTCAGAATCCCTGCAGGATCAGACCAACACCTGGATACTCCCAATGTCTGCATTCCTGTCACCCTCCACAGGCTGCTTGGAAAAGTTTTAGGAGCTGCACAAACCCAGCAGGGAATAAACCCCAGAGCCTTCATCAGCAGGAGGGAAAACAGTGGGAGCAAAGCTGGCTCACTCCAAATCCCTGCCAGCTGCTGCAGCAGCAGAACGTGGGAGAAGCAGGACATGACCCATCCTTGAGCACCAGCCTGGGATGATCCAGCATTGCCCCAGAGCAGCTTTTGTAGGATCAGAGCAATCCCAGTGCTGATCCTCCTCTGCAACTTCTCAGGGCTGAGAGGAACCTCAAGATAAGGAAATCAAGACATAAATTACATCCCAAAGGACTTGCCCACACGGCGCTGCTGGAAAGGAGCAGCATTTCTGGGGCAGTGCTGAGCTCAGGAATTGGGACAGGCCGGATTTATGGCTCCTTGTGCAATCCCATGGCTTGGCTGCTGAGGAGGGCGTTTCCTTAGGACCAGAGATTTTGTCAGCAGAACCTAACTCTGCCCAACACAAGCTAAAATTAACTTTTATCCAGTATCTCATCCATTTTATACCAACTACATTTGGGGAAAATATCCCCAATATCTTTCAGGTTTTGACTTATGCGAAGCTATTTTGGAATAATTATTCCATTTCTGCCACTGGTTCCTGCTATGCCATAATTTAGTGTCCAGACCATTTGAATTTTTATTTATCCTGCACTTCCAAGCTGCTTTTCCCTGGATCTGACCCCCAAAACTCCAGCACACAGGACACAGAGTTTTCCAGCTGGGATGAGGGTGGTTCCACACAGTCAGCATCCCACAGCCCACGGGGCTTTTCCTGCTCCCGCTGGGACCTGCTGCCCTCTGAGCAGCCTGAACTCCTCCTGGGAGTTCCTGGAATGATCCAGCTCCACAAGCAGCTCCCAGTGCCGTGGGAGAAGAGGGAATGACCCATTTCACAGGGACAGGGCAGCATCACTGTGTGAAGTCATGGTAAAAATCCAGTTACTCCATTTCCTTCTCCTCCTTGTCCAGCAATGTCCTTAATGCCTTGGCACAGGTATTTTCCAAGGCCGAACAGCTGCCCAAAGGTGTGGAAAAGCAGATTGAGAGCAGAGGTGGAGCAGCAAAGGTTTAGATACGGATCTGTGGGATGGTCATTCTAGCAGCAACCTGGAGCTCAGCATTAAAGCCATTCCCTGTGTCCTGTCCCTCCATGCCTTGTCCCCAGTCCCTCTGCAGCTCTCCTGGAGCCCCTTCAGGCCCTGCAAGGGGCTCTGAGCTCCCCTGGAGCCTTCTCCTCTTCAGGCTGAGCAATCCCAGCTCTCCCAGCCTGGCTCCAGAGCAGAGGAGCTCCAGGGCTTCCTCTGGACTGGCTTCAGCAACTCCAACTCCTCTCTGCCCTTTGTTCTGGGATTGCCCCATCCCAGGTGCAGGAATTTGTGAGCAAAGGCAGCTGAGCTCCCATTAAAGGGTATTTTTTCCATGGATGGGATGTTTTGCCCATTCCCCAATGGCTGCAGCCACCTGGAGCCAGGGACTGACCTTCCCTCAGCTGTGCTGGGAGTGGCATCCAAATCCCAGCACTGCTCCTTCTATGGGGACCCATCCCATGGCTCTGCCTTCCACAGCTCAGGATGGACCCATCACTCCTTGAGGGGGATTGGGAATCGTTGTTATCCTTGCTCCTGTTAGTGACTGCTCCCAAATGTTATTGGAGTTTTAATAAACTCTGGGAATACCCCACAAACCCACTGGATTTACACAGCTATTCCCACAGCTCCAACAGATGCAGATCCTACTCCCAGCACCACTCGTGGTTTACAAACCCACGTGTTCCTTATAAACCTAACAGAGATTTCTGCTTTTAAGCTCCTCAGAAGAGCATAAAAATAACCCAAATTTTCCACACAGCTGAAGGTTGCAGCACTGGAGAATCTTCCTTTGTGTCTCAAGGTCAAAATTCATTTCCCAAGAGTTGCTGTTCCCTCTGCAGAAGCAGATAAACCACAGGTTTTAGGGTAAAACTCAGCAAATTAAGGCCCAGAACCAGCCCAACACCATTCCCAAACGTGCTGCGCTGTTAAATGGGAAATAAAGGACACCACAGATGCTTCCAATAATTCCAGTTTCGAGTCAATTTTCCTTCCTTTGTCTTAAGGAGCTTTTGATGTGCAGGCCCAATATTGTGTCTCTCTCTGGTTTTAATAATTTTCTATTACCTCAGCCACAGAAACTGCCCTGCAAAGGGCTGGACTTGAATCTGGGGGAGATCAAACAGGCAAAAGTATGAGGGGCTGGAGAGTGACCGACTCAGGGGCAATATTCTCTCTCCTCCTATCAAAGATAGCCCACAGCAAGATAAAAATTGCTGCTTGGATTCCACAGCCATCACATTTCTGAGAGGCTCCAGGCCCATGGATGGAGTTTTTCCATGGACGTTCTGCAGCAGAACCAGCTGCTCATTCCAGCTCCTGACCACAGAACCACGAACTCATAAAGAAACACTGGAATATTGTAACACACAAGAGAGATGCTGCAATTTTTTTTCTGCAAATGAAAAAATCGACCTTTTTTTTTTTTTTTTTTTGTCCAGTGGAGTGGTTTTGGGAAAATATTGGGGTTTTTTGTGCAAAAATGTTCTTTAGAGCAACTGTGTTCAAATGTCTCTTTTTGCAGGACTGTGCTTTCTAAGTCCTGCGCTCACACCAGAACCACCTGGGAGCTTGGGCTGCACCATCAAATGGGATATTGGGAAGGAATTGCTCCCTGTGAGGGTGGGAAGGCCCTGGAACAGAATTCCCAGAACAGCTGTGGCTGCCCCTGGATCCCTAGCAGTGTCCAAAGCCAGGCTGGATGGGGCTTGGAGTAGCCTGGGACAGTGGGAGGTGTCCCTGCCCGTGGAATGGGACGGGATTTAAGGTCCCTCCCAACTCAAACCATCTCCTTTGGATGCTCAACCTCCTTGGGAGGAGGCAAAGCCAAGGCTCAGACACCCTGAGGAGGCTGAATCCTGCCAAAAAAAGCCAAATTCCTCCTGAAGAATGTGCAGGAACAAGAGCCAGTGGATGTGGAAGGTAAACACACATTCCAGAGCTTTGGATCCAGCACGGGTTTGTCCTTGGAGAGTTCTCCTGCTGTCAGGAGTGGTTGGAGCTGGGTGGGTGTTTCAGAGCTCTCCTGGTGAGCTCATGGGACAAGGAAATGGAATCGAGTATTTCCCAGCCTTCCTGGAAATCCTTGTTCCTGCAAAGCAAGGCACACATTCCCTTCTGACCATTCCTGAATAAACACAACCTGGTGAGTTCTGAGCTTTCCAGCCCCCATTTCTGCACAGGCAGCTCTGGCCTTTACCTCTCGATCCAGCCCAGTCACCCCTCGGTGGGAACAAAGGATCCAAATCCCCACTTCAGGCCCTGCATCGTGCTCTTTAAACCAGCAAATATTTATTCTCTTTCCCAGCAACACAACCAACCTGGAGGAGATGAGATGGTCCAGACTGAAGGCTCAGTTGTCGGGGTCTCCTCCCCCTGCCATGAAGCCCTGGCAGCGCGGCCCTGAGGGGACGCACGGGGTTTCCCAGCCCCTGCTCAGCCTCGCTCCCCTTGGCTGTTCCGTGCTCCCTGCGCGGGAAGGAGCCACA
>NW_008236198.1:194643-199314 GCF_000691975.1 Corvus brachyrhynchos | reverse complement strand
CGGCCGGGGTTTCCCCGAGCCCCTGCGCAGCCTCGTTCCCGCTGGCTGTTCTGTGCTCCCTGCGCGGGAAGGGGCCTCGGGCCCGGTGGCTGTGAGGGTTCCTGGGCAGAGCCCCGGCCATGGCTGGGGAAATAAACATCTCTGAAACATCCACCAACAATCCGTCCATATATACTTCTTTCTACGGGCCTCCTGGTTTGATACACGTTGCAGTATCCCCGCTGTAACACTCAGTAAACAGTGTTTGATATCCAGAGTTTTATCCCAATCCTCCAGAGCTTCTCAATCCAGCCAAGACTGCTACATTTCCAACAGCCTTGGCAGTGCTCTCTCCTTGAAGAAAGAAGGGATCATGATTTAGCATCTGGAATATTCCCTCTCCCTTTGTTTGCCACAAAAGCAGCTTTCATCCTGTGCCTGCGTCCCCACCTGAGGAGTGATTCCGTAATTTCTGGCAACATTTATTTTCCACATTACCTCATCAGTTTCTTTAGATTTTGCTCTCTCATCTCTCTCTGAGGAGTTCCTGCCTCTCTGTGTTACCTCCCTGTGCATCAGGTGTGAGGCCAGACTGTGATTTCAGCCTCAGAATTCCCAGGTTTTCCCTGCTGAGAGGCAGGGCAGGGAGAGGTCCTTCCAAAGCTTTCCAGGTGTGTCGTTCAGAGCTGGTTCACATCTAAAAATACTTTAACCTTAAGGACCCAGCTTTGAAATAAAGGAAAAACCTCAAACTGAGCCGTGAGTGGTTTGAACATAAAACCACAAAGTGTGTGAGGGAATATTTTATGATCCCACTGCTGCTCCTTAAGGATTAGGTTATTCCTAATTCCTGATTAAAGCCAAGGATGCTTGGCTGATACCAACTCAGCTTCCCTGGTAACTGGGAGCCAGGGGAGGGAGATCATTCCATGTCCTTCAGCCATTTCGGGATGGAGGAAATGCCGGCGTGTTTATGGTAAAACAATGTTTTAATAAACAGCAGCATAAAATAATCAGTGTTTAATATCATCTCTGGCACGTGAAATACAAAAATGCACGTATCTCAATTATAAAATAGCCTTTGTTATTACATTTTTTTCATGCTTGCCTAATTGAAATGCCCATAATTAATAACTCAATCATCAAGTAATACAGTGATTAAACGCATGCAGTGAAAACAAAGAAAGGTATTTGTATAAGGTAGTGGCTGAGTATCACCATAATATATTTCAGGAACATCTACATCAGGGTAAAAATCAAAAGAAACAGCCCAAGATATAAAATGCAGAGATGTATTTTCACTTCTGCTGTACAAAAAACATCATCACACTTTTGTGCAAAAAGATAAAAATAAAGTCCTATTATACAACATTGTCAACTGAGCACAAGATTGGTTTTTGTGGACAATAAAAATATTATTCAGTACAAAAAAAGAGTCTGTGGAAAATGTACCGTACACAGCACGTGTGTAGCTCATTAAAGTGGTTTCAAATGAAGAATCTCAATTGGTTCTACCTGAATGGGTATTTTAATGACACAAATGGTGCATTTCTAAGTGGAAAATCAGCACTAATTCACATTATTAGACACAATTGCTATCGATGGATTTGCTGCCTGATGGAATGTGAGTCTCCCTTTTTCCAGGGTTACTGGAGTCAGAGTCACTGAAATGACACAATAAATATTCCTGGGAAAACTGATTGTCATATACAAAACTGTGGTTTGGCGCTTTTCCATTACACAGTTGCATAGCAACAAAAGGATATAAAATTCCTGCTTGAGCGACTAGATCATGAAATGTTAGCTCTGAAGAAGTTGATTCAGGTTCTGAAATTAAAGCTCTTTAATTTCATTTCCTTTAAGGCAATTCCTTAAGAACTCCAGCTGTCCTTAGCAGCCAGCAGCAGATTGAGGTTTGTAGACTGCAAGCTGATAACTCGAGCATTTGTGCTGTCTCATAAATGACATTTTTTGGTCTGAATCTGAGCTCAGACTCCTGACTAAACCAGAGACCAAAATCCCACCTGAAGTAATTTATTCAGCTCTCAGATCACATATTTGACACACAACCCTCGACTGCAAAATTTACAGATATTTTCCCTATTGGCACTGAAATTGCACACCCAGATCTCCGAATCTTTGCATCTCCTAAAAAAAGAGACAAATATTAAAATATGGTTTTCAGTATTAAAAAAAAGTTCCTGTGATTTAAACCACGCCGGAGGTTTAAAAAGCTGTGAAAAAGTGTTGGATAAAATGTTTTTATTTTAAAAAAACCCCTCAAATTCCCTCTTTGAATTGTTGGTGGCACTTGGAGAAACGTGGCCAAGGCTGAGGATTCCCACCACGAGGATCTGTCTGGTTGTGCCTGCCCATCCTGGCGAGCAGTGCAACTTCACAGAAGACACTTTGCTGCAATGTCTGTCCAACAACCAGAAGGATCTTTAATAAAATATTTGAATAGAAAAAAAAATCTTTCCTACCACTTCCGAGTCTGCGTCGCCAAGAGCGCTATTTACAAAGGCCTCGCCTATTTACAATTCCGCCGAAATCATGGAGTCGCTGGGTCCGTGGATGCTGGAGTCTCCCAACAGGGAGGACTGCTTGGAGTCAATTTTGTAGGGTTTTTGAGTTTTATTGCCAAACACTGTCATACCCATCCCCGCCGGGTGGCTGGGAATGGCCATGTGGGATAGCAAGGGAATATTGGCTTCCTGGTTGGATCCCGACGACGGCAAGCTGGTGACGTGGCCCGTGCTGGTGGAGCCGCTGGCGCTGCTGGGGGAGCGGCTCTTGGGAGGGGGACAGTGCTGGATCACGCGGGGAGGGCCCTGCGGGGGGTAGTGGGCGGCGGGGAAGGCGGCGTATCCCGGCGGGAGGGGGTATCCGTTGATGGGGATGTAGCGCTGGTTCTGAGGTAAGGGCGGCCCCATGAACCCCGCCATCTGGCCCTGGGGGATTCCCTGCGCCGGGAACATGTAGTTGGGATACCTGGGGTTGCTGAGGTTGCTGACGGGGCTGGCGCTCAGGGAGGTGGTCTGGGTGGTGGCGTTGCCGCCCGAGGGGGTTGTGGAGCTGGTGTGGCTGGAGAGGCCCTCCCAGGAGCGCAGCCGCGCGTGGATCTCCTTGAAGCGCGGCCTGCGGGAGGGCAGGTCGTGCCAGCACTCCGTCATCAGGCTGTACATCCTGGGGGGACAGTCCTCGGAGCACGGCAGCAGCTGGCGCTTCCGGATCATCTCGATCACCTCCTGGTTGCTGAATCCGTAATACGGCTGGAGGCCGAAGCTGAATATTTCCCACAAAACCACTCCGAAGGACCAAATGTCCGAGTCGGAGGAGAACTTGCCGTACATGATGGCCTCGGGGGGCATCCAGCGGATGGGCAGCAGGGACTTGTTCTGCACCCTGTAATAATCGGCCGAGTAGATCTCCCGGGACAGCCCCAGGTCGGAGATCTTCACGTGGAGCTGCTCCCCGATCAGGATGTTGCGGGCAGCGAGGTCCTTGTGGACGAAGAAGTGTCCGGCCAGGTACTCCATGCCAGCCGCAATCTGCACCGCGATGTGCAGGAAGTCGCCGTGGTCCAGGCTGGACTTGACGGTGCCGTCCTCGTCGCTGCTGCAGCCGACGTCGGAGTGCGGCGAGCGCATGACCAGGAACTCGTGCAGGTCGCCCTGGTTCATGTACTCGAACAGGAGGCACACGGGCTGCTCCTGCGTCACCACGCCCAGCAGGCACACGATGTTGGGGTGGTGCAGCTCGGCCATGAGGGACGCTTCCTGCTGGAATTCCGCCCACTGCTGGGGGTTGTTAAAGTCCTTCAGGGTCTTGATGGCCACGAGCTGGGCGTGGTCCATACCCGGCAGGTAGAGGTGGCCCTTGTAGATCTTGCCAAAAGCGCATTCCCCCAGCTCCTCCATGAAGCGAACGGCAGAGAGGGGCAGCTCCTTGGCTTTACTCTGTGAGAGAAACACCAGTAACACATCAGGACCGAAACCAGCCTTTTTTAAGTGAAATCTCTTGGTGCAGGATGTGTGGGAGCCAAGGAGACGGGCACAGGAGCAATGATCCCACCCGAGGGACACCAGGACCCAAACGGGATCACCATGCTCCAAAAAGTAACAAAAAGAATTCCTTTCCATCCTCTCCACAAGGTCAGATACAACAAGAACTGGACCCAAATATACACAGGAGCCATCAGCATCTCGGCATTTGGCCTTGGGCATTTCTGTACTTCCAATTGAATGTGACTAATTTCAGGAATTGAGGCAATTCCCATGCTCTAAGAGGTCCATGCTGAAGTGTTTTATGGGCCAGGGCCTGGAATTTTAGCAGGAAAAAAATTATTTTGTTTTAAAGCCACGGCCTTGTAGCCAATTCTGCCTTCACTTTGCTATTAACCCTTCCAGGTACAGCAGAGCCTGTTTCTGTTCCCACTATTTCTGTTCCATCCTAAAACCCCGAGAGTGGCCAAAGGAGAAAAGCAAACCTTTTAAACATTTATTGCCCTTCAGAGTGCAGATATTCACTCCTGGGCCATAAAGAACCCATATTATTCCCAGCTTCCACTTGTGCTTGTAACACCCAAACCCACTCATTTAGGGCCCTCAGTAAAGCCACAGGTAGTAATTTAAGGTTAATGAGTTTGGGATCTAGGTTCTGTAAATGAGTGTAAACATTGGCATTGGCATT
>NW_008236198.1:193171-194619 GCF_000691975.1 Corvus brachyrhynchos | reverse complement strand
ATTCCTGAAATCATGCGAGGGCAGCTTTCCAGTTGCAATGTGGGAAAAGAACTGACATTTCAAATAATCACGGAAAAAAGCCCTTTTAGCATGAATTAATTCTAACTGTATTGATCACTTCTGACTTTCAGACAAACACTGCATTAATAATCATAATAATGATTATGATAATAATAATAATAATACAGCCATTTAAGCAGGCAGCCCAGTAGACTGCCCAGTGATGGCAGGAAATTAGCTATATTGTTGAGGAACAGATGGTTTATATTACCCAAATCCTTTAGGCTAAAACTTGTTTAGGTCTGGCATATTGTAAATTATATTTTAGTAATGAAAGTGAAATGACCTCTGTCTGACCTGAGCCTGGGTCCGTCTGTTTGAATCAACAGAGTGGAAAACTGGGGAAGAAAATGAAGTCATAAAGTTTTGGCAGGAAGGGCTCGTTTGGAGTGAAGCAGTTGTAAATCAGCTCGGCTTTTGTTTGACAAGTATTTGTCACACATGGGTGTCCGAAAGGTAGGGAAGTGTAAAATACACAAGAGGCAGCAGGTCAGGGGAAAGGGAGAGGGAAACCCACCCCTTCCACCTCTTCTTCAGCTCCATGACAAGACATCCTTAATTTATTATATTTCTGAAGGCAATTAAAACCCCTTAAAACTGGAGGAAATGCTAACATTCCTGTTTATCCAAGCAAACAACTGCCTCAGTGGGAGCTTGAAGCTTAAATTTGTTTTCACCCAAAGCTGACATCATAACTGGCTACGTGATTTAAAAATAGGATTCCACTTCCTTTCCTTGAAAATATTGTTTGAAAGGCCATCAAAACACTGGGGACGGGGAGAACTGGCTTTCCCAGTGGGAAAATCCCAAATTAGCAGAAATAAAATGAAAATATTCTTGCAGCACATGACTTTCAAATTGAAAGGAAGGAGAATGGTCAATATTTGCAACAATTTCCAGGCATTTCTGCTTCCCTGTGCTGTGTGTGCCAGCAGGAAAGGTGGGAATTGCATCCTCAATAAAAGGATGCTGAGATTCCCATTATCTCCAGTTTAGCCAGGATTGCACCCTTAAAATTCCCAGCAGAACAGGGAGCAAGAAGCAATCCCAAATTTAACAAAATATTCCAGGAGGTTGGATGCAAGATGTGGTTTGGACACTGACTTGTTAAATGTTTTTTGCACTGCTACCAACATTTTGAGATAAAGTTACTCCAAGCTTTACAGGAAAGTTGGAATTGGGAACTTCCAAGGAAAAGGAAGATAAAATCACCAGGCCAGTGTGTGTGGGACTGAGACAGAGATTTTCTCTCTGAAGTGCTTCAAAAGAACAAAACCCATCAAGTTCTTGAAGAGCCAGAAAATATCCTGAGCTGGAAGGGACCCATGAGGGTCAAGAGCCTTGGCATGGTGTGAAACACAAGGGAAATGCTCTTCCAGGGCATTCCT
>NW_008236198.1:151232-193140 GCF_000691975.1 Corvus brachyrhynchos | reverse complement strand
CCTGGGTGACACAGCCAGGTCTGCACGTCCCACTCAGGAAATCAGGAGCACGAGGTTGATCATACTTAAATCTAAACTATTTTTTAAAATTCTTCCTGAATGTGGGGCTGTGGTGAAGCTAAACAGGAGCTGGGCTGGCCAGAGCTGCAGGCAGAGCTTTGGGGCTGTTTTGGTCATTTCTCCTTTTAAATGAAAGGATAAACCTGAAAAAGCAAGGAACAAATCTTTCCAGAAGTGATGTCAGCTGAGCGAAAGGTGACAGATGAACAGAGCAGAGCCATGAGAAGCTCTCCTGGGGAAATGCTGAATCACATCTTTACCTACATTACTCTTTCACTTAAATGAGATGTTCTAAGAGATGCTTCAGGAAGGGGTTCCTTGCTTTATCACACAAAAACTCCATCATTTCTCCAGGGACATGGACACACAGGGAATTACCCCCTTGGTCCAGCACACGCTGCTGCTGCTGCTGCTGCTGCTGCTGCTGCTGCTGAGAAAACCCTCACAAAAATCACAGAAATCACAGGCTGGAAACCACCTGAATATTTCAGTGCTGAGTTGTTTGACACATTTCCCTCCCTGCCTGTGGAGACAGCAAGTGTGGAGGCAGAAATCTGGGATTACCTTTGGCTTGTAGGCGTTGAGCATGGACATCTCCACGTTCTGCCCCCGGACGTGCTTCGGCTGCCTCTGGACTGGAGGGGATGAGGATTTCTGGTTGTTGCGACAGATGCAGATGAAGAAGAAGAGCAAGGCTATGGCCAGGGGAATGGTAACACTTGGCACCAGGATGTACAGGATTTCCATTTTATTCTTTTCCTTGGAATCCTTGTAATCTGGTTCAGAAAGAAAAAAAACCAACCATGAATGAAGCATCCCACAGAGACAAACACATCCCTGGGCCAACTAGAAGTGTTAAAAAGAATAAAACATCCATTTTATCTTGCTGAAATCCACCTTGAATACTGATTCATTTTATTAATATTAAAAGAAAGAATTATTTAGTGGAGTAACAAACTGTCCCTGTAAGGTCAAAGGTACTGATGGGCAGGAAACAGTGGAATGATGTGAGGTGGTCTTTGCTTGGGGTGAAATGAAGTCATGGCCTAACACAGATCCACAGAAAAGTGAATTTCTAGAACACCTTATGGAAGAAGCTTGTGGGAGGTGCCCCTTCCCATGGCAGGGAGTTGGAACTAAATGATTTTGAAGGTCCCTTCCATGCCAGGCCATTCTATGTTTCCAAGAAAAGCTCTGGTGGGAACACAAACTCCTTATTTTGTGTCTTGATTTAAGACAATTTAAAGGAGAACACTCTGGGAGCTGCCTCCCTTTAAAGGTTCAACCAATCCCTTTCCAGCGAAAAGGAATGGATATGAGGAGATGGAGTGAAAAAAAGAACAGTTCCCTACAAGCAGAACAGCACCAGGGAAGCTGGAGCAGGGGTGAAAAGGAAGGATCCAGAAGAGCTGGGATGGAGGATGGTGTAACACAGTCCAAAGGCTCCCTGCAATCCTTGCTCCCTCCCAGGGCTCTTCCCAGCCATTAATTTCAGGAACATGATCCCCTCTTTGCCATTGCCTAGGATATCCAGCACTGCATCCCCCTGGCTGGCTCTGGCTTCCCAGGGAACGCTGCTCCGAGGGAAAAGCAGCAGGAGAGGGGAGAGGCTCTGGGAGGAGCTCGGGCAGAAGGACAGATCCTCCATGCTGAGTGCTCCGGGCACAGCGACACTGACGCCTGCCCTGCTCTGAGGAACATGATCCCCTCTTTGCCATTGCCTAGGATATCCAGCACTGCATCCCCCTGGCTGGCTCTGGCTTCCCAGGGAACGCTGCTCCGAGGGAAAAGCAGCAGGAGAGGGGAGAGGCTCTGGGAGGAGCTCGGGCAGAAGGACAGATCCTCCATCCTGAGTGCTCCGGGCACAGCGACACTGATGCCTGCCCTGCTCTACCATTTCCCAGGAGCATTCCCAAGGTTTAGGCTGGAATTACACCCGGATTAACACACTCACTACAGGGGAACTTGGAGGATCCCGGGAGCCCAGGCCGCCCTGGCTGCTTCCGAGGGCATTGGCAATGCCTGAGGCAGCCTTAGGGAGTCTGGGAGGACGGGGGATGTTTTATTATCCCTGCAGGGTCACTCCAGTTTGTTTGTCTGTGTTTTCCAGGCTGGATTTGTACAAGTGCTTAGCGGCCCACACAGATCTCTTTTATGCACTTCATTAAACATGAACTTGATCTGGAGCTTGGGCTTGACTCAAATTGTGGCAGAGGCAAAGTTCAAATGGTGCTGCATGGCACTTTGCATAACCCCTCTCCTCTTTCAGGCTCACGCTGTCCTCTGCTCCCCCCACGCTCCTCTCTGATCATTCCTTTCAGATTAAGTCGTGCTATCGGGTTTTTAATTGAGAGGGGAGGTATCCCAAATATTCCTACAGCCTTTGGGAAACAGGAGACGACTAAAGCACCGTCCCCATGACATTTTCCCTGTTCCCAGAGAGGCAGGGATTCACACACTGCCCTTCCCCTGTCCTTCCAAACCGTCTTAGGCTTGGCTTTGCTAAGCCTCATGCTCGAATTACGCCGTGTTTCACATCTTCCCGAAATCAGGCTGACAAACTTTGATGAAACAAATCTCTCACAGCTTGTGAGATACAGTTGAAGAAAGGAAAAGAAAGCAGCAGCACGAGGCAGAGGGAGACCTGGGCACCAGTTCATCACCTGAGCTATTCCAGTCAAAGGCAATTATTATTCTTATTAAGTAGCAGCCCCCGCAGTGAAGCCTCATTAGGTTAATGGGCTTCTTGGGAGCCACCCTAATTAAATCCATTTCCCATCTAGGCATGTCCTGGTGAGGCAGAATGCACAATACTGATTAAACTGGGCCTCAAATGGCTCTTTCAGCCAGTGCAAAACCGGCAGAATGGGAGTCCCACACGGTATTCTGGTTTTAATATGCAGATTAGCACTTAACAATTCAATTACTGCTCACCTGATCCAGCTCTGTCTGTAGTTAGAATAATAAAGCCACGAACAACGGGTACCATTTAAGGCAGCAGTGAGAGGTTTTGGCAATTAAAACCTTTGTCAGGAATTCTCCAGGGCAGCCCGTATCTCAGTTATTACCAAGCAAAGCTTGAAAATCAGAGACTTAGGCTCCAAAAGTGTCCTGGTATCCCAGATCAGGAGCCTGAGGCCGGCTTGGCATCTCAGAGCCCATCTAGAGGGGACTGGCACAAGAATCTTCAGAATAGTTTTTGGTTATTTCTGTTGAAATAACAGCAGAAGAGATACAGGACTCAAAAAGTGTGGGGGAAATCACAGAATTGTTGAGGTTGGAAAAGCCCTCAGAGATCAGCAAGTCCAACTCTTAAAACAGCACTGCCAACACAGCTCAGGCCTTGTTTAAAAAACAGAGGTGACATTGCCAGGTGCTCTGAGCTGCAGCTGAAGTTTGTGTTTACAGAACTGCCCTGGCTGCATTTAGGGTTTGCAAAATGAACAAAAAGGGAGACTCAGCTCTCATTTGATTCTGCTTTTCAGAGACCATGGGGAAGCAAGTGGAAGACCTGAACAAATGGGTCCTGATTGTTTTATCTGCATGTAGAAATAACAATATTGATAACAGGCCAAGAAAAAATGCAGCTATTTGCGTGGACATGCCAGAAATGCACTCAGAAATGTTATGGAAATTCAAAGTTTCACACAAAATTTCATGTTGCCCTTCAAGTTGTCACAGTAACATTTACCTTTCCCCTTGGAAAGGAGATACCTTTGATGTCCCTGCTCCATAGCCAGAACCAAATTAAATTTTTTCTGGTTATGGTTATGAACATTCCTGCAGTGAGACATGTTCTGAGTCTGCTCCAAAGTCTTTTTCAATTAATGGAAAGATGGGAATCGATGCCAAAATGGGATCTAAATTATGTTCTTACTGAAAGGGTAGATGAGGGGGAAGGCAGACAGTCTGGGCTCTATCATGTGCATCTCAAACCCTCTCCCTGTTTTTGGGCCCCTCACAAGAAGAAAGCCATGGAGGGGCTGGAGTGTGTCCAGGGAAGGGAACAGAGCTGGGGAAGGGGCTGGAGCAGCTGAGGGAGCTGGGAAAGGGGCTGAGCCTGGAGCAAAGGAGGCTCAGGGGGGACCTTGTGGCTCTGCACAAGTCCCTGACAGGAGGGGGCAGCCGGGGGGGTCGGGCTCTGCTGGCAGGGAACAGGGACAGGAGGAGAGGGAACGGCCTCAGGCTGGGCCAGGGCAGGGGCAGGGTGGACATCAGGGAAAATTTCTTCACTGGAAGGGGTGTCTGGCCCTGGCACAGCTGCCCAGGGCAGTGGTGGAGTCTTAAAAAGGACTTAAAAAGGGATTTAACAGCCGTGTGGATGTGGCACTTGGGGAGGAGGGTCAGTGGTGGCCTTGGCAGTGCTGGGGGTGGTTGGACTTGATGACCTCGGAGGGCTTTTCCAACCTAAACATTTCTATGTTTCTACAATTTAATTTGGCCTAAGGAGTTGTATTGATTGGAACAACAACCTGGAAAGTCAGGAACACTTGAGCTGGCAGTGCACAGCCATTCCCCAGGAAATTATTTTCATGCCACCACTTTGTCACTGCAGGGGCAGCAAGTGCTCAAAGGTCTCCTCAGAGCAGGGCCAGCCAGCCTTTCCTGCACCTCTGTTATTAGGGATTTACAGAAGACACTTTGTGCACTTTTCTCCCACGACGTGACCAAACCCTTCCCCTTTTTGCCCCCAGCTCAAACCCAACCCGGGTCAGGCATTACCGCAGGCCGGGACATCACAGAGCTCCGACTTGAAGTTCTCATCCAAGGTGAAGCACCACGGGGCATCCTTCTGGTTTCCAGGGTTCCTGCAGTAGGAGTGGCCCCCGTTGAGCTCGGGGTACCTGGCAGCAGTGAAGGTGTGGGTGTGGGGGTACTGCGAGTTCCAGGGCTGGCACTGCCGCCCTGAGCGCGTCACGCTCACCGTGCCCCGGTAATCCACGCCCGTGCTGTTGTAGCACTTGTGATCTGCAAAGACAACCAAAAGCCAAAGCCACGGTCGGTGGTGGGTGCAGCATCCACGGGGATGAGCTGTTGGCATCTCCCAGCAAACTCCTGCTGGCCCAGTTGGGGAGCGTGGGCTCCCAGTTTGCTGCGGCTGCAAGGCTGGGCCTGCTTTGCATTCGCATTCCTGGGAGGATTTAAAGCTTATGCTCCTGGAATGAAAAGAGCTTCTGCCAAGCGTTTTTAATATAGGATACACAAAGGAAGTCAGAACTCCAGTGGGAACCTGAACTGCAGCCCTTATTTTCATAGGAAGGTGGAGAACTTGTGGGAGCCATGTTTTATATTTGACTGTTCAGATGTGGAAGTGTTTGGAACAGGCTGCAGCCCAGCCTGATCAAAGAGTGGGCTTAGCCAGAGCCTAAAATTAGGCTAGCTTAGGCAGGACAGCCATGGATCCAGCCCTACAAATGTTCCTCCTGACAAGCATCCCTACACTGCAGCCGTGGTGCTGCTGGAGCATGTCAGGCTGAGGTGGGAGGAAGATGAAGGAGGCAGGAAGGATGAAGCCACCCATGTTCCTCAGCATCCAAATGCTTACACTCCATAGTTTTCTACCCCGTATTAATTAGAAAAGACCTGGAAAAATCCTTCAGAATTCCTGAAAAAATCCTTCAGAATTCCCACCCCTTCTGGACAAGCTGGGGGAAATGCTGGTGCTGGGAAATTCACCTGCGAGCTGTCAAAGCCCAGCACTGGCTCCAGCTGGGATGCACGAGCCCTTCCAGCCAATCTTGGCACAGCAGTACCTTTTCCATGGAGAAACAGACATTTTTCACTTACTTTTATTTATGGGATCAGCCATTGGAATCCCAATCCGGATACAGTTGACAGCCTCGGGGCTGTCAGGCTGGGGCAGATCTTCGCAGTTGGGCAGCTTCAACCTCATCAGGATCATGGGATTAGACCTGGCAAAAATGTACTCGGTCTGGCACAGGACGTTTTCCAGGATCTCACACTCATCCCGGCACAGATCCCGAGGTTTGGGAGCCGAGGAGGTCTCGTCACAGTAGGGGAAGGCGTAGTGGCACAGGGAAGGGATGGCAAACTGGGAGCACTTGTCCGACAAATGGCTGGAGGTGCCGATCATGGTGAAGGCAGCTGGAAAACACACACAAGGATTTGATTTGGGAATGTTATTCGCGTGCTGTTGCCTTCCCAGTGTAACCCTCACTTCCCACTGCAGCTGTTCAGGTGATGAACAGGAATGCACAGCACTAATTACACGGGAAGTCATTAACGATGCTGATTCCACTGACAAGGAAAACACATCAGGTTTTCAACGTGGGATTAATGCTAAGATCATTACCCAACCCCTAAACTTAATTATTCCTTTAATTATTCCTTTTTTTCCTCCCAAATAACTTAGAATCATTTACAAATTCATGTAGTATTTGGAAGCCCAACAGGTAAACCCCAAATTCCTGCAGGGTGACAGCACCGGTTCCCTCGTGGAAGGTGACAACTTTCATACAATCCCAAATAACTTTTCTAACAAAATGCTGGAAGATTATGAACTGGTAGCTGCACATTGCCTTTGTTGGGGCAATGAAGAAGCCTTTTTTTGCAATGCTGACAGTATTTGGGGACAAAGGGAGAAGAGAAATGTGGGATATTCTGACAGCAAGGAAAAAAATCTGAATATAGAGATGCTTACCAGGGCTAGGATCAGGCAAAGTTAATTTATATAAAAACTAGAGAATATCATGATATCTACGATGTCTGTGAATTCAGCGACCCCATCAGCACATCCCTCAAAAATAATGGTAACTGGTTCTTCCCTAAATCCAAAGGAAAACCTCTACCTGCTGGATTATTTATGCAGCCTTTCCCAGCACCTAAATTATTCCAGGCACCTAAAATCAACTAAGGAGGGCCCCCCTTTGCTTTCAAAACTTGCTGGGATAACAGCAGCCCTGAGTCTCCCAGGGGCTGTAAACACACAGCCCCTTCTCCTTGAAAAATCATTTTTTTAGGTGTTCTGGGGGCAGCTGGAGCAGCAGAGACACCCGGATGAGCTCATGGCAAGAGGGAATAAAGACCAAAGAAAAATAACGTTACTGTTTATAAAACTCCAGCAGCTTTTTGGGAGCAGACAGCTCAGTGGGGAAGCAGCCAAGGTGTTTCTACCCACCTGTAATCTGATTTTCTATCTCCCCCTGCATGTGCAAGGACTCCATGTAGATGGTTCTGTTCCCAATGAAGCGGGCGCAGGCGATGCCCCTGTAAGGCTGGCAAAACCCATCCTCCTCATACTCATCCCTGAAATCAGCCAGAAACATAAAGTTGTGATTGTAGAATATTGAAAACAATCAGGATTATTTCCTTCTATTAGACAAGATCTTGAATGTTTGTTTGTTTAAATACACCCCCTTCATCTGCCTGGTAAAAAGAGGCATTTCAGCTTAGCCAAAATACACATGGATGTTGTATGAAATGAGTGCTCTCAAGGCTCTGCTCAGACCTACACCCAGCCTTGATTAGAAGAGAAATATAAACGGCCTGGAAAAACGGGATTTATGTTTATTTAAAGCAGCTAACACATAGTTTTCTATTTTTGAACCAAGCTCCTCCTTAATATTGATAAACACAGCAGGAAGAGTCATGCAAACAGAATTTGAAGTGTATATAGAAAATCCAACCTCTGCCAGCACTGATACCCTGGAAAGAGGAAATGTTTGCTCAATCTTCCATGTGTGGTAACATTTAGTGCTAAGACAGACCCAAAGCTGAGACAGGAGTTCAACAGACACATTTCTTTCATTAGGTGCTTTCTTTTAGGCAATATAGGAGATATTTAATACAGAAATCCAGATGGGAAATTATTTGCCAATGTTCTTCAAACAAAGCAAGGAAAGGAAATTACTGAAGCTCTGAAGACCAGGGCAGTCCCTGGGTATTTTGTATAATCAGCACTGAACAGGGAGTTTTTGGGGGGTTTGGAGGAGGGGTTTTAGTACATGATCCCTGAAATCCCAACTGCATGAATCAGCCCTTTAAACTCCTATATTTTGCACTGAGATTTTCGGGATGGATTTTCTGGACAGACACCTCGGCTCTGCTGAGGTCCCAGGAAAAGGACGTGCTTAATGAAAATTTGCTGATATTTTCTTTGTTATTCATGCCCAGCCCGGACAGCTCCTTTATGGCTCTCAAATTCGGATAAATGATAGTGGAATATCCCTAGGGATGATGACAGCCGGGTAGGGAACAGGTTACTTCCTTTGTGTGTGGAATTCTCCCTCCCCCAGATGCCGAAAGCCCAACAGTGGAATCACACTACGCCTTAATAAGGGAAAAATCAGAGCTTTTTTTAATCAACTCTGCCATTAAGTTTAACAAAAGCCACTTTCATCCCCTCCTGAAGACCTTGGCTGTGAGAGCTTGGAAATGCAAATTCCATGGGGGCTCTTTGAAGTCGCCCGTTCATTGTGTGCTGCCTTAAAGAGCCAGGGCCGCTCCCAGTGCCCTGTCACCGGGGCCAGCGCCAGCTAATGGGATTAGTGGGAAGAAGCGCTGGGATCGCCTTCCAGGACACCCCAGACACCTCCGGGCACTGCCGGGCTACCAGAGCAGCGTCCCGGGATTCACGCAGCGTTCACGGGGAGAAGCCAATCCCCAGGGATTAAGCGCATAATTTATGAGTGTGAAGACGAAGGGGTGGGAAAGAGGGGTGGGAGAGATGGAAACCTCCTCCATGGACATCCCACCATGGGGAAATCAGTGGGAAAGGGTCCAGGTTTCACTGGATGATGGTTCCAAGATGTTCCCAAGCACACTGGAAGCTGGGTTGCAAAAGCACGGCCTTGAACTGCCAATTAAACCCTTCATTAACAACAGCCCGAGGGAAGGTTGAGGTGCCTCAGGTGTTCAGCCGACAAAGAAACCCTGAGATGCAAGCAGGGACACTCAACCACATCCTTGGGTTCCTGCATGGAACCAGCTCTGGTGAAAATATTTTTATTCTGTTGGTTCTTGAACAGAAAAGCTGAAACCTGAGCTGAAAAAACCCAACAGCGACTGCAGGCTCTGGGGTTCAGTTCATCTCCTCATCACTAAATGCTCAGATAGGATATCATTAATTAATCATTTATAATTTTTATATAATTATAGCATCATAAAATCCTTTAAGGTTGGAAAAGCCCGCTAAGGTCGAGTCCAACCATTCCCCAGCATTGCCAAGGCCACCACTGCCCTATGTCCCCAAGAGCCACATCCACAGGGATTTTAAATCCCTTCAGGGATGGGGACTCAGCACTGTGCCAGTGTCTGAGCACCTTTTCTGTAAAGCAGATTTCCCAATATCCACCCTGAGCCTCCCCAGCCCAGCCTGAGGCCGTTCCCTCTCCTCCTGTCCCTGTTCCCTGCGAGCAGAGCCCGACCCCCCCGGCTGCCCCCTCCTGTCAGGGACTTGTGCAGAGCCACAAGGTCCCCCCTGAGCTCCTTTGCTCCAGGCTAAATTTATTATGGAATTTCACTCTAGAAAGGCTCCCCTTTGAAGGGAAGGACGCGGAGCAAGGACTGGGAGTGAGCAGGGACACCAGCTCACCTGGCTGGGAATGCCCTGAGGAGCAGGATTGTGCAGATAATCTCAGGAGGGGAAGATTAGAGTAAAGAGGAAGGGCCAGGATGCCACCAGCTCTGCCCTGGGGCTGCATCCAGCGGAATTCACACAGGGAAAACGGGAGATTAGTAGCTCATAAGGAGCAGGAACTACTTAGGATTGTTTTGGAAATCAGCTCCGTAATGGGGCAGATGGGTGAAACAAATGAAAGGAACAGGAGCACCAGGGTATGACAGGAGGACCCTGAGACTCCGTGGTCCCCTGGACTCTGCTCCCAGAGCTGCTCCGGGGGTCACAGGGACAAAAGAAGGGCCGGGAGGTTCCTCTCTTGACCAGCAGCTCCCTGAGCCACTGCTCCCCACAACAGAGCGGTTTTGGGGTGCAGCCACAGCTCTCCAAGACCCTTTCCCACTGAACAGATGCCTGCCGAGGTGATCACCCTCTGCTTTCCAGACATTCCAGCCAAACCCATCCAGATCCAGAGCCCTGGCCTGACACGGGACCCACGAAAGCATGAAGGGCTCCTGCATCTTAAACACATTCCCCACCTCCTGCTGCCTCCTGGCAGCGCTTTGGCTTTGAGCTCAGCTATTATCAGGTTTGGCTTCAAACACAGCGATCAGGTTTTGGTTTTAAACACACCTATCGGTTTTCGGCTTTAAACACAGCTATTATCAGTTTTTGGTTTTAAACACAGTTCCAGTTTCTTGGGATCAAGGCTGAGCCCGCATTCCTTTCCCACAGTCCATGTTTGGCATCCCTCACCTGCTCTGTGTAAGGAATCACCGCATCCCTTCTTGGATGTGTATCTGCTTCCTGATCCTGATCCCGCGAAGGAAGGGTCCCTCTGGCTCCGGCAGGATGTAAATTAGGTCTGATCCAGCAATGAATGTGTTAACATTTACAGACCAGCTTAAATCCTAATGATTAAATCCTAACGAACTGGAAGTCGGTCCAAGCCTGGAGGCGTTTCTGATTGTGGATGGGCTTAATCCCTTGTGCAAATTCTGGCTCAAGTGGGGAGAGCAGCAGCCAGCAGGTGGAAAACAGGGATGGCAGCCTGCAGGAACAATTCCAGCCTCACCACAGCACAGGATTTGGGGTCTGGGAGCTGCCCCACAACTCAGTGCTGCTCCTTGCACTGCCTGCACCCCACAAAGCCCCGGGCAGTGTTGGGTGAAGCTGCACAAGACAAAGGGCTGGATTTGAGTGACCAACAGATGATACAGCACCGTAGGGCTTTAAGATGGTTTCTTTTCAGATTTGGTTTCCACTCTGTTTTCTGTTTCACTCTGTCAATATTTCCAGCCTGGATGTTTATCTTGGAGCTTGCCCATTGCCTTTGGATCTCGCTGCAGTTCCCCCCATGACAATACCTCTGGCTTGATGTAATAATAGCACCAAGGATTAAATTTACACCATCTTCAGGTGTCTTTGAGCATCTGACTGCTCACAGTTCACAGAAAACCGAGGAACAAAGAGCTCTGAAGGGTGTCCCCAGCCCAAATCTCTTTAAGATCCCATTCTCTGATTCCATCTCTTTATCTCAGCTGCTCCTGGCGTGAGGCTCCAGTGAATCCAGAGGCTGATCCACTTCCCAGTGCAGCACCTTTCTGGAACTGGGCAGAATTTCTGCCTCTGCAGCTTTTTGGGCATCCCCACACAAAGCAGGCAGAGCAGAGAAACATCAACCATCAGCTTGCAGTATTTATTTTATTGGTTCCCACTAAGCCTGGAGGGGCTCTGTGGTACCACCTCCTCTGCAACTGGTTCCTAAACACAAACCATCTCTGCAGGGTTCTCTGTCAAACTTCCCAACATCCTGAATTTTCTTTGCCAGTCTTTTTCTAAATTACAAGAAATTGCCCCAATTTAAACAACATTTCCAGCAAATGCCAACAACGAGCCCAGGAACTCAGTTCAGCAAAGCTTTGTAACCAGGCTCTAACGTGAGTTCATTTAGAAGTATTTCCTATATTCACAGAAAAACTGAACCCATGAGATCATGCTGGATTTTTTTTTACAATCCAATATATTAAAAATGCATATTCCAGACATGGTGTCATTGTGTGGTCATTTCTACCACGCCCCATGGATCTTTCTTTCTTTTTTTTCTTTCTTGTTTTCTTTCTTTCTTTCTTTCTTTCTTTCTTTCTTTCTTTCTTTCTTTCTTTCTTTCTTTCTTTCCCTCCCTCCCTCCTTCCTTCCTTTCCTTCCTTCCTTTCCTTCCTTCCTTCCCTTTCCTTCCTTCCCTTTCCTTCCTTTCCTTCCTTCCTTTCCTTCCTTCCCTTTCCTTCCTTCCCTTTCCCTCCTTCCTTTCCTTTCTTTCCTTTCCTTCCTTCCCTTTCCTTCCTTCCCTTTCCTTCCTTCCTTTCCTTCCCTTTCCTTCCTTCCTTCCCTTCCTTTCCTTCCTTTCCTTTCCTTCCTTTCCTTCCTTCCTTCCCTTTCCTTTCCTTCCTTTCCTTTCCTTCCCTTCCTTCCTTCCTTCCTCTCTCCCTTCCTCCCTTCCTCCCTTCCTTCCTTCCTTCCTCTCTCCCTTCCTCTCTTCCTTCCTTCCCCTTTTTGCTTTCAGAAGGATTTGAATGAGTACCTTTCAAGAAAGAATCATAAATACAGGACTAATTTGGATATCTTAAGCAGAAATGGCCAAAGGAGAGAACAGAACGAGGCAAGACAAAGTCCCAAATGCTTTGAGTGTCCCAAAAGCCAGCGTGGATTAAGGTGTAAATGCAGAGGAGGTTGATTTATGGGAATTAACCAAACTGAAGAGCAAAAGCAAATAAATGCTGGATTATCTCCCAGATGTACCAAGTGGAGATGGAAGAGTTTTGGCTCTGGGTGAGGACTGTGCAGACATTTTTTTCACTGACAAAGTGAAAGGCATTTTATCTTGCTTTAAAAAAAAACAACCTCCTTGCATAGCACTGAACCAGTCAGAGCTGTTTATCCAAATACTTTCTATCCAACAGCAGAGTCCTGATGGGAAAAAAAATGGATTGGTGGGAAAAAAAATGGATTGATGGGAAAAGGCAGTGCCTGGTTCAGACAACCAAGTGCTTTCTGCTCTTCTCTTGCAGGAAAAATCAGGAGTGCAGGACAGGAGTGGGATACCCTGGGTCTGGGGACACTCCTGTCCCTCTCCAGAGCTGCATCCAAAGGCTCCTGCTCAACACCGGAGTCTCACCCCTCCAAATTTCCAGCCTAAACCCGGGGTTCTGGAGGGTGCTGCTTTAGGGGAGTTGAGTCCATAATGATGCTGAGAGAAGAAACACGCTCAGGGAAGCTTTGCCATTAATTACTAGGTGCATCAATTAATTATTTTCATGGCTATGCACACACCCAGTGCCCCCTCTCTGGGTAAATTATTTGTACATCATTCAATAAATTCTGTTTTGTTCCCACCTCGTGTTCCAGCTTCGCACGGGATGAAATGAAAGGGTTTGGACTTGGCAGGTCTCCCTTAAAACAAACAGATGAATAAAATTCTCTCATACTTTCCAAAGAGCAAAACCCTTGTGCCTTGCTTAGAAAATGGGAACACGCTGGCTCTGGTTCATGATAATATTTCAGCAACGTGAGGGCTGCATTTCACTTTGCAAAAAGAAGAGAACTGCCCAGACTTCCACATCACTGCATAATATAGGGAAAAGTTCTGGGGAATAAAAGCTATTGCTGTTTGACACCCCTTTAAAGGCACGCAAAGAGCAAAACCCTTGTGCCTTGCTTAGAAAATGGGAACACGCTGGCTCTGGTTCATGATAATATTTCAGCAACGTGAGGGCTGCATTTCACTTTGCAAAAAGAAGAGAACTGCCCAGACTTCCACATCACTGCATAATATAGGGAAAAGTTCTGGGGAATAAAAGCTACTGCTGTTTGACACCTCTTTAAAGGCACAGGGCAGCCAGGGTTGAAATGGCTCCCTAGGAAAGCAGAGGCAGAAAAGGAAAAAATTCATTATGCTGTGCTTTGACAGAATGACATTTATAGAGTCCCACAGCACCTCTGGATAATAATACTAATAATAATAATAATAATAATAATAATAATAATAATGAAAGATAATGGAAGGTGTCCCTGCTTATGGCACGGGTTGGAATAAGATTATCTTTAATGTCCTCCCCAACCCAAACCATTCTAGGACCCTGTGATTAAAAAATACCAATAATTAAATAAGATCTGCCTAAGGAATTGCTTTTCTTAGTTCTTACCTCACTATTCAGACTGATGGCTGCTTTCAATGATGCCTCCAATCCAGATATGGATAAATAATCCAAAATTCCTGTGGGTTTGGGATGCTGGTTTGAAGGGATTAGCAATGGGAGGGCATCAGGGAGCCCAGACTAGCACTGGGGCCACATTAGGGCCACGAAATGGAGCCAAATATTGATCAAAAATCAATAAATCAGCCCTGCGATTCCGATCCAGAGATGGTTTTCTCCTCCCGAACACCTGAAGCGTCCCTTTGCTAACACAACTCCTGCAAAGCCCAAGGGCATTCCCTGCAGGCTGGGGTGGCTCAGCAGCTGCAGCTGGTTAGGGAACAACCTTGGAAGCAGGGTTTGGCTCTTTCCTGGCAGATTTCTGACATCGTTATTCAGGATGAACTGCAAATCATGTGCTTGAAGTTATGGGAATGGCAGGAAACTCCTGGCACTCATGTTTTGTTTGACAGAGCTATTTTAAGGTTACGTTTGGAAGGTCGGCTCAGCCAAGTTTCGAAATGCAGAGGGGGAAAAAACGTGAAATGTTTTTGAAGAGCAGTCAAGAGGGATAAGATTACACGTGCTCAACGCTGCCTCCTCTCTCGGAGCTTTGTGCTGCCCAGAAAATCCCCTCCCTCCTGCTGGATCGCCTCCCGGAGCCGCAGGGGTCTCACACACCCTTATCCACCCCTCATCGGGAATCAAGCTCCAGATAAGGAGGTTTGGATGGAAGGATCATCAGCTCCACCCCATAAATCTGCAGCTGCTCTACCCTGAGTGATCCCAGACCCCCTGGCTGTTGGTCTGAGGGGCCTTGGGAGGGGATGGATGGGGCTGGAGCACATCCCATCCACATCCGTGTCCTACACACCGGGCACTGGGCACCAAGACAAGCAAAGGGAAGAGACTTCCTTTAAGAGCTTGGCCACATCCCTCAGTATTTTTTGCTCAAATCCCTCCTAGCTGGGAGGAAATACTCAGAATTTAGGGCTGAATTTTGCACATTTTGGTTAGACTTGAGAAGGATGCCCAGCCCCAAATTCTGAAAATCCTGCTTTGAGGTAAGAACTGTGTAAAAATGGCAGTTTTCTACTCAGAAACGGGACAAATCCCTCCTAAAACACACATTCTATGAGTGCCCTCTGAGTTTATTCCAGCCTGGCGGATGCATCTCCATCAACCCCATTCCCAGCTCTGTACAATTCCCATCCAGCCCCCAGATCCCACGGAGCTCTGGCCTCAAACATCTCATGGCTTTCACAGGCACAAAAAGTGTTCAGGGACCTGTTGGACTGGGAAGCTGAAATTCCCTGGAGACTCTTCTCCATAGGGAAAAGCTCTCCACATTTGCTTGGTGCTGCATGAAGTGTTTTTCCAGTGTTTTTCCATGTAGGAATGGGAGCACAACACATCCTTCTGCCTCTCCGTGTCTGCCAGGAGATGCACAGATAAATCCCATCACTAAGGACATGCTGGAGATTGGAGTCAGTCTCTAGTCAGGGAAAAACCCCCCAAAAAGATGGAATTTTCCATTTTTTAGTCACATGAAGGTACAGAGGTTGCTCAGGTTTCTTTGAGGTATTAAATAAATTGTGGATGGCACTGTGCATCTTCACAGATTTCCTCCCCCTCATACAGGAAAGTGAATTTCTGGGACATATTTTAAAAAATAAATTCATTTATATATATGAAAGAAATGCAGCCAAGGTTGAGCCACCTTTCCAATGGCTCAATCTGCACATTAAGAGCTTTATTCCCAAATATCTTCCTGTCCTCCCAGCAGCACTGGATTGAGAAACAGCACCACGAGGGTGCTTTGTACCCCAGTGGGAAGAGGATGGGAACAACAACAAGGTTTTAAGGAACACTTTTCTGTTTGCCTCATATTAAATCTCTTTTGTCAGGAGTCCTTTTTTTTTTTTTTTTTGTAAGGGGAAAGGAACATTTTAAATTTTGCAGTGATTCCTGTCTCTCCCAAGTGCTTATTCCTGGCTGAGACTGGGAATGCTCAAGCAAAAGAAAGTTTTGGAATTGCTTGCTCCTTGTGACACACTCCTACCTTGGCAAGAGGATTGTCACCTCCTCTGGAATACTGAGGGAAAACCACACGTTTATACATGAGAACATCAAAAATGGAAACATTCAGTGTGAAGCAAATGGTGGTTTTTTATGGCATTAATAAAACACATGGGAAATTATTTTCAAGCTATTTTTCCATCCTAAGCTTTATTTTTTTTCTTTCTCTCCTATGGAAGAACATCCAACCTTCCCATTCTCCACCAATTACCAGGTTTATTCCCTGATAAAACTATTGCAGATTTTCTTTGCCTGGGAGGCAGTTTTTCCAGAAAGCAACATCCCACTCCTTCCTGGGTGTCAGGCCACTGCAAATACAGCTTTGAACTCTCCCAACCTGATAGAAAAACCTATAATACTGAACCCCATAAAATGAGTTTCAGGCTTTCTGCAGCTCATTTTATCTCTCCCTAACTCCTTCCTGCTTTCCCTTATTTTCTGGAGTCACAGCTTTATTTCTGCTCCTCCCTCCCCTCTCCTTCCTCCTAACATTTAATTTGTCTTATGTGCCTCAAATAGTTCTTTCTTCTGGTGACCTAATATTTTAACCTTAAGCATGATGAGAAACAGACTTCACAAAGCTGACACGTGAATTAAAAGTGAAACACATGCCTCAGCACAAGTTAATTAAAAATAATACCTATAATGTTAGCTCGTTTCAGCTATTATTCGACCACAAATTTGCACCCATCAATAAAGGGAGTCCACAATTGCTGCAAAAATAACACTAAGCTCGAACTTACCAAAATTGGCTGGTTTAATTCTCTTTTTATTTCACAGATAAAAAGATCTCCCTGACAGGAGGGGGCAGCCGGGGGGGGGTGGTGGGGCTCTGCTCCCAGAGAACAGGATGAGAGGAAATGGCCTCAAGTTGTGCCAGCAGAGGTTTAGGTTGGATATTGGGAAGTTTTTTCATGGAAAGGGCGATCAGGCATTGGAATTGGGGCAGTGGTGGAGTCCCCATCCCGTGAGGGATTTAAAATCCCTGTGGATGCAGCTCTTGGGGGGACATGGGCCAGTGGTGGCCTTGGAAGTCCTGGGGATGGCTGGACTCGATCTCAGAGGGCTTTTCCAACCTAAATAATCCAATGGCTCTGTGAAATTCCAGAGTCCTTTAACAAAATGCAGCATGTTTTCCTCAAGAACCTTCCTAGGAGTTAGGCCCGGGCGGGAACACGGCGCTTTCCCCAGCAGTCTGGGATTGTCGGGTTTAGGAGCAAATTTGGGCTGGGGCTAAATCCAAACCCTTTCGAAGCAGCTGCTCTCACTGAATTAGTTGGTCAAGCCTAACAACTGTGAAAACATTGGGAGTTCACAAAAACTGCAGGTCCATCATAAATCCAGCCCCTGCCAGCCACACAGATTCCTCAGCTGGGAATTGCCAGGGCTTTAAAGGGCGTCACCACTGGTATCAGACTGGGAATGGACTGTGGAAAAGATCCTTCTGGAGATAAGAAACTCCTTCTTAAGACAACAAACACAGGGAAAAGCTGCTCCAGTGGAAATGAAGAGCTGTCCCTCCGTGCCCTCATGGAAATGGGATAAGGCACGGGGAGAGAACCTGTTTGTTTTCCTTCAAAACATTTTCCCTCTCTCCGGGGGCTGCACAGACCTGAGTGAAGCAGCCACACTCCAGAACCACCCTGGGACCAAACCACTCCTATTTCAGAAGCTAGGGCTGGAATATTCAAAATGTAGAGTCCAATTTTGCACATTTTGATCAGCCTTGAGAAGGATGCCCAGCCCTAAATTCTGGTAATCATGCTTTGAGGAAAGAACTGTGTAAAAATGGCGTTTTTCTACTCAAAAATGGGACAAATTCCTCCCAAAACTTCAGTTTTTAGGAAAAAAAGCAGGCAGTTACTGCCTTTTCCTCCTGTTAAGAGTGAATATGTTCCAACACACCTTCCTGCCTGTTTTCTGAAAGCTGCATTAAAAGAATTATTAAGTAAATTCTAACCCCTTTTTCTCTTTCTTTTCCTTTTCTCTTTTTTTTTTTGTTGGAAACTTCTAATTTTTCAAGGCAAACCAGTTTGAAACTACAAATTTAAATTGTTTGTTTGCAGTTTGCAGAAAACACCTAAACCACTGTCCCTTCACAGCGTTTTTACAGCCAATAATTGGTATTCAAGGTGAAAAAAACCCACTTTTCACCCCTCATAACAAGCACATTTTAAAATTCATGTGGCTGAAAATGCACAAATTTTTCTGGACTTGTCTAAGTTTTAGGATATGGAATTTATTGGTATTTCCCAACACATAAAACGATCCCAATTGCTTTATTTAGTTGTGTTTTATTATTCCAGTGTGCCAGCAACTGAGAATAGGAATCCCCTTGAGGTTTGCATTAGAAGGAATTATGTTAATGTACCACTGGGACCAGATCACAAATTTGTAAGGCATTTTACACATGATTATTTGGGGTGCTTTGATGCAAATTATATTCAGGGTGCTGTTAACATCCAGTCTGCCAGACTTCCTACCTGTGCCACCAACATTTCAGCTGCAAATCTGAAATTAATTTGGATTGATAAGCTCCAGTGCATGGTATGTCTGATATTAATGCATTCCCCAACCAGAAAAATGTTATTTAAGATAACAGACCTGTTTCTAGAACTTTGTTTTAACAACATCTGTCCTGGCACACTCGAGCAGTTGTGCTGGATCAGATTTAAAAGCTGGGTTTTATCTCGGAGTAGGTGAGATGCTGGCTCAGATCAATACTCACTCTTATCGTGGTCTTGTAACACAAAACATGTATTTTGTAACTGCATAAAAAATTAAAGGAGGATTAAGCCAAACATCGTTTAAAAGGCAGGCCCAGCCCTCATCCATGCAGCAAAGCCATTTGGAGTTGAAAATCAAAGGCAACTCTGATATTCCTACCCCGCTGCTCCTTTGATCCAGCCAAGGAACTTTATTTTGGCAAGACCACGATTGCCTGTTTTGTCTGAAATGCCAAGGATGGAATAACAATCCATGTTATTCATGGAAAATACACAGCTGAAACCCATGGAGTTCCTCCAGTTTATCCCCACACAGCTGAGATCGGACCCTGAAACAGCTCCTGATGCCCCAAACAGCTCCCAGTGCAAAGCAAACACTCCCCAGATCCTTCCCTCACATTTAGCATTGCTGGAATAATAATTTTCTCTCATTATCTCTTGCTCCTTCCCAGTCTCCAAAAGATGGGATACTCCTGGAAGGGCAAATCCTCACTTGATACTTGTGCCTGGGCTGCTTTGTACCCATTGAGGAGGAAAAACTGACACCACCAAATTTTAAATAAATGCTGAAAAAATACCATGAAGGCCAGAAGTCAGACAAGGAGATTCCCAAAACTATCAGAGCTGCCAGCAGTGCAAAAGAGGCTTTGTGATGCTTTCAAGTCCAAGATGAAGAGTTTCTGCTGTAATTCATACTTGTTTCTCACAAGAGGGAAATGGTGGAGCTGTCACCAATAGCGCAGGGTTAAAGACATTTATTTATCATTTAAATGCAATAAAATAGTTTCTGTTCCAAAAGTAGCTAAAGAAGACACTCGAGAGGAATTACTGAAGCCAAAGCTTTTAAACACAGGCAGGTTGAGGCAATTTCCATCCCAGAACTGTAGAAGAAACCTCTCCATGATCTCTGCAAGGTATCCTGTGCTGTCCATACTCACACACATCCTGGGAAAGCCCAAATCACTCCACTCCTGTTTGCCTTACACCATCCAAGCCAAACCAGTGGAATGGCTGGAATGAAGCCCAAACAATGCAGGATTTGAGGTGGTGACAGAGCTGGGGGCAGTTCCCAGGAGTTTATGGAAAAGAGACCTCTCAGGGTCACTGTGGCAGAGTCAAGAGCTGGGCTGTCCAGGGAACAGTGGTTGTGTGTTTAGGATCCTAAAGGGGGATTCTGACCTCACACAGCACGAGCATGATGAAATCAGATAAAATCAACATGAGACTTTTTGTTTTCCAAGGATGTGCCCCAGTTAACTGAAAATCACCAGAACTGAGCCGTAACACACCCAGAAGAAGTTCTACAGCAGTGGGGACTGCAATGGTCTCTTCTCACTTTAAGCCCTCCCAATCTCTAAACCAGCTGGGACCCTTGAAAGGGGACTGGCTTGCAAAGTGCTCTTGGTGCTAATTGCTGGGCAGAACTGTGGCAAGAGAATGTGCCCATTCATCTGGAGCAAAATCAGGATGGAGAGAAAATGATTTGTTTAAAGTAAATTCACCGCCACAAGAAATTTGGCTGGAGAACTATGGCAGGGTAACATTTGTGATTCATTTTTGCTGGGCTCAGGCACCAGTAACAGCATCCAAATACCAGCTCAGATGATAAGTGCTTTCCTTCCTCACCCAGGTAACCACACATGTTTTCCTGTTAACAAGATCAATAAACTTGACACACTCAGAAATGGATGATTAACTCCTTTTACAGTATTTGAGGTGGCCCGGGGTTATTGCTTTGAACAGCCAGAGCTGGAATGTCAGGAGTGGTTTTAATTATCAGGATAAATAATGTAACACCTTATAATCTTCTCCCTCGAACTGCAGGACTCTGTGATGGAGTTACACAGACTGGGAGTGACTAGCGACTGCACACAGGCTGGCTGAACAGCAATGTTATCCTTGTAGGAAAATTCATTCCCAAGGTTTTACACCCTGTTGAAGTCATGAAAGCCCCCTGGGTCAATACAGATTTATTCCTACTTTTAGTGGTCTTACTAGGCTGAATAAACACTTGCCCCAACACTGGTTCTCCTAAAGGCTGCAGAAGCCTGGAGTAAAACCTTAACTCAAGCTTGGGATGGGTTCAAATGGAAAAAGAACAGGTTTAGTGGGATATTGGGCAGGAATTCCTCCCTGTGAGGGTGGGGAGGCCCTGGCACAGGGTGCCCAGAGGAGCTGTGGCTGCCCCTGGATCCCTGGAAGTGCCCAAGGCCAGGCTGGAGCAGCCTGGGACAGTGGAAGGTGTCCCTGCCCATGGGATGAGCTTTAAGGTCCCTTCCAACCCAAACCATTGCATGATCCTATGAGGGAAGGAAGCTCTGCAGCTGCCCAGCTCCCAGCTGGGACAGAGATTTCCAGGAACAAGCTGAGGTCCAGCACTTGGCTCTGGATCCCAGCCTGGGATGTCTCACCAGGCAAAAAGCAAAGGCTTGACACTGAGTCTGTCTGAAAGGGGAGGAGAATCCCAAACTGCCCACGGAAAGAAAGGATTTACATCGAGAGGGAGATGACTTTTCATGTGGGTGAAAGAACGCCGAGGACAGGAAACAAATCCATCCCACAGAGCCACAGACGCTGCCTCTCCCCCTCCCAGTGCCCTGTGCTTTCAAGGCTGTAATTATTATCATTATTCCTACTTTTTGTTCTCCTGAATAACTCCTACCACAAGCAACCGGAGCTTTCACTACTGCAATGTTTGAAATGTTTCATCTTAATTCATTTTCCAGCCCACTGGTAGCAAGGCTGGCAGATAAACCAAAAACCTGCTTGAAGCTGTGCCCAGAGCTGAGCTTTGGATCTGATGAATCTCCAGCAGATCCCTCAGTGCTCCTCCTTCCCTTGGTTCCCCCTCAACACAAAATCAAAAGAGCAGAAGAGGATCTGTTTAAGGAATATCAGCAACAACTGGGCACTGAAGTAAAAGAACAAAACGAGACAGAGATTGAGATTTGCCCACTGAGGTTTTATTGCTGGCTTGTGTGAGAGATTTTACTGCGACCACAGAAACATTATAGGCCTTTAAAGAGGATTTTCCTCATAATGAAAGGCCTTGTGGCACAGGGGAGCCTCGTGCACCTTGGAGATGACCTCAGATATTATAAGTGGGTTCTGAAAAGTGTGAGTAGTTCTTTACTCCACTCTTACACCCACCCATGTCCACGGCCCAGGAAGGTTCTGGAGCAGCATTCAGCCTCCAGATGCTGCAGGGTTGGAAATAAAACAAGGACTTGGAAACGTACTTGTTCCATGTGAGAGATGCCCCATTCCCTCTTTCAGAATATCATCATTAAGTCACCATTTCATTTGCCAGTGTTCTGACTCAGTTACACTGAACTCATGACAGCCAGGCACCATTTTACACCACAAGCACCCAGGTTAGAGAATCATTTCCCTTCTTTCCTCCTCCACCTACAGCCCTTCCCACCCCTTCCCAGGAGTAAAATGCAGGGCAGTAGAGGCAGTGGGGACCAGAGGAACTCAAGCCATGTGTTCTCCTGCAGCACTGAATCCTCAGAGGGACTGTGATCCCGCCACAAGCTGGTGGGCAGGGAAATCAAGGACCTTGCTTTCCAATCCTTTAGATTTTTGTTGTGCTTTGTTTTATAACTGCTTAAGGCAGGCCAGCAAACCCCCAGAACAGAATAGAAAGCTCCCAAAGCCTGGGGCTGAGGTGAATTTTCCATTAGAAAATACAATCCTTGTCCCCAAAACAACAGTCCCCACCTCTGTCTTAGCAACTCTGCAGTGAAAGGCCACTGAAGAAGGAACTGGGTTGGATTTACACACAAATAAAACAACAGATCAATAATTTTCACATCTTGTGTTGTCTGAATTACAACAAAAATCAGGTCTAATCCCACATGAATTAGAAACTCTCTAAAGCATCATTTTTCATTTGTCCTCTTTGAGGACAAGACACATATTCAGGCCAAGTCCTTCCAAACCCAAGCAGCACAAAGCCAGGCTCTGCTCAGCCAGGACTGAAACCTGACCCAGGCCAGGATGACTGAAATCCATTGTTACTGTAATATTATCAGATCTTTCCTCACAGCCTTCAGGCTCAAAGAAATCCCACTAAGACACTTAAAATGTCCTTCTGATTAGAGCTAAATGAGATTTTTTTTTTGATTAAAACTGTCTTAAAGAGCAAACCTCGCCTCCTGAACGCTGGAATGCTTCACAGAAACCCAGTGGTTTGGCCCAAAGTGCTGCTGCAAGCTTTTAGCAGCTCCATAAGGGATTTTGGGGTTGGCTTCAAAAGAGCTGTTACCTGGAATGACCACATGAAATATGGGAAAACCAGATTATGCCTCTGCTCTGAAGCAGAGCCAGCATCTTCCTCCCCTCAAGTGTTGCTGGGTTAGGGGCTGTGCAGTTTTTATTTTCTGAGACAAATGCCTGATGGCCTGAGCTTTGTTTCAACAAGGAATAAAAGCAAAGTTTGGAAGCTCAGAATGTTTAATCGAATCCAAGAGTTTGTTTCCAAGCAGACTTAGCTGCAGCCTTAACGTGGAGCTTAGGAACACAGGTCCCCCGTCCTGGGGGGGTGAACTCCTACCCAGACAACTTCTGCAGGGAGAGCAGTGGGAAAAAGGCCTCTGGGTGACATTAAGGCATTAATGGGAACAATATTTGGCAGGTTGGACTGTTTGGTTTAACTTGCAAGACTGGGTTTATTATTAGTCAGACCCCGACTGCCAACTGGGCTCGATGATATTTATTATTTTTTACAACAGTTGAAGAATATCTCCATGAACACAACGGCCTGGAGGAAATTATCAGCAGAAGTAATGCAACTTTCCAGCCTTTCCTGATTTATTTTTTGCCTTTCTGTTGTCAAAAACTTCAAAATGATCCTCATGTTGCTCCTTTTTAAATAAATCAGGAAAGTGGGCACAGAGTCTGTAACTCGGGGTCAAATTATGTCATCCCAGGATTTCTTTAGTGCTGTGGAAAGACTGATAACTGGGATATTCAATTAGAGAAAGGAAAATTTATCCTATATCTGTACTTTACTTATCAGTCCCCTTGGAGTCATAGAATTATAAAGCTTGGGAAAAATCCTTGAGTCCAATGAATAACCAGGATCCTGTGAGGGATTTGAGAGTTTCCTGGATCCAGTGTTTAAAAGGGCAATAAGGTCTTGATGGACACATAAATATGAATATAAATAAAGTCATTGATATATAAATAAAGGCAATAGAATGACAGCATAAATGCCTCTTTCAGTTTTATCCTCAGCTCTCAGCTCCCTCAGGCTCTGGGATCTGGCCACAAATCCCACGTGCCAGGCCCGGGAATACTGACAGTGCAACTGGGTGTGTGAAAGCCTGGTGGAAATAGAAGCCCCAAACTCCTCAAATACTGACTGCAGCATTGCACAGGGTCCCTTCCACACTGAACATTTATTCCCATGTGGAGCTGCTATGGGTGCTCCCGCACAGAAGGAAAACAAAGCCAGCTCTTCAACAGCACCCTGTCTTCCCTTTGTGCTGCAGAAATGCAGCAGGGAGCTCCAGCTCCCCAAGTCCAAATGCACCTCACTCCCTTCTCCCTCCCTGCTTAAAAAAATATTGACATCTCTGTAATTGATTTGTTTTCAGATAATTCAGCTCCGGCTCCGCGTTGTGCTGGGCCTTTCCCCCGTGCCACGTGCGCACAGGAGGGGTTTCTGTTTGCACTGCCCGTAGATAAGGGAACACTTCAGCTGAAATCTGCAAAAATATTTATCAGACACCCTTTTAAAAGTCAAAAGCACTTTCTGAGCTCAATCTTTCACCAAACTCCAGGCCAATTTCTTTTCTGTAGACTTGCCACAGCATAACAAAATGCAGTTCAGGCCGCTTCATGGCAAAGAACGTGGCTGTTTGCAGCACTGCTCACATGAAAACCAGTGGGTGATGCAGGGCCACAGCAGACAGGAACAGCTGGATGTTGGGAAGGAATTGTTCCCTGGGAGGGTGGGGAGGCCCTGGCACAGGGTGCCCAGAGCAGCTGGGCAAGGCCAGGTTGGACACTGGGGCTGGGAGCAGCCTGGGACAGTGGAAGGTGTCCCTGCCCGTGGCAGGGTGGGAATGGATGAACTTCAAGGTCCTTTCCAACCCACCCCACCCTGTGATTCCATCCCCTATTTTGTTTCAGGCCCCTCCTGCAATAGTTTGGGCTGATTCCCCCAGACCAGGTGTCCAGACGCCCTTCAGCTGCACCAGCTCCAGTTCAGGCCCCTCAAACACACCTTAAATCTTACTGTGCCTCAGCTTCCCACATGTCTGGGAGATAAGAGGAGGTAAAGAGGCACAGGACCCTGGGATTCCCAGATAAGGTGTATATTTAGCTACCTAAGTACCCTGAGGTCGATAAAACACCCTGGAATAGGCTCTGTAGCCAATTGATTTCATACAAGACACAACTGTGACTTCCTAAATTCTGTATTACATTTACCCAGAGGTTTTCAGTTCTTTTTGCTTGCTCAGGAAAATCCAAGAACTTGACTCCCAAAAACCTGTGAACCCTGGTCCCTCAGCAGCCCCTCAGCAATCACCTCATTGTCCCCAGTGCCAGAGCAGAACAATCCAGGGAAAAGGTGAGACAGAGGCACAAGAGATAAGTGTGCAGCAGATCAAAGACCCAGTGGAGAGGACAAGGCCAGCTCTCCCTGGAAACATTCCCATTCCAGCCCTGGCATGCTCCCAGCAGATAACCTGCCTGAGCCCCTGGCAGACTGAGGGAGTATTATTTTCCCTGGGATGAAGTCATGCAGCAGGACGTAACATGGTTTGTGTCAGCATCAGCCACTCAGGCTCCAACCTTGCACCATGTGGGGTTTCTTTTTTTCCCCCAAATATATTTATATTGGCCTCTGCACGGAATATCCCACTTCAGGCTTGTGTCTCAGATCCCACAGGCTGTAGGAACGAGCTGTTGCACCAGCACACAGCGGGACTGTAAAAGATCCCGCACCAGAACGCCTGGGAATTGTGTCCAGTCCTCATTCAATATTTCCATCATTGAACAGCAGGAGGGAGTTTCTGAGACAGCCACAAAACATGGGACAGGCTGGAATTCCAAGATTCCAGGAGTCAAACCTGGCACCCAGAGTGCAGGGACATTGCTCTCAGGATGCTGCTGGAGCAGCAAATCTGTTCTGGCCTCTTTATTGGCGTTTTTTCCTCTCTAAACTTTACCTTCTGTGGCCAAGAGAGGAAAGTCTCTGTGTTCCTCTTTGAAATCCACAATCACACACGCAGTTGGCCGAGCCTCACCTGGATGCTGGCCAGTGGTTACACATTTTCTTGTTGCAGGAACCATGCTGGCACACAGAGCCACTGCACAAAAGATCTGTTTTACTCAAAAACCCAGATGTGTTTAGCTGAAAGGAAACAAATAAATAAATAAATAAATAAAAATCTCAGTCACTGAAAAAAGAGGATGGGAGAATCCAGGGGGGAGTTGTGGTTTCACAAGCCTTGCAAGCTATTTCTGGGAATTGCAAACCCCATTTCATTTCGTGAATCAGATGCTCCTTAAAGTTACAGCCCTCTCGTCTCCTCTTCCCCCTCTCCTCGTTCCCAGTGGTTAAATAAAGAACAAAACAATGCCATATTTAGGATATTTATATATAGAAGAGGCTCCACGAAGAACAAAAGGACTGTTCCAGAGGAATATTGGCACCAGGATGTTCATATTCCACTTGGGAAGTGCCAGTCCCTGCCATACACATCCAGGTTAAACCTCTTCTGAACATGCTCATGACACAATAAATTAATAATAAATACAGAGCATTTTCCTGCACTCTTCCCACTGGGTTACACTCCAGCAGGGTTTTTCCAGCTCGTTTTTACACCAGCCCACATAAACTGACATTTTCCTTTTCTTTCTCACCACAGCTCTTGTGGAAGTTCTTGCTCCACCACCTCTAATTTCAGTGATTTGTGCCCAGGATTTCTCCTGCAGTGGGCAAAATTCGGGACAAGCACAAAGCCAAGGCTCCAGGTAATGGAAACAATAGAGAATGAGACAAAAAGAACAAAAAGATTGGGGACAGAACCCTTTCCCAGGCTTCTCTCATCCCCAGGAATCCGCTGAGCTCTGACCTCATTCTGTTCTGGTTCTGATCTCTGCAGCCAGACCTGAGGTGAAGACCTTAAGGAACCAACCTTGCCAAGGATGATGGATAAAAAGTGAGTTTCAAAGGGATGTGAAGCACAGGAACTTCAAAAATCATGTTAAAAATTGGGGGTTTTGGGAAATTTTGAGAAGCAAATTCCTGGTTTAGTGGAAGGTGCCCATGGCCAGGGGTTGGAATGAGATGATCTTTGAGGTCGCTTCCAACTGAAACCCTTCTGGGACTCTGGGATGTGTGATACATTTGTGTGCACAATACACAGACACACGCAGAGCAGTGCACAAACACACTCTGCCACATGAGTTAACCACCAAAGCTCTCCCTTTGATCTTCCCAAAGTTATCCCATCCACCCAATCTGCGTTTGCATTGAGAGATTCCATGGATAAAAGATGGAGCTACATCAGCTGAGGGTGGCCTTTTCCAGCCAGAGCTCACTGACCTCCCTGCCCCTCCCAGACCCCTGCCTGCTGTGGAGGTGCCCTTGACACCATCCACGTTCTGGAAACTGTTCCAGAGCTCCAGCTGGAGAGCCTGGAGCTGGCTCCTGCGAGCACATCCGGATGTGGGACACTGGCATTCACACCCTCCCCACATTCCCTGAGCTGCCTGGAGCTGGCACTGCATCTGCAGCACCCAAAGATAAAAGAATGATTTATTTATGGAGCACGGCTTGGGGTTGTTGGGGTTTTTTTTTTCTGAAAACAAAAGAAGCTTCTCCCAGCTAGGTCAGAGCAGTAAGGCAGGATCATGGAATGTGGTTCCAAGGGTTTTACAGCCGAGCCTTGTCCAGCACAGGAGAGTTAAAGGGAGGATGCTCAGGGCAGGCAGTGCTCCCCACCCCAGCAGTGCCTCGGGTTCCCAGTGTCCTCAGGGACAGCACTGCTGCCTTTGCTTTCCTTTGCCTCAAACTCATTTTCAAATCAGACTTTTGGCTCTAACAGAGCCTTAGGGAAAGCAGCAAGAACAACACACATGAATTGCTGTGTTATCTACCCCTGCCTGTCTCCTTTTCAAGAAATCATCGTTTCACCGTCCCATTTACACGTGGCCCATCTGTTTTGCTGCCATCACATCGGGGCAGAGCTCTGCACCTGTAAATTCTGGAAGGAAAAGTGCTGAGTGAGTGGGTATTTTTAAAAACACCATCCTCAAAGGAAATCTGTAAATGAACAGAACCTTCCACTCGTGGCTGACTGATAAAGACACGGGAAAAGCAGGCCCAGGTTCCGAATTTTATGACCCAGCTTCCAGACTATTCCCAAAGAAAGTGTTTCCCCAGAGGGAGGATGATGAGAGAGGTCAACCAGGTGCTTCATCTCTCACCCTGGAGCTTGAAACTGACACAGCTGGGCTTGGTTTTCACACAAAAAAGCAGAAAAATTAATTTCATTGCTACAAATTCATTTTTCAACTTGCACAGGGAGAAGACATGGGAGTCACACAATCCAATCCCCAGGATTTTCTTTGCATGGAAGGAGCAGCAAACACAAAGGACCAGAATTTGAGGCAATTTCCCTCCTGCATTTCACAACATTCAACTGAAGTGTGATTAAATATCTTTTTTGGTTACAAAATTATAAGGCACAGCTACAAAATCAACTACTAAAGAGGACATTTCCCTTTCTTTTCCTTCTTTTCACCTTTTCACATCCTTTCTGTGTATTTTAGCTGGTTAAGTTGTGGTCTTTTTTTTTTTTTTTTTTTTGAAGGGCAGCAAAAAACCACCAAAACCCTGCCAGAAAGGAAAAATGGGAAAAAAGGCTCCCAAATATATTTTGTTTTAAAAAAGTGAGGCAATCCTGAGCGCTCTAGACAGTGGAACTCCAGCCCAGCTCTCTGCTTTCTGTGCTCACACTGCTCTCACGTGGGTTCTGACCACCAAGGACGTGTTGTTTAACCCCACAAATTTCAGAAACCCCAAACTAGGTGGGAGCAGCACAAAATCCCCATTTTCTCACCTCATTCATTAAATCTCCAAACTGCTGAAGAGCCCAACAGCCCCCGAATCCCACAGCAGCAGGAAACCTCCCTCCCCAGAACACCACAACCACCAAAGAGAGCTGAAATCCCAGCAAAGAGCTCCCCTTCCAAAGCAAACTCCAGGATTCCACGGCAGGCACCTTCACAAGGGAAGATAAAACCACATTTTCGGCTGTTCCATTAGAGGGCATCCTACAACATCCTTTTGTGGTCAGAGGCTTCTCCTCATTTATATCCTCTGCAATAGCTCATGAAAGATCTTCCATAAGGAGCCAGGAAAATTCACATCCCCAGGTTTTCGCATCCTTTGGTATCACATTAATTGCATTAATAGATTAACTTTCTGCTTTAGTTGGTTCTGTGCTCCTCTCCCCTCACCAGGAGAGGTGGATTTTCAATATTCTTCCACAATGTGAGATGTGAATAAACTGGACACAGCACCACAGAACTGCTTCCAAACCTCAGGACAGCTGGAGATCACACTTGAAATAAGGATTAAGGGACTGCAACAGGTGAGCAGGTTTGATCAGGTAGTTTGAAATTAGAGATAAAAGTGAATATTCTCAAAAACTGCCCACGACAGAAGCTCCACTGCCAAAATACAACGTGGGAAGTGCTCAGACCCAGCAGCAGGGGCCAAACCTGAGCTGCAGGACACAGGGAGTTGTGGTACAAACAGCCACTGCTCCCACCCACCTACTCAATCTTTAAAACCTCAGGTTTCAGACAGTTTACTAATGCAGGTACAGAGAGATACAGACACAGTTTACGACCCTTCAAATCAGCAAGAAGCCCCTGGGTAGTAAAATCTGCTTGCAGCGATAAATATTTTCCAGCTTGGGCTATGACATGGATGAAGTACCTGTAGGTGCACTGAAATCACTTCACAGACAGAAGGCACCAGAGGATCTAAAGGTAATAATATTGGAAATTAAGAAGTCTGGGGTAAGAAATAGGAGTTGACACGATAACATGAAAATGTAACTGTGAGACAGATAACTCAGTTATAATAAATTACTGACTTAAAGCAGAATGCAAAAGTGCTCCTGTCACACCAAATGACAAATGAACTTCTGACTGCTGAAATGCAAGATTAATGAATGCACACAAGAGACATGAAAGGACTTACGAGGATCCCGGGCTTGCTGTTGGCGGGGGACCTGGAAAAATGACAGAAGAAAAACAGCGTGATGAGTTACGGCGAGGTAGCAAGCAGGGAGCTTTTGAAAACCTTTTAAAAGATAAAAGCGCCAGCCTGTCATGCTGGCTGTGGTTTATGTAGCTGAACAGAGGAGTGGCAGCCCCTCAGTACCAAAGACAAGCCTGTGTTGGCTGCAGAACACAACACGAGGACAATAAACAGGTGAGGAACTCACCCTCCTCTTGAAACTGCCTTAGGAGAACATCTAATGATGAATTTCTTACCAGAAATCAGAAAACATGGGAGATTTATGAAAAAAGACTACGAAACTCATCACATCCATCATCCTTTGTGTGTTATTTGTCCAGTTCCAAAGAGGATTAACCAGGACTGTGTGCAAATATCTTCATCTCAGTGAATTATTTCCCCCTGACCGTGGAGGAGGAGAAGACACACAAAAGCTGTTTCTTGTTTGGAATCTTCTGAGTGGTAGGATCAGCTTTGAAGGCAGTTATCTCAATATAAACTTGCAAGAATGAGTGCTTATTTTCCCTGACAGGTATACATGTGTCTCATCACAGGCCCTCAGTCTGCAGTGCCAGCTGAAATTTCTCACTCACCAGACACAGAGGTCACTCAGGCACTCCAGAATAAAGGAGTTTTTCTCCTCTGGTCTGAATCCACCCAGGTATTAATGGGGGGCTCAGCCTGGAGCAAAGGAGGCTCAGGGGGGACCTTGTGGCTCTGCACAAGTCCCTGGCAGGAAGGGGCAGCCCAGGGGAGGTCGGGCTCTGCTCCCAGGGAACAGGGACAGGAGGAGAGGAATTGGCCTCAAGTTGCACCAGGGGAGGTTAAGGTATGATATTGGGAGAATTTCTCCTCCAAAACTGTTGGAACAGCGTGCCCAAGGCAGTGGTGGAGTCACCATCCCTGCAACTGTTCAGAAAACATGGATGTGACACCCAGGACACGGTTTGATGGTGAACATGGAAGTTGTGCTGGTTGATGGTTGGACTTGATGATCTTAAAGGTCTTTTCCAACCTGAACATCCCATGATTCTATGGAAGTACAGCTGTTCCTACACTCCCATGGATCCAATTATTTAGGAAATCTGTGGATGGGGTTAAAAGGGCAGAGATCCCAGCCCTTATAGGACAGACAACAGAGTCCAAAGTCTCTCTCAGGGGTTTCCAATGGCTTCTCAGCTCCCCAGACCACTTCTCCAAGCTCCATCCCAAGGAATGTTCCTGCCCTGCCATCCTAACGCCCTCCCTGGGAAGCAGAGTTCCAGCCAGCCCACGGATTCCTGGGCTCTCTGCACAACCTGGGTTTAATAGGTTTAACAAATTTGGCTTTTCCATCCCGACCAATTCCATGATACCACTACAGCAGTGCGCTGATTTTCCCTGGACAAACTCTTTCTCCTAAGTAAGAGTTGGAACAGCTTAAGAGGAGAAAACTCACCAAACTTTACAAAGAGCACCCCGGTGGTGGAGACCGTCCTCCTGCCGTTGGTGGCCACGCACTGGAAGTAGCCGGTGTCGGTGGTGTCCAGGTTGCGGATCCGCAGGCGGGATCCATAGGGGGTGGCTCGGAAGGAGATCCTGCGAGGCTCCTGCACCACGGGAGCGTCGTTCTTCAGCCACCTGACCGTGGGAGGGGGGTTCCCAGAGACTTTGCAGTGCAGCTCCGCTGTCTGGCCAAGGGTGGTGGTGATGTTGTTCATGGGTTCATCCAGCGTCAGGAAATAATCTGGGATTGGAGAGAAAAGAAGGAGAATGACGAACTCCAGAGCAGGGAATGTCAGTGTGGAGAAAGCTCCTGCTTGTCTTTGGAAGGGACACAAAGGAAGTGGATGTCACGTTTCCCTCTGCTGTTTTAACATCTCCTATTTGGCTCCATTCAGCACAGGAAAAACACTGCTTCCCTTTTTTCTTTTCTTTTTCCCAACCAATAAACATGAAGAACATCTCAGAACTCCAGTTGTTCATTTTGATGCTGACCTGCCTCTGCTCATGCTAGAATCCACAAAATATAGGAATATATGAAAGGAATCATTCAGAAGCGAAAATCCTGTTACCCAGAGAAGCTGTGGCTGCCCCTGGATCCCTGGAAGTGTCCAAGGCCAGGCTGGATGGGGCTTGGAGCAATCTGGGATAGTGGAAGGTGTTGGGGTTGGAATGGAATGAGCTTTCAGGTCTCTTCCAACCCACACCATTCCAGGATTCTGTGATCCTGTCTCCAAGCCATTTTCAGTGGCTCACAGAGCAGAGCAGACCATGTTATCCATGATTTTGTAAGCACCAACTGCAGAGATGAGGAATAAGGATCATACTGGGAAAAGGAGACTCTGTTCTCACTCAGTATTTCCAATACTAAGAGTACTGAAGATTACCTTCAATCTGAAATAGGGCTCATGACTGAAAAATCAAATTAAATTAAAATTACGAAGATGAATCTTTCCCAGTCCATTCCTGAGCATTGCCTTCTCCTGTCAAGAGCTATTTCACCGGGCATCCTTCAGGAAGAGGCCCATTCCCAGTTAACTGTATGCACCATTTAATTAAATTCTTTAAAGGCAGGGAGGGAGATGGATTGGGAATGGAATCCTCAGGCTTTCATCTCCATGTCAGAGGTTCAAACCTAATGGTGGTCATTAGTGCCCAGAGCCATTATCAGCTGCTGGCTGTCCCAGCAGGGTGGCCAAGGAATGAGAAATCCCAACTGCATCCGGCTCCTGAACTCTCAGAGCCAAACCAGAAGGTCAAGAAAAGCCAGAACCAGTAAGTGAACTCGGAATCACAGAATTACTTGGGTTGGAAGGGACCTTGGAGCTCATCCAGTTCCACCCCCTGCCATGGGCAGGGACACCTTCCACTATCCCAGGTTGCTCCAAACCCCATCCAACCTGGCCTTGGACACTTCCAGGGATGGGGAATCCCCGAATTGGTGCTGTGCTGCTTTTGCTCCACCACTCTCAGGTCCATGTGGAGTTAACTCCAGCAAGAAGCCTTCCCAAAAGTGTGAAAAAACCCTCTAGCACGTTCCAAACCAGCTCAGCCACCCAGTCTGCCTGAGTAAGCCACTTCCCTAATTATTCCCGGTAATATCGGCTTGCCCAGCTCCTCCCTTCATTATGGTTTGTGTGGAGCAGTATCTCTTGCCTTTGTTTTCAATCTGTTTAGCACACAGCTTACCCTGTATTTGCACAGCACTTTGAACAAGGCGTCCCTGTCCTCACCTGGTCCCAGGAGCCATTTGGGACAAACATTTGGCACAGAGGCCCTCCCACAGATATTTTTTTTCCACATATATTTTTTCAATTAAGTTCGAATGTGCAGGTGTGAAACTGTGCTTCTCTCAGGGAACAAGGGGCAGGATGAGAGGGAACCACCTCAAGTTACACCAGGGGAGGTTTAGATTGGCTATCAGGGAAAAACTTTTCATGGGAAGAGTTGTAAAGCATTGGAACAGGCTGCCCAGGGCAGTGGTGGAGTCACCATCCCTGGAAAGGTTTAAAAAATGTGTGGAAGTGGCACCTGGGGACATGGTTTGATGGTGAACATGGTGGTGGTTGGACTCGATGATCTTAAAGGTCTTTTCCAACCTGAACATTCCATGATTCTATGGAAGTACAGCTGTTCCTACACTCCCATGGATCCAATTATTTAGGAAATCTGTGGATGGGGTTAAAAGGGCAGAGGACAGACAACAGGGTCAAAAGTCTCTCTCAGGGGTTTCCAATGGCTCCTCGGCTCCCCAGACCACTTCTCCAAGCTCCATCCCAAGGAATGTTCCTGCCCTGCCATCCTAACACCCTCCCTGGGAAGCAGAGTTCCAGCCAGCTCATGGATTCCTGGGCTCTCTGCACAACCTGGGTTTAATAAAGCCCTGCTAACAGCCTGGGACTGCAGAACCACAGTTAATTACCCAATGTAACATTTCTGTACTGCAGCCGTTCATACAATTCCTGATAATGTTCTGGAGACTGCCTCCGACATCTCCAGCCTAACAGGGAGAGAAACACAGCCCTGGGATGGGTTGGCTGACAAACAGCACAGTGAGCAGAACGTTTTAAAGATCCTGAGGTATAAAGGAGAGGCAAATAAAGGAGTAAGGATGGAGGGCAGGTTTCCAAAGCCTGGATTTTGATGTATCAGTAGAAATCGTAAGTCAGTGAAAAAGTGTGGATATAACACAAGAGCTATAGGGCAACTTCTCTGTAGGGACCAAGAGAAGTGGCCTCAGCCTCAGCAGCTGCTGACTCCTCTAATTGTTCTCCACCTTCCTCCATGAGCTGCTGCAGGAATACTAAAACAAAATCATCTGCTAAACTCACCCTAGATTAGTCCTCAAATCCATAAATTTAGCATCTGAATCATAAACCAGATCAAGCAGCTCACCTGAGATGAGATTTAAACAGGGCAGGTTTGAAGCCACTGGGAGCTGTGTGAGATGTTTCTCATGGATAAAGCAGTTCTGGAATGAAAAATGAACTCCCAAGAAACCTTGGATTGCTACAGAGGCACACAAAATGATGAGCATCCCTTCCCTGGCATGCACAAAACTCATCCATCGCTGCCCTTGCCTGGTGTGGAGGGGCTGGAGAGGAGCCTGGTTGTATTTTTATTGTCTCTGGCACCTTCCAAAGCCCATCAAAGGAGAAATTCTGTGTGAATTCTGTGATTCTTCCCTGGGAGGGTGGGGAGGCCCTGGCACGGTGTTTCCAGAGCAGCTGTGGCTGCCCCATCCCTGAAGTGTCCAAGGCCAGGTTGGAGCAACCTGGGATAGTGGAAAGTGTCCCATGGCAGGGACGGAAAGGGATGAGCTTTAAGGTCCCTTCCAACCCAAACCATTTCCCCATAATTAATCTGACAGTCTCCTGCCATCCAGCAGCTCTCCAGATGGAGTTGACTCCCTCTGACCTAAAGAAGAATTTCTTAGAAAAAGGACAGTCCTTGTGTACTGGGAATGAACCAGGCTGGTGGCACCGGCCTTTGGAAAGTCTGAGTTTAATCCTGGCTCTGAGCAGTCGTGGGTGAATCAGCTCAGTTGTGATTTTTAGAAGAGCCAAAGGGAAGTAGACACCCAAAGCCAATCAAAGCTCACATGGGATTTGTGCAACTAAGGCCTTTTAAAAACACCCTTAAACCTTTTGGCTCAATGTCTCCAGCCATAAAGTGAGGATAATAATCCCTCTTACATCATGGGGAGGCTGCTGTGTACATTAATGAGATAATGCTCATAAAGCACTTTGAAGGTGAAAAGTGCTATGCTGGGATAAGCACTGTTATTATATTTTAAGTTAAATCTCAGGGTTTCAAGCACAGAACAAAAGCCTGTCCATATTTTAGAGTAGCACTCTATAAAAACATTTGGGAAACATTTTAATTTACAGGAGTACGGGAGAATAGCCTGAAAGAGTTCTAAATAAAATTTAGCCCACCTATAATTTAATAATAGTCAAACTGATTTTTTTTTAATTTGTAAAAACAATTTACTGCTGGGCCTAGACCCTGAATGCCAAGTTTCAGCCCACAGAGAGGTTTTTTTTTAATGGCTGAGTTATAAACCCTTGAAAAATGCTGACAGCCCCTTTACTAGAGCAGCACTAGCGGGTGCCCTATAATGAACTTTTAAATGACTTGAGATAATATCTGGAAAGCCAAGCCTGAAATATATTTCTGGGTTTGAGCCGTTGCCAAGGCAAACACAACACATCATAAGTCATCCTCCTGATTCTGAGCGCATAAATTGGAGACACTGCATATAAAACCCAAATATTAGGTATTCTTCATGGCCAAACTTTGTGCTGGTTTGATGTTACAGAGCAGCAACAGCTGTGCAAGGACGAAATGTAGAGCGTTGCACGTCTCCAAAGAAGAAAAGTGTCTGTATTTCCACAGCTCTGCCTTGACATTGTTAAATAGGAGCCTGCCCAGTCCTAATAAATCCTCCACTATTCTACTGCTTTTAAGTGGAACCCAGGTGGCTTTCAAAATAAAAGCTCATCCTGGCCGGCCAAGGAATGTTAATCTGCTCTGTGACCACACAGTTACTCTATCCTAAATTACCACAGACACATCTTAGAGCAGTAACACCCTCTTGGCTTGCAGGAGGAGTTTGTTGGCCACAGTGAGACCTTTCCCCCCAGGACCGTGTGTGCTGCATGTTTCTGATTTCACAAGGTGTTTAAAGCACGATGGGGATGCAGGATTAGACCCTGGAAGGGTCATTTTATGAGAAGAGTTGTTGTTTCATTTATCCTTCTCTTTCTGCCCCTCTGATCTTTCGGAATATTCAAAGAAAAGCTAAAATTAAAAGTCTCTGCTCAAGCCTAAACCAGCTTTAATCCAGGTGCACCAGAGAGGCTGGTGCGCCAAGTTCCTTCCATTACAGGTGGGAAACAACACAGCTCTCTGCAAAGGAACATCTCCAGACCTTTCCTCAAGCAGCTGTAGGGACACCTTTTCCAGCTGCTGGCCTGGAGAAATCGTTTCATTCTGGATTTGAAGATTCAAACCTGCAGCAGAGAAAGCAGAACCTGACCTGGCTGGAGCAAGGCAGTGGGACGCCAATATTCCAGGCTGTTTGTTGCACTTATGGAACCCTGGAATGGTTTGGGCTGGGAGGGACCTCAATGATCAGCTCATTGGAAGGGACCCTTCCACTAGACCAGGCTGATCAAGCCCTGTCCAACCTGGCCTTGAATTCTCTTTGTGAACTGAAAGGTTTGGCAGCTCCCTGGTTCTTTGTCAGTGCACGCACTGGAAAAATGCCCAAAAGTGTCTCTGTCAGTGACTGCAAAGAACGTTCAGTGATTGATAACAGAGTTGAAAACCTTTATCTAAAGGGAAGGAACTCTTGGCCACACCAGAGGGGCTGACACACTCTGTCCCATTTCATGTATTTGCCTGGAAAGCAGCATTTTCCTCCATCCAGAGCCTTGGATTGTCCACGAGTCCAGCGTGGTGCCACACCTGGACGTGCTCCGTACTCACAAATATCAGCACCGGCACTGAGCTCAGTCCCTTGGAAATCTTCCACATGGAATAGTTGTCTTTGGAGAAGGCCAACAACACAGGGCCCACCCAGCCTGAAGATGCCAGAGGGGCTTGCTGGCTGCTCCATGAGAAAGAAGGAACCAGCAGGATTTGTGATGGAAGCGTGGCCACGCACAGGGCACGTATTTCTCTGTTGGGAAAAGGATTCACCATGGATTGCTGGATCTGCCCATAGCTCACAAAGGAAAACAACTCCCCATGGGTCTGATCACCAGACCTTGTTATTAAAAGAGGGTAAAAGGAAAACTCCCCCTTGGAATGTCACTTATTTTAAATGAATAAAAAAGAGGAGTGACTGTGGGAGGGAAGAGATGCCACACTCAACCCGTGATTTGGCAACTCTTGGAGAGTATCAGGGTTAAAGAAGTCCAGATAATCATGTGGAAATATCCAATGTCAACAGTCTTGAGACAAAAGGAAACCCTCTGCTGCCTTTGCTTGCCCAGATTAATTCCCAGTGGGTTTCCTCAGCGATGTGCAGGGTCAATCTGGGATGCACATGGAAGCTGTGTCCTGGACTTTCCCTTCCCAGACTCCATCCAGAGGGTTCAGTACCACCCAGGATAACTCCCTGAGCTCAACCAGGCAGGGCACAGCTCGATGGCTTTTCAGATCTCCCCATGTGACTGTCACTGGGATTCTCAGAATTAATTGTTATATTCTGATAATTAGCAGCTTAGAGACGGCACTGGGCTTGTGGAGGGAAACCAGACTTCCAAAAAATTATCTGGAACCTCAATCCCACTGCTTTTAGATGGGAACTGGACAACTCACTGCCCTCCATGAACTCTTGAGATGCATTTGAGAGTCACATCTGCCCCTCCTTTCATGAGTCACCTCTGAGGTTTAAGGACAGATGTCTCAGAGGTCACCTTGAGGGGAAATGAAGATTTTCTTTACTCAGGAACTGGTTTTATAGCCCAAGTAGGAAACCTCTAAACTTTATCACCAAAAAAACCCATGATTTGGAATAGGTAAACAAATGTCCACATCCAGCTATAAAGCCAACTACTGAAAACCATCAAGGGATTTTGTTGTCACTTTGGAAGCTGCTCTGCAGTAAAGAGCCACAAAGAAAAACTCCAGCATTAAAGGGAGGGTGTATGGAAAGGTCTGTGCCTCAAGATTAATGCTGTGGAGTCAAAGAAAAGCTGTTATTTCTGACATCTTGACATAGCATCACTTTAGGATCTGGTTCTTATTAGCCCTTTCTGTGCCTTTTAAAGGTCTATTTTTTTTTTTCCACCAAAAATGTCAGGAAATTTGGAACAGAAATGTACAATAAAACACGTCCCTTGACCCTCTGATCTATCAATCTTTCAAATAAACAAAGATAGCTGGATGAGCCAGGAAAAGGTTATTATATATAGTTACCTTATGTATAATGGTCAATATTCACTGCACACACTCAGATTGTATAAAAAATCTGATGTAAGTGAAGCTTTTTGTGGAAGATTTTTGCCGTGAAAGCCCAAAGTTACTCAGGGTGGTTTCATTTTCAGGCCGCGTTCTGTGACCTTCGAATTTCACACCCTGTATTATTTATAAATGAGACATTCAAGAAACACAAATTCTCAAATAAAAACGTGCACTCCGTCAGTGGAAAAGCAAACAAAAGGAGCTAATGTACTGTGGCTAAAAAAATTTTCAAACAAAGTAGCAGCAATTTACTGCCCTGCTACTAACAGGACCCCACAAATCGAATCAGAACCCTGAGCCCCGTCGGGGGAGCTTGATTTACCCCATATCCCCCAGATAATAAAGGCAAATAAAAAGGTAAATTGTGCATGAATGTGAAAGCTGTAATTCTTCCCCTTTCAGCACACGTATCAAATTCGCATCCAGTGATTTCAAAGGAGAATCTGGAATCTCTAAAGGACCGGGGCCAAAGGCAGGAGGCCTCGATCCGCCTGGTGTTCACCATGTTTGGTTGTGTTGATGTTGTTTAGGATGTAGTTTGCCTAAGAGTCAAATTCTCCCTGGGAGATCACCAAGATTTTCCCTCTAAGAACTCCCAGCCAAGTCCTTTCCCTGCCTGGAAGGACATGCCAAGGTGGCAGCTTCAGCATGGGTTTGTCAGTGAGGGTGGCACAGCTTCCCCTGGGGAAGGCCCCAGAGCTCCATGAGCAGCCAGGCTGCACCCCAGGATGTCCTGCAGACCTTCCACGGCCTCCTCCTGTGCTGCAGCTGTTGTCCAGCCCTTCCAGGGAATATTCTGCCCACACCAGGATCGCCAGGAAGTTCAGGACACGCAGTCCCAAATGCTGCACCTCTCCCATCTCTGGTTTTGACCCTCCACTGTCATTCTCTGCTGCGGATCCCCAGACCAGCCCAGGGAAGGGATCCTTGATATGCCTTTGAATGTTAAGGATAAATCCCAGCTGGACCTCAAACTGTAAAATCCTGACTCCTGCTGCCAAGCTCTCCAGGGAATGTGGAGGGAGCACCATGGGACTGGGAAGTGCTGCCACACAAGCTCTGTGCCCCACAGAGGCGGTGGGGAGCTCAAAGCCTGGGCTTGGGACCATGGATGTCTGGAAATGGAAACGGTTCCCAAGCTCTGACCCATTCCAAAGCTTAATACTTGTGTGCCAGAGCTGATAGGCCATGAAAGGAAAAGGAAAATAGGCAAAACCTCACAGTAATGGCTTTCTTTGGAAGCTGAAAGACCAAGCTCCTGGGAGGAGGAGGAACCAGCAACAGGAAATGTGCTGCATCCCAGTCCCAGTTGCCTTAGCTCCAGCTCAGCCACAGCCAGGACACATCCCTGTGCCTCTGGAGGAGGCTGCAGGTGGGAATGGGGGCACTGGGAGGGCTGGATCAGGGGAAGCTGCAGGGACAGCACTGTTCTCTTACCAGCCCTGCAGAATGAACGGCCACTGGAGCTGAGTCCTACCCACAGGTAAAATAATATTTCAAAGCTGACTCTTTCCTGGCAAAGACTCCAATACTATCTTTGCCTAAGGATGAAGAGTTCCCAAACAATTCCTCCAGTGTAGCAGATGTAAATAGGCTCTCATTCCAATCCAGGCCTATTTCTCTGTAAATAAACCAACATGGGATGGAAGGAGGAAGGAAAAGCCTCTCCTTCCATGATCCCTTTTGTGGGAAAGGAGCAGCTGAATGGAGGGCTCAACTTCACCTTCGTAAAGAAGGAAAAGAAGATGGGAAATTGGGAGCTTTCCCAAAACAAGAGCTGGAGCAGGAGCTTGTCCCTTGGCGTGAGGGGAGAGAAGTGGAGGCAACACACAGGGAAGGAGAAATCCAAGGAGAAATCCCTGTAGGAACGCACATGGAAGAGGCTTTCCCCAGCCTCTTGGGGGAAAGGGACATCTCCCACCTGGGGCTGCTCCAGGCTCCCCCAGCCCAAGGGCATCTCAACTGGAAGCTTGGGAGTGAGAAGCTTCACATGCTGCCACCAGCTCCCTGAAATGGGGCTTTTCCCACCACCAGAGCCCCCCTTTTCCCCCCAACTTCCCTTATTTCTCCTCACAGAATTATTTATGGGATCATATTTTCATTTCTCTTTCTCCCTCGTGGCATTCCCTCTGCACACCATGGTTTACCAGTAGGAAAAGAGAGAGAAATGCTCACAGCTAAATCTCCCCCGTTTTAAAAGTGATTATTTTTTATTTTTTATGCCCAGTTTGTTTGTTTTTTTAAGGTTTTGGTGAGAAACCACCTCCTCCCTCCCATCAATCGTTGCTTTCAACAGCTCTTCACGGGTGGCTGCGTCTCTTTTAAATTCATTTCCTGCTAAAAAGAATAAACAGGCAACTATTTAATGCTGTCGATTTAGCTTATTTAATAGAAACTGAAACCTGAATAGGGCTCAGTTGTAAGATAATCACTGCAGAACTCACCCAGCGAGGCAAAGCACCAGATTAAGTCATTATTTCAAAATGCAGAATATTATTATCAAGCTGTTCCTCCTTCCCCAACACAGGGCACACACTGGAGGAGGAGATGCTCATTTCCAAAAGGCAGCAGGTAGAGCTGGAGCCACTTAGAGCGGGCAGGGATTTAATTGGGAAATCTGGCTGGAAACCACTTTCATGTGGTGAACTTAACAGGCTTTCAAATGAGTTTTACTGGGACGCCGGCGTGACCTCCTGGCTGAGAGCAGCCAAGACAAGTGGATGTTGACTCCTTGAGATGCAAAAGAAATGGGAGCCGAGCGCACGCCTCATTTTCTCCTCTGAGGTTTCCACTGCCCAGCTCAGTGTGTGCTGCCGAGCGCTTGGCTTTATCCAAGCCGGAGTTTCCAAGGCTTTGAGGAGAAGCAGCAGCTCCCACATGAAAGCCCCTGTTGGTGCCTGGGACAAGACAAAACCTGCGTGCCTTTGCTGGCAGGAGCTCCGGGAGAAGCCGCCCCTCTGACTAAGCTTTTCGGGCACAAACGCCTTTTAATCCCGTATGTAAATCCGTGTTGAGGTGTGGGAGCTGCCAGCACTCTAAATGCTAATCAGCTCCAGCAAAGGGGCCGGTAATCCCCCAGGAATGCGGGATTCAGCCCAAACCGTGCTAATTGCGGCATTCCAGGTGGATTAGAAGCCGGGAACTTCATTTTACCTGTTTCTGACAATATCTCTAGCTCAGAACAGGTGCCGTGGAGTTGGTGGGAAATGGTTCAATCACCAAGGTCGGGGTCGGGCTCAGCGCTGGCACAGAAATCTCAGCTCTGCTGGGACTCTCCAAAGCCAAAGCTTTGCTCTCTCTGGCATTTCCAAACTTTTGAGTGGATTTGTGGCCTTTACTTTCATTTTCTAGGCCACTTAGTTATTTCCCACTTTCTGAAAAACCAAAGAAAGCTGCCGAACAAGGAAAGAAACAAGGAATGAGAGCAGGTTTAGACGGGATGTTGGGAAAATATCCTTCCCTGGGAGGGTGGGCAGGCCCTGGCACAGGGTGCCCAGAGCAGCTGGGGCTGCCCCTGGATCCCCGGCCGGGGCCCAGGTCA
>NW_008236198.1:145400-150974 GCF_000691975.1 Corvus brachyrhynchos | reverse complement strand
TGGGAGGTGGGGTGGGACTGGATGATCTTTAAGGTCCTTCCCAAGCCAAACCAGTCTGTGATTCCATGATCCTGCCTGGGGGAAGCACCAGCACTTCCCCACAGCTTTGGGATGTTCCCTGAGCACAGCCCAGGCCTGCCACGAGCACCTGGATGAAGCCCTGCAGTGGGATAAGACATCCCTTCTATCAGTGCCTTCCCGCAGCAATTTGCTGGGATTTGGGAATTCTCTGCTGAATGACCACAAGCTTTTCTCCCTTTCCCACCAACCCTTTGACTTTCATCTTCTCCACAGTGTCCTGGATCACCAGAAAGTCCTGCTCCTTCCCCGCTGGGAAGGCAGATTTGAAAGAATCAACCTAAAATCCTCAGAATTACATATTCTCCTCATCCTTAAGCACAGAAAACATATTTATGCATAAACATCAAACATTATGAACACATGTTCAACAAAACATTAACAAAACACAGCCAAAAACAGTTGGGAAAACCATCTGGGGCAGAATTCCACTATGGGAAATTTCCATCTCAATAGTTAATGGTTGGCAAATGAAAAGAGTGGTTGACAAATTGCCCCATGAGGGTGGCTAAGAGCATCCTCAAAGACAAGTTTGACTCAGGAGCTGCAGCCACTGCCTTGCAATGAGGGAATCTCAGCAATTTGCCTTAAATAATTAACAATGCTTAATTTACAAAACGAAGGGGAATGAGAAATCTCTCCGTTTTTTACAATATACACCCTCTGGAGAGCTCCAAGTCACACATAATTACCACCTGCAAATATTTTGTATTATTAAAGCCTCAAAATTTTGTAATAAAACACATCGGGGCAAACTGAGTGCCTGATGCTTGTGAATTTTGAGTTCAAATCCCAAGCTCCACCACACAAAACGTGTGACAGAACATCTCGAAATATTTTTGCCCTGTGGAACATTTTCCTGGTACAAGGAATGAACGCAGCAATCTCCAGAAATCACAGAACCATGGAATTAAATGTTGAAGGATCCCAAGGTAAATGAGGTTTATCTTAAATACGTCGACCCCCTTTGTTTGCTGATTTGTTCAAGTCAAGAAAAATTGAGATTTTAAAATCTGATTTCAGGTGGTTTGGGTTTTTTTTCTGCCTTCTTACCTTTATCTAATTCACTTGAGATGTTCCATGACAATGTGGGCATGAAATCAGCAACAACTGAGGAATTCGCTCCTGGAAGGGGAAAAGAGAAAAACCAAGAGGTGCTGTTAATATATGGATTCTGTATCATCAGGAATCGAGTTCCTGTCACAGGAATAAAATGATTTGATGCTCTGTGCTGGCAGGCTGACACATCTGGGCAGCAGAAGCAGCCAAGGGGGAAAAGGCAGCGGGCCAGGGCTGGAGTTTGTTTTGCAACGCTGTTCACTGGGAGGCCTCGTGCTAATTAAGCAGCCAATCTTTGGGATGGACTTGACCCACCCTAAAACCTCTCCACAGGTTTTATAGAGGTAGAATGACTCTGCAGTGGAACAGCTGAGGGAAACACGGTGCTGAGAGGCTGCTGAAGGTGTTATCTATCAGTATTTACAAGCCATTTGAATGCTGAAAACCCATGTGCATGAGAAGGGATGTGATTTATGTGCTGAAGTTATCAGGGCTACTTGTATGAAAACTCCTGGAAAGAGGGACTGGAAGGACTGATCTGAACCCCAGCAGCACCTGCTCATTGCTGGGAGAATTCTTTACTCTTCAAGAAAAAGCTGAATGGGGATTTAAGTCTTTGCTTGTATCTTTACCTAATTTTAAACAGCAAATCATGAGGAGGATGGTGTTAAGCCAGCGTGCCCTGCCTCAGCTCTAGGTCATGGTAGAACATTCCCTGTATCCAAACGTGGATGACTTCACCCAGCATCCAGGATTCACTGTCTCCCTGTAACAGCAGATCCAGCCTGTGAGGCTGCTCAGGCATCAGGGAAGGCTTTTGGAGTCATCCCCCAGGGATAAACAGACTTTCTGTGAGCCTTAGTGAGTGCTGGTGGAAGGGTGGGAAGAAGAGGTGAGCACACACATTCCATGGCATGGGAAAGCAGTGCACCTCCTAATTCCCTGTGTCCACCCAGCCCTGAGAAACCTGACCTGGAGAAGGAGGAGAGCAGTGCTGGGTGGGAGTGTTCCAGCACTGATGTGGGAGAGGGAATGTGAAACAAAACCAAGCAGTGCTCTGGGTGCCAGTCCTGGAAAGATTCACTGCAAATGAACACCCCACAGCCCACTCCTGCACCCTGGAGGGACCCCTAGTGCTGGATGATCTCAGAGGTGCACAGGGAGGGCAGAGTTGGGATGCTGCAGTCAGATGAGAAGAGGAATGTTCCAAGTGTCTTCATTTCACTTTGACACCACCTTTGAGCTTATTCCCAGATTTCACTCATAAAACACAGCCTGCAAGGACATGCAGAGATGTTCTGCCTTTATTTGATGGGTTGGTAACTCTTCTATTCCATTAAAAAATCACAAGAAACTGCAAACACCAGGTCACACAAACCCACAAAGCCGTTTGCTTCAGACACAGCCAGTGCCCTCTTTATAAATAAGGCCTGGCTTAAAAGCCCACCTGCTTATTCAACACTCTGCCAAGTATTCCCAATGTAAACATGGAATTTGAAGGTGTTTTAACTCCCCTCCGAGCACACCCTGGCTCGTGCAGATCCCCAGGGCAGAACCCACTGCTGGGGACAGGCCCTGGGCACAGGGAAGTGGCACAACCAGAGATGGCACCCATTGGCACCAGCTGAGATTTTGGCCCACTGAGTCCATCCCTTCTCATTCTCTGCTTTTAATTAACAGCTGAGCTTATCTAACTCACATAACCCTTATCTAACCCTAATTTTTGGGACCACATGGCTTAAACTTGCAGGGTTTAAGGAAAAAGTGGATCCAGTGCCAATATTGCTGTCATGGTGACCATGACATGGGGGGTAGGTGACAAATAACCAGTGGCCAAACACTGACCAGGAGCTGGTGGGTGTCAGGCTGTACCAGAGGCTGGGATGCTTGGTTCCCTGTCCCTCCTTACCCTTCCACCTCTCCTAGACAAGAAATGGGACAACTCCTGTGCTAAAACCCCTCCAAGACTGGGATCTGAGGTGCTGCTGCTCCTGCTGGGACCAAACCGGTTCATCCCTGTGTCCACAGGCACAGCTCAAACCCACAGACAATGGGTTACTTCAGTCACACACTCGTGCTTGGCACTCCACAACAGATCTTCTGTAGCCACTTTGGCTCACATGGAAATATTTTAGCATGAAGAGCCCACAAAACAACCGTATTCCGCCAACAGGTAAGACACATGAACCAAAATTAAACAGAAAGTACTGACAGCACTACAGCCACACGCAGTATTTGTTATTTAAAACTCCAGAGTGCTCATATTGATGTTTTCTTAACCAGGCTTTGAAAACATGACCATGAATCTCACAGAGCAGACACCCAGCAGCTCATCTACAGGAGAAACCACGTTAGAAGACCAAACTTCCCTGTTTGTGAGATAGTTCTGCAGGCTGGTGACTGGTGATTTTCTGATATTCCTCAATGAAAGCCCCAAAGAAGAGCAAAGCATCACTTTGGATCTCACAGAGCAGTTACACCATGTAGGAACAACCACCCCAATGCAGGGAAATAAAACATCCCAGGAAAAAGGTCCAGGAGACATCCCTGAATTTTGTTTCTACCTGTGATGACTCAGGATTGCTGTGCATGAAAGTGAGAGCTGTGACACCTCCCCTTGGAACAGCTCTGTGGTAACTCCAGAAGGTGAGCTCCCAGCCAGCCCTGGGAAGGGATGAGTCAGGGATTTGCTCACAGGGGCACTGGAACAGACTTGCCCATTTGCTGTCACCACTTCAAAATAGGGGGAAAAAAATCTGCTTAATATCAGATCACAGAATCCCAGGATCACTGAAGCTGGAAAAGCCCTCCAAGGTCATCCAGTCCAAGCTGTGCCCCATCCCCATTTTGCCACCAGCCCAGAGCACTGAGTGACATGTCCTTGTTCCTTGGACACCTCCAGGGATGGGGACTCCAACCCTTTCCAAGGCCTGACCACCCATTCCATGGAGAAATTCCTCCTGATGTCCAACCTGACCCTTCCCTGGCACAGCTTGAAGCCGTCTCCTCTCGTCCTGTCGATATTGCAACTGAATTTTGAATGTGGAGTTTAAAAACTAATCCTTACTTCTTAAAAGTCCCCTCATGCCCAGCTTTAACTTGAACAATCAGATTTGTTTGGAAGAAGAGTCAGCCTGAGAAATGTGATCAGCAGACAGCCATTATCCCGTTAAGGTTGTATTCATCCATGGAATCATTCCAGATGGATGATGACTCTTCTTCTTAACACTGGCAAGATAATTATCTGCTCCAACCTATTAAGAAACATTGGGTTTAAGTTAATGAGAAGTCACAACAGGCTGTGAAAAGCCAAGTAAAGTGTATTTAAACACACTCCCCACAGAAAAGTTGGCCAAGATCTGATTTTATCACCATATTGCACAAGTGTGGAGTGAATTTCACACGTCAGGCCTTGTAAAGCCTTTGTGATTAAATAAACTTCAGTAAGGTTTACAAAAAGCTGTACCTGCATTTGTAAGATGAACTAGAGACTGTAAGTCAAAAAAAAAGGAGATAATGGAGATAACTTCAAGCCCAGAAATAATTGAAGGTTTTAATGGGGAATAAATCTGTACAGAAAAAAGGAGAGAGCAAAATAGGTCCAGGAATGAGGATATCCTGCTCACCAGACTCTACAGCACAAGGGATGTGTGGATGCTAAGTGGAGGAATGGACACATCCAGTGGAAGCATGGCCTGGGATGGACCTTCTTTTTGGGGCACAGAGATGGAAATCCCAGGTCTTGCAGGAACACATCTTTTTAAGGTGGAAGATAAGTCCAGCTAAAACATGCAAACAAAAATCCCAAGTGTGTCCTTAATGGGCACCCTTTGTATCACACCAGTGGCTCATTCCATAACCCAATTCTATACCCTATTTATACAATTATTCATATAATCAGGAGTAATTTATTTCTTCTGACAGAAAAATGAATATGATTGCAATTCAGATCTCACTGCAGGATATCCAAACCAGCAAAAAGAACAAGGAGGTGTTTCAAGAAGAAGCTAGAAGTCTGAATAATAAGATAAACTACTCAGAATTAATGTTCAAACTACATAAAGAAAAGTTTTCCATTTGCAAGCCTCTTTCTGAATCTGAGCAGAAATCCTTCCCCAAGCACGCCTTGTTATCCTGTGAAGGAATTTGCCTAAGGAAGTGATAAAAGCCCAATTTCCCGAGACATTAAAAACAAGATTGGGCAAGACATGACTGCAGACACCAACGGGGAGTTATCCCACGCTGGCAGCAGGGTCAGGGCAGGACAACTTCACAGGGGACTTAGGCACAGCTCATTTTGGCCAAATCACCCATGAACATTTTGTAGCTGCAGATCTACCAGAAACATCAAGCCCCCCTTAAAGAGGGGAATAAAAATCTCCAGCTCCAGTCAAACAGACTCCTCAGCCATCCCACTTGGATAGAAGTCCAGGAAAG
>NW_008236198.1:140397-145315 GCF_000691975.1 Corvus brachyrhynchos | reverse complement strand
AGGAATGGCAGAGAAACTCATACAGACTTACAGAAAAGCTAATTATCCTAAGTGCTCGGTATTTTTTTTGCTTTTCTGCACATTCCTGACCAACACTTCATCTTTCCCTCTGTCTGGTTCCTACCTGACTGATCCCTTCCAGGATCTTCCCACAGATCTGCCTCCTGGCTGTTTTTTCTCTCAGTCCTATCTCCCTCATCTTCCTTTTCTGCCTTTTGCATTCTCTGTTCCACTGATCCTTTGTGAGTTCCCCACACGTTTCCATCTGATCTCCCCAGATATTCCATTTTGCAATCAGCCACTTTTCAGCCTCTCCACAGCCCACCCCGGAGCTGCTGAAGGAAATCTAGACAGACTGCAATGGATAAAACCTATTATTTACTAATTTTCTTGTCAGTTTAAAGCTGGCACCATCCTGAAATTTCTATCATATATCTCAAATTCTGCTCATACCTTTAATGTGTGAAAGGATTTTCATGACATCGGGATCTCTCTATGTCTGCATTAGAATTCTCCTCTTTCCAAAGGAGGTGGGAATTGGGAATACTTCGATCAGTTGAATGAGGGAGAAGTGCAAGAAGATGGGGAATTGTTGAGCTTTTCTGCTCTTTGAGTAAGGCAGGTGTCTCTCCAGGAGAATCTACTGCCTTTAATAGTATGTGATACTACAGGTCAAACCCTATGGATACTAATCCTCATCTCACAGGACAAACCTTCCATGGATTATTTAAAAAGCCAGTCCATGTTAAAAACATATTCCTGCAAGGAGCCTCCACCTGCCATGCTCAGGTGAAGCTGCTGTTTCGAATATTTTGGAAGACAAGAGCCTCCAAGGATACACAATAAAATCTGCCCCAGAACAGACTTTTAAAGATGTTCCCGGTGAGGAGGGTGAAATGCTGCATGGTGGCATTTTCCCAGTTAGCTGTGCTCCCCCTGCTTTTTCCATGGCTGGAAAAGCAAAGGGAAAGCTGGTTCTGCCAAAACCTTGCCTAGGCAGCTCCAGGGGTTAAGAGTTTATCAGATCACAGAATCACTGAGGTTGGAAAAGACTTGAGGGTCACCCGAGTGCCCGAGGCCCACCTTGCCACCGGCCCAGAGCACTGAGTGCCACGTCCTTGGACACCTCCAGGGGTGGGGACTCCAAACCTCCCTGGGAGCCCCTTCCAATGCTGCCCACCCTTTCCATGGAGAAATTCTTTCCAATATCCAACCTGAACCTCCCCTGGCACAGCTTGAAGCCCTTTTCCCATCCTGTCAGGGAGTTGTGCAGAGCCAGAAGGTCCCCCCTGAGCCTCCTTTGCTCCAGGCTGAGCCCCCTCAACTGCTCCTCACAGGACTTAAATGATTCCTCCAGAGTTCCAAACAGTCATCACCGTGTCCAAAATGCATTTTCTGCTGGGAAAGGACCCTCTGGAGCTCTCCAGGCTGCTCCATGCAGAGATGATGTTGTGGGGTGCTAATAACCTTTAAATGGTTAATTTTGTTCCAGCTCTTAGAATGTGAAACTCCTGCACATCTCCCTGTTCTTTATCTGCTGTGTTACCATTATTGATAGCCCTGGGCAGGTTAATAATTGGCATTAGATAGGGAAATTTTCAACACCAGTGAACAATTCAGGCTCTGTGGATTTCAAATACACGAGACATTAATTTCCAGCTTCAAAAGGGAGACGTGCAGAGGGATGATTTCATTTAGTGCAGGACTGGAAATTGTTAGGAACTTCATTCATATCCCATCTCTTCCATCTATCAGAGCCCCTCATCGCTGCTACTGGCACTTTCATCAGCAGGACCTCTCTGCCTGGGAGTGTTTCTAAATCTTCGAACTCCTGAGGGCTGGAGATAAAGGCAAGGATTAACCCATTTAGGATGCACCATCAGAAAGAATCCCAGTGCCCTATTTGTGGTTTCAGGGAGTGCTTCATGCACCTGACCCCTCTGCCTCCCCTTTTCCTGCAGATCTGCTCTGTCCCAGGAGGATACAGCAGCTTTTGGCTCAGAGGGGGGCAGTCACTGGGGTTTCCAATAAAACCCACCCCAAAAGGCTACTGGCAAGATTAAAACTCGTTCTCAAAAACATCTTTCTTGAATGGCAGTGTCATCAGAAGATGATGTGATTGCTATGCTGGAGTCTCTGCAAACTCTTAAAATACCTTTAGATGTTTTGGCAGCAGCCTGGTGCCTTCCACAAGTCAGTACTTTTAGTAACTTGCTCTTTGGCTAAGGTCATATCAGTTAAAATTTGTTTTCTTCAGCGGGATTGGAGACATCTCTTGAAAGAAGAGGCTTTTAAGAGGCCCATTTTATATGCTAATACCTTAATCCTAAATTTCTAATTGCCGCCCTACAATTCCTTTTGATTGCAGCGATTAATTACAGATTATCATTAATGTTAGATGGATTTAGAAGTCACTGTGGAATCTGGGTGCACTTTACATTACTCCAAATTGGGTCGTTAACAGTTCCACTTAAGAAGAGCAAAACACTGCACCCTGGAGCAAGCCACAGCTTTAATGACAGGGAATGAAGAAAAGAAACGGCCACTTGGCCGAGGGCCAGCGTTTCACAGCTCACAGTGGAGCCTTTGTGCTTCTGAGCTGCAGAAATGTGGCCACGATGGCACTTCAGGGCACTTCCAGCAGACCTGGAGCACCACATTCCTGGGATGACACCGCTCAGGTGGGTCCGGAATGATCCTGCACTGCACGAACTCAAAGAACCTCCAAGTTTTTCTAGGAATAATTAGTTGTACTCTCCTCAATCTGAAATATGAGGGATGTTGGAAGGAAGATATTGGAGTGACACGGTGTTTTCCTGCCCATAAAGAGAGGTTTTACTGGATCTGGATCCAGAGTCTGGTGGATCCTTGGTAGCTGTAATACTGGAAGAGGGCACAGCAGAGCTGCTTGCCAGGCAGATTTACAAAGGTTGGAAAATCGCATAATAAATGCACATTTCCCATCTCTCCAAACAGACCTGAATTTTTTTTTCCATTTTCCATGCCCTGAGTTCTTCTGGGCATCTCAGACTGGTGAAAAGACAGAAGAGAAAGTGGAAGTGGGAAGCACCCAAAGAAAACTGGATGACTGCAAGAGAAGGAAGCAAAAAGCTGACAAAAGCAGGAAGAAATTCCTGACTGGGGCTTGTCCAGAAGTGGATGGGACAGAAAACAGAGGAGTCACAAAAACCCATCGGAATATCACAAGGGAATGGAGGAGGAGGAGGAGGATGTCCTGGGGCACTGTTAAGTGAAGATGCTTCAGTGCCAGGAATGGTGAAGAAGAGTCCAGGGAGGGATGGAAGGAGTGTTGGCACAGCAACATCTGGGTTGTCTGAGATGCCTCCCAAAAGTCTCAGAGTCTGAAAAGTGCCAAGATGCCTCCAGAGCCTCCCTTACAAAGCCCACACATCCTTGTGACTCCAAGTGATCCACAGCCCGCATTCCCTGATGGAATTTGCTTTCCTGAAGGCACCAGTGCCATGCACAAGCATTCTGGGGGGCCTGCCCCTCTCCTGCCACAGGTTCCCGTTCATTTCCCTCCCCACCAGCCGAACGAGCAGCGCGTGGTGGGGACAGACGTGTTTGGAGACGAAGGATGAAGTGGCCGGACTGGGCTTTGCACTGCACCTGCTGACTTGTCCCTGGCTTCCATCAGTGCCACTGCACTAAATCCACCCACAAAGGCTTGAAAGAAGGCAAAGGCAGCCAAGCCCAGGGAGGGCAAACAAGAAATCATTTACATCCCCCATAAATCGCGGCACGCCGTAACTCCTCGCGCCTCAGCGCTCGGGGGCCGCGGCTGACTGCAGAGGATAAGGAGACCAGCAAGCCACAATTAAACCCTTATAACTTGCGAAGAAAATTACAGCAGAAGGCTGCCATGTGCAAATCCATCACTATTTTTTCGAGCCCGATAATTATTTTTGTTGCAGCGACGAAAAACGGGCCTGTGTCAGCCGATGAATTAATGGGAGGGCCTGAAACAATTACTCCTTAAATACACAGAAGTCTCCCCAGTGTAAACACGCTCCCTTCTCTTGCAGATCCTCGTGCTACGAGGCAGACGTTGCCCCATGACTTATTGGCTGCCCATGATGGAGCAGTAAATGCTGCCTGTTTGATGGCTGCAGCCTCATGCCTTGGATTTTACATGGCTCGATGGTGATTAATGCACAAGCTGCCAACTGCAGCCAGAGGCTGAAACACAAGGCCACACTGTGAAACCTATGCTAATAGAGCACAATTTATATAAAAAGGGGGGAATGTAAATATTTAACTGATGCCAGAGTTGGATGCTTTGGCTGAGCTGGGACTGAGCTACATTGATTGTTCAGGAGGAACTTACACCCTAAAACCCGCACAAGCCTGATCTCAGACAGGCTCAGAAGGTGGATTTAAAACTTCGTTTCTTCTGCTAAAAGGCTGTTTTCTTAAATTTACTTCAAGTCGAGCAGATGCCACTTGTGAGAGCTGCTGCTTGTGTGTGTGGAGAGCTGGCCTGGGCTCAGGTCTCCCTGGGAGCACTGAGGGAAGCGCTGGCAGGCGGGATCCTGACCCGGATCCCTCCGGCTCCGGCGCAGCAGGCACAGCATCCTCGAGACCAACCCCAAACCAAGGCTCTCCAGCTAATTTGTGTTTATTAGCAGCCTCTAGAGAGGGCAGGGCGCTGGGAGGTGAAGACTGAACTCTCTTCTCATGGCTCTGGGTTGGGTTTCAATCACAGCACACGACACAGGCTGTCCTTGTCCTGCCCCTTGTCCTGCCCCTTGTCCTGTCCTCGTGGCACTCCTGATCCAGACTCTCATGGCAGCCAACAAAGGCAATTATGCAGGTAATTAGTCTGCACAAAAGGTTTATGTCAATGCTTCAGAGGTTTCTTTTTAATCCCTTCATTGACGGAACGAGTTAATTGATT
>NW_008236198.1:130078-140321 GCF_000691975.1 Corvus brachyrhynchos | reverse complement strand
TCACTAACATCACGAAAAATCCAAACTTAACCAAATTTATTTTCACTGCTGTTTTTGGGGGGATCTTAAGTTTCATCAGCGGCTGAAGCTTGGTCTTGCACTGTATTCCCACAATTTCCAAGGATATTCCAGGGAATCCCATCCCATCCCATCCTGCGCATGCAGGAGCACTGCGAGCCCCATGCTGGCAGCTTAACAAAAGACACCAAATCCAAAGGTTTGACAAAATCAATCTCCTGAATCCTTAAATTATGCAGCAATCCTTAGGCACTTCCCAAAGCTCAGCCAGGGCTGTTTTTATCGGTGCAAAAGAGCCACTTCTAAAAAACACAATTAAGACATCGCGAGCCTTCACCTTAATTGCACCCAGCAGCACAAATGTCTGTGGGCTTCGTGACCCCGTAATGGCTTTGCCACAAAAACCCAGCCCACAATCTCTAAAAGTTAATAGCCTGTACAATGGAAAATCAACAGGAGCAGGGCAGAGTCGGCTTGTTCAGCCCTAACTGCTTTAGCAGCCGCAGAAGCCTCACGGAAGGATAAACCACTGATGATTTTTTTATTAGCTCGACAAACAAGAAGCTCAGCATTTGGTGTAGTGCTACTGCAGAGCCACAGGGATTAGGTTTCAAAGCCGTGGCAACTGCCATGCTTTAAGGAACTCGTTAGGCTGGAAATGGATATAGGCTCCCTCTGGAAGGCAAGGCAATCCAAATAAACACACTGAGCACAGCAGCACATCCAGATGAAGTTCCAGGGATCCCCTTGTTCTCTCTCCCAGGAGCAAAGCCCACAGCAGTGCCAGGGTTTATGAAGTTCTAGGGGACCCCCTGTTCTCTCTCCCATGAGCAAAGCCCACAGCAGTGCCAGGGTTTATGAAGTTCTAGGGGACCCCCTGTTCTCTCCCACCAGAGCAAAGCCCACAGCAGTACCAGGGTTTATGAAGTTCCAGGGATCCCCCTGTTCTCTCTCCCAGGAGCAAAGCCCACAGAGGTGCCAGGGTTTATGAAGTTCCAGGGATCCCCTGTTCTCTCCCACCAGAGCAAAGCCCACAGCAGTGCCAGGGTTTATGAAGTTCTAGGGGACCCCCTGTTCTCTCTCCCAGGAGCAAAGCCCACAGCAGTGCCAGGGTTTGCGTGGCTGCTCCCAATCCTTGTTCTCCAGGCCAAAGGAGTGCAGCAATCTCAAGCTCAGCAGGTGAGCAGAGCAAGCGGCTGCCAAAGTAAGCCCGGCCTAGGGATGGTGCTGAGCTCAAATGCTCCCACAGTCATTACAGGGCTCCATTCCACTGCTGCTTCATTCCCATCACTCAGCTCCAGGAGCATCCAGGAATATTTTGTATGGACTATTTACAGGGCAAGGAAAACACAGCTTCTCCTTGAAGGCTCTGAAGCAAACATGACACCGGGAAATGGAGATGGTGGAATGGCCCGGAGAATTCTCACTCATTTCGCAGGGAATATTTACAGGCTGCTCCTCCAGCTTTTCTCCACTCATCTGTGACGAGTTCCCAAACCACTCCTTGTGGTCAAGCCAGATTTTAGTGCTGTTTAGCTTTTCAAGTTTCCTAAAGTTCATTCCCAGGTCCTTTCCCCACGCTGCCAGGAGCTTCAGCCTCTGTTTTGCCCCACTCACCATCGTGTGCAAGATCCCATTTTACCAAAACAAAGAAAATCCTGCAGGATGAAGGATGGAGGGAGACCATTCCCAAGTGCAATTCTGATCTTTTGAGAGAGGATTTTTGGGAGGAGGATTCCTGCCTGAGAGATGCAGGGCACTGACTGCACAAAGTCTAAACACCCCATCGGTGATAGGAGAAGTATGTTGGAAATATGCATTTTTTATTCTGGCAATTCCCTTATCATGTTCAGGATTCTGCTCAAATATCACAATCTACCACCTGTTTAATTTAAATTAAAGTACTGAAGTAACCAAACTCCTTCCCCTGTGGCATTAAAAGACTCAAATCTTTCCACTGTTTAACACGTGGATGTTCGAGTAATATTTGAACCTAATCCAGATTTTACTGAGATACATGGAAAATCCAGCACCAATTAATGATTTTGGATGCTGTTTCAGGTTTTTGCATTTTTTTAATCCTCCTGAAGCACAGCACTGCCAAGTCATGTATTTTCTCACCCAAATTCCCAAATGAATTGACTCTGACAAGGGGTTTGTGTGCTGCTGGTATCCACAGTGTTTCTATAAGGCCAGGGATAACAGACTGGGGTATTACAATAATCTTTTAAAAAATTAGCTATTAAAGCCTCAGGAGGGGCGTAAGAGAAGAGATTTAGAAGAGAGCAAGTTTAGATTAGAGGTTAGGGAGAAATCCTTCCCTGTGAGGGTGGGGACGCCCTGGCATGGTTTTCCCAGAGAAGCTGGGGCTGCCCCTGGATGCCTGGAAGTGTCCAAGGCCAGGCTGGACATTGGAGGTGGAATGGGATGAGCTTTAGGTCCCTTTTAAACCAAATCTGTCTGGAATACTCTGATTATTTTCGCCCCCTGCCATGAGCAGGGACACCTTCCACTAACCCAGGTTGCTCCAAACCCCATCCAACCTGGCCTTGGACACTGCCAGGGATAAAGAGTCCACAGCCTGTCATAAATATTCTCAATTTATACCAAAGGCAGGGTAAAAAATACCTGCAGTAGGAGGCATATTCACAAAGAGTTGTGAATAATCCAGGACTGGATTCCACAGAGAGGAATATCCTGGGTAAAGGGATCAAATTATTCCTGCCACATCTAGGGCCACTGGGATGGTCCAAAGCACATCCCATCTCTCAGTGCAAATGTAGACAAATTGCAAATATCAGTCATGCAAAGTGTCTTTTTTTACCCCATTTCTCAGCAAATTGGCTCCTGTTTGGAATGCCTGGGCTGGGAATGCTGAAGGTGGGAATTCTCCGGAGATGTGGTTCCCTCCAAACCACGGAGCAAACCTTGCCCTGTGATTTTGGTTTCCTTGCATTAATGCCTTCGTGCTTTGGGAGCATTTGATCCCTACCCAAACACATTCCCACAGACACAGTGCACACACAGCCAAGCAGAGCCAGGTTTGGGGTTGGGATAAAGGATCTGGGATGTGACAGCACATCCCAAACATCTCCCCTGTGATAATTCCCAGTGTTCACTGAGAAGCATCTCCTGTGCCCAGAAGCTCTGACTACTGACAAAGTGCATTTTAATTGTAAGACTGGTGCAGAGAGTGTGGAGGTTTTACTCATCACAGCTTTGCTGCTGCTCCTTCAAGCTAAAATTGGTTTTGCAAGAGGAGTTATTGCACCAAACTTTATCCAGTTCTACCCGAGCCCTCCAAAGACAGAGTCAGCCTGGAGTTTTAGTCACCTGCAGTGTCATATCCAAAGCAATAAATGTTATTTATTGTTAGAGATGAGCAGAACCTCTGCTATCCCCTTCCAGGATGGAATTCATTAGTAAATCTATTTGGGCAGTTTTATACTAATGCAAAGCTGAGCCCAGGGATGTAAGTGAGCAGTAATTTTTGCAGGGGGGTGTGTGAATCCGAGAGGCCAGTCTGGAAGTGAGCGACATGAGGCGACAGAGCTGCTCCCTGTGCCAGCAAAACCAGTCCCCTGTGATCCCTGCACACTGCCCACCCCAGTGTCACCACCTTACAAGAAAGAACCCAAGCTCCTCTGAATATTTTACTGTGTTTAAACATGTAACAATCTTTGAGAAGTGGAATCAGAGATGAGCCTGACACCTTTGTATCTTGCCCGCTTTGTATCAGCCCACAGATGAATTCTTACTTCCCAGGAACGGGAGGAGATGGAAGTGGGGAATGGGATGAGGCACCAGCAAATTTTCCAGGCTCCATCTGCCCCTTGCAAGAGCTTTCCCTGTGTATCTGAGGCTCTGTAAGTGTGGCAGAGGAAAAGAAAAGCTCTCTACTTGTTGCATTTCCACACCATGGCACACGAACAGCAGCACCCTATAGACACTGCTGCTTCCTCAGAACAAAAAGCTGATTCCTTTTCCTGGCCAACCTCCAGACATGAGCCCAGGTGACCTCGTGGGACCAGGGCCACCTCACCAGCTCTGGGTGCAGTGCCACCAGCTCTTCCACAGGAGCTCCTGTCCATATCCATGTGGTGCTTCCCAGTTCTGGGAGGGCTCCCACTGTGGTCGAGGGAGTTCTGACCAACAAGCACAAATCCAGGAGTGCCCCAACTTTCAGGATTTGGCTCCCTGAGTGCCATTCTCCCTGACTCTGTGCCAAGCCTGGAGAAGCTGCTCTCTGCTCCAGTGGATAAACACTGAGCTGCAGACACAGGAGTCCTGGCGACCTCGGCTTGTATTTATGGAAAGCAGTGCAGGTGGGTTTACATTCCAAATAAATAAATACAAAAATACTTCATAACCCTTGGAAGTCAGCAGAGAGCAGCATGGTGGGATCAGCTTCTCATGTACTTCTCAGTGGTACTGAGTGTCACTGTGATGGGAAAGAGCCAGGCTGGAGAGAGGCCAGGAGATTCCCTGCCCTGAGTGGTTAAACTTGGAGCAAAACCAACAGACAGCAAGAGAAAAGAGGAATTCTCCCAGGGACGTGTTTGATTCGAAGTAGGGATTTCTCCTTAGCAATTAACTCTGAACAACAAATTAATATTTGTGTCTCCCCCACCCTGAGCACAGCCCCATGGAAAGGAGTGTCTGGTGGCACTGGGATCAAGCAGACATTGAGGAATGTGCTGGAATTGTAGCAGTTTCAATTATCATTTACGAGGCTGCTGCCTTCACTCTGTGAAGAGTCAAACAGAACTCCAGGGAAAGCAGTGTGGTTTTTCAAGAGGCACTTGGGCTCGCTGCTGCTGCCATTGAAGCCTCCAGAAAAGCTGCCACCAAATTAGGAAATGCTGAGCACTTCTGAGAGCCCCACAAGTGCAGCAGAAGTGCCTCACAAAGCCATTAGCTCACAACTGCTCTACAAGCTACAAGCAAGGAAAATAAAGCCAGCAAAGTGAAAGCAAAGAAAGGCGCAGAAATGTTTGAAAGCCCTTCCAAACCATCACGGGCTGACAGGCTGCAGCCCCTTTCATCTGCTGCAGGCCACTTCAGCAGGCTCCAGGATTTAATTAAATGGAATGTTTATTTACACAGCTCAGGAGAGGGGCTCTGCAGCCACCAGAGCCACCTCACCGAGGTTTATGGACTGAAATAGTTGGGAGCTTGGCAGACTGGGACGTGAAATAAGGCCAGGATTGATGGAATTCAGACTGATCTGGGCTGGTGGCATGGGCAAGAACCAGGACTTTGACTGACTCTTGGCTGGGAATTTTCTGGCACATCAAGAACCTCCTGCTGTGACCTAAGAGACACAAGAACCACGAGAGCAAAACCCAGCAGCACCCGCTGACGCAGGGCACGAGACAGAGGGGCTGATCCCACTCTGGACTTTGTGGGGAACGAAATGGAATGGACTGAAATGAAATCCAAGGCCACGGAGTTTGCTTGGTGGCACCTTGATAAACTGCAGGCCCCTGCAGAGATTCTGAGCTCCTGCAGCAGCTCGGCCCCACCAAACGTTCCCCCTCACGCAAACGCCGAGCAGAAGAATTGCTCAACTCCAGGATTTGCTTTGGCACGGGGCGAGGACACCGCGGCACCGCTCGTGTGTACTCAGCAACTTTAGAATCCCGGGATTTCTCCTGGAGATCTAATAAGAGCACTCGGCGCAGTTTCTGGCTGCTTACAAAGCAGACAAATGAGGAAAATGAAGACTTTTGTTTTCACTGGGCTGTCAGGTCACATTGAGCAGCAGGGCTCGAGTTCCCTTTCTGAGGGTGCTCTGCTCCATCCCAGTTATTATGTGGAAAATGACTCAAGGCGCTGGGATTGAAGCAGAAACTCAGCCCCTAAGGACCTTTTATACACAAACTTTTGTATTCCTCCAAAGGTGGAAGGATGGGAATGAAGGAGCTCTGCCTTCAGACAGCTCAACCAGACTTCAGCTGCCAGAGGACACACAGAGCTATCAGAGCTCCCCAGCCCTGGTGCTGCAGCCCAAATGCATTTATCCATTTAAAGATTCTGCCTTCGTTGCCTCAGATTGAGGGAGCTGTGATTCAAAGGGCTGTTCTTCACTAAACCTGGCTTTAAGGTGCCCAGTGGTTGGACCAGAAGTTACACCCTGGGCTAAGGGAGGCCCAGGGCTTGTCCAAAAGGCAGCAGAATTGGTGCTTTACTTCACTGAGTGACTCCTTCACTCAGCTCTGACAGGAGAAATATCTGGAATTACTGCAGAAAATCCAGCATTCTTTGCCGCCCAGAATACAGAAAAGAAGGATGGATTTGAGGAAATCGTTTCAAACCCAGGGAGCTGCTGTACAAGAACAATTATTGTTGTACAAGAGCAATTATTGGCTATTTCCTCGTGCTCATCTTCACCTTGAACTAGAAAATTCCTTAAGTAAAAGCAGACACCGGAGCAAAGGTTTTCTGTCTCTTTTCCAGAGCAGAGTCAGCTGGTGGCACAGAGAGGGGGGATCTGTAATGAAGAATGCATTAAGTTGCATGGCGCAGGCTCTGGAAAACCCTACAGAGACTTTTTTTCTTGAAAAAGGTCAGGGGGGAAAAAAAAAAAGAGAGAAAGCTAATTCTTGAAAAATAATCTCCCAAATAAACAGAGCAGCCCATGGAGAAAGGATCAGCACAGAGTTTGGAGGGAACACCAGAGACAGCTTGAGAATGATCCTTTCTTTAACAATATGTGACCTTCCACCTTAATTCTTTCTTTACTAATCACTGACTTTGTGTCTTGGAGAGTGGTAAAAATGGCAAATACCCCCCGAAATAAAGGCAAACGGTACTTGGGGGGGGGAAAATAGAGATGAGACCACAGCAAAATGGTAATTTCAGCAAAAATAATCTGCCCATCATCTGGGTTGAGGAGTTGTGACCCTGGTTTTGTGTAAGCAGCTCTCACATGAAGAGAACTTCACCCTAAAATATCCTTCCACGGCCCCACAATCCTTTGAAATCTGGTTGCACAATCCCTTACTAACACAAGCTGTTGGGAATATGTATTTTAAATCCTGGGAAGGCAAATCAGTGTTTCCATCTTGCACGCTTCTCCAAATTCAGAGTGATACAAAGAACCAGTGTAAAACTGGTAATTGCAAGTAAGGCACACAAAGAGAGGGGAAAAAAACCAATAAAAACAAGTCCAAAATTGGAGTGATAACTGCAAATCTAAACAAAAAAGATGTAGTTCAAGATGAGAAGAGGGAAGAAAAACCAACCTGCAAACCAGATCATGCAACTTTTGTGCCAAATGCCTCATTTTTGAATTAAATCAGCACGGACTGCTGAAAACCCTGCACGGTCCAAGCCCCAAGTGAGCTCCAGAGATATCTGGCACCCTGATTCCACAGCAAGGATGATTTATAACCTTGCTTTGTAATTGCCCCCTTGGAGCACGGCCCATTTTGAACCCCTGCCTAACGAGCTGATTTGGGGGTGGAGTTCTCCTAACGCTGCCTGACAAAAGTTGGACGTGAAAATCTTTTAAAGTGTTCAATTTTTAAAAGATTTACTGGGAACATAATAGCAAATATGGTTGGAATCAGGAGCCAAAGGGGTTTTTTTCAGCCTGGAGAGAGCAAATAGTCTGTTGTTCCTTACATCTGGAACAGTAGTAATCTATTCCTTAAGCCTGAGCAATCAAATTACTCTAATTTTCTGTTGTCTTGGCTTGAATAAATATTTTCAAGACAAGTTATGTTAAAAATATGCACACGCTGACTGCACAGTGAAATGTGCTTAACATCTGTGCTGCAGTTTAGTGTGGCAAGATGGAAAGGTATCCCAATGGAAAGGGACTGCAGAAAAATCACTCCCTTTCCACTGGAATGAATAACCTACTGAAGAATAAGTATTGGACAAAATAGGGGAATTTAAATGAATGATAGAGAAATATATATATATATAAAATAGAATATACAGGACTAGGGAGAAAATGGGTATTGAAACAGGGGGGTAATTAGGGAAAAATTAGACTAAAAGGGAGGCTGGAATTCCTGTGGCAGCTGCACAGGGATAAATCTCAAAGGGATGGTGGGCTGCAAATAACAGCTTTCCATCATTTCATGGGATACAGCTCTGGTTGGGCTGATTGGACAACTGGGGGGAAAAAAGCAAGTGAGAAAAATGTGGGTTTTTTCTGCCTCTGAAATCCCCTCACAGCACTTGCAGGTCTCACTCCCCATGTGAGGAAGGGATTTGAGTTGTTAGGGAAAAAAAAAATGGAAAATTGGGACTTTCTCATTTTGTTACCAAGAACTGAAAACTTCTGAGATGTTGAGTGAAAAAACCAGGGACAATAATAGTAATTCCTGTTCAATGATAATTAATTCTGGCCAAAAGTAGCAGGGAAATGCTCCCACTTTTCCAGCAGATGGGAAGGCACAAGCTGCAAGGCTCCTGCCTGCAGAGCGACCCTGAGCACCTCCAAGGGCAGGGGATGAGGGGAAAACTGTGTCAGATTTCGGATCAAAGCCCCATGTGCTTCTCATTTTCCCCCTCTGCATCAGGGACAGGCTGACAGGCGTTTCTGGAACTGCAACAGCACTTCCAGTCTGAAACAGGTCACTAAAAGAGAAGTTATTTCTCATTTCCAAGGCCCCACTTACACTCCAACGGAAGGAGGAAAATGAAGGCACTTAACTCTTTTTCACTACAGCAGGTTTTCCCTCCCATTACTTCTTCCTGCAATATTGGGAGACGGGGAATAGATCTGGGATGACAATCTTTCTCAAAGGATTGTCTTCTGCCATTTCTCATTCGAAGAAATCACACCTGGCATGGTTTTCCCCTAATGGGCAGTACCTGGCAGAGTGGGAAGCTCTGGGTTGGAATGCAGATGTGCACATCTGTAGGTATTTCTGTGCACATTTAATACAAATAAAAGAGTTGCTGGTTTCCCTTCAACTTCAAATCTTCAAACTGGTTTGAAATCTTGGCATTTTGGAAGCTGCTGGCCTCTCCTGCTCTCCCCGTCAGATGTTTGAGCTCCCACCACAATTCCAAGCCCACTCCTACAAACACAAACGTGGTTTTGCTGTCACCTTCTGGGCCAGCATTCCAGCAAAACATCAGGAAACCCAAAATAACCCTGGAGTAGGGACCCTTCTCATTGATGTCTTTGCTGCTGTTCAGATCCACATTCCTGGTGCCTCCGAGCCGGAGCAGAGGGAGGGGAGGGGATGAGGAAAGCCAAGAGAAGCAGAGTTTTTTCTGTGCTTTGAAGAGAGAATTATGTCTGTTGAGATAGAGAGTAATTGATGTTGAAAACGCACCAATAAATTAATATCACAGCAAAGCCGAATCCTGGGATTTATGGGAATGCAACCCAGGCCGTTTGGTAAACAGATCCGAAGTGCAGACGAGCGGGGAGGATAAGAAATACAGGAGCTTGGTTTGCTTCCAACTGAGCAGATTAATGTCAATATTTAAGAAAGCCCCAGAGGAAAGGGAAAAAAAATTCAGCCATCTGAAACAAAATATTGGATTGTGCCGGGGCTGTGGGATTATCCAAACAGAGCAGAATTTCAGCCTGCTGCTCTTGATGTGTTTGAGTCCATCAGATGTCATGGAAGTGCCCCTCTTTGGGAAAAGTGAGACTGCAAGTGCTGGAGAAGCTCGTTCTTATTTTATGGACAATTCTGTGCCGTGGAGTGTCCACAGCTCCTAACTCCCCGTGAGGGGCCACGGGGAAGGGTTTGACAACCACTGGGAATGCTCCATGCGCCACAGAAATCCCGTTGAGAGTACGATCATGGAATCATGGAATGGTTTGGGTTGGGAGGGACCTTAAAGCTCATCCTGTTTCACCGTGCCATGGGTGAAACCTTCCACTATCCTGGGCTGCTCCAAACCCCGTCCGACCTGGCCTTGGACACTTCCAGGGATGGAATAACTTCCCTGAGGTACAGAGGAGGCAGAAGATCTCCCAGACCTCTCCTTTCCCTCCTCCACTGGAAGCCAGCCACCATAAAGAACCTTCCCAGGACCTTTTTTCCATCACCAAAATCCCTTTTGATGCTCTTTCTCCCTAAAAGCAAACTCTGAGGGACACTCAGATCAATCAAACACATTTCACTATGGAAGGAGCAACTCGGAATGATTTAAGCGTATCCATCCTTGTAACTCCTTAGAAATACTCTGGAGGGTCAAGGGTTGAAAGGCAGTCCTTTGAAGAATCCCATACTGATGAACATTT
>NW_008236198.1:117867-130057 GCF_000691975.1 Corvus brachyrhynchos | reverse complement strand
AGGAATGTTAATTACCTGGAGTCACTCACGGGATACAATGTGTGTACCCGGTAAAACTTCAACAAAAACCCTCAAATCCATTTTTCCTGAACGTATTCCAGGGCCCAGGTCAGCAGAGATTTTAAGTAACTTCAGTTAAGTTTAGTAAAGTTAAGTTGAGTTGAGACTTAAGTCTGTGCTTAAATACTCTGCTGTAAGAGGGTCTGTATCACAAAAGGACTAGAACCACAAAAATCCAGCCCGAAATGCCAAGGATACCAGGTGATCCCAAATCCCTGAGCTCGAAGGGAAGAGTTATGGTGAAGTCCTGTCCATATTTACCTGTTTTATGAGCAGCTCACGATGTATTTGTTACGCAAATGGACCATGTTAATTGAAAATGTTAACGCACAATAATCTGATGAAAATGTACTACCCATCCATCAAAATTGTAGAATAATAGTGGAAGGTGTCCATGCCCACGGAATGAGATGATCCTGAAGGTCACTTCCAACCTAAACCATTCCACGAATCCATAATCAGCAGTGAGAAGAGGCAAAATTCCACATCAGCCCTTGGAAGCACATTCCAGTCAGGGCCCATCAAGTGGCTACTTCCAAAGGGCAGCAAAAGCCAGGATTTCTTTTGGGTATCATGAAATTGTTCCAAAATGCTTCATATTTATAAATATGAATTATTTCCAGGTTCTTGTTTATGTCAAAAAATATTGATTATAGGAGAACTTCAGACAGTTTGTCCTAGAAATTCCTGTTTAAATTCCTTTTCCATTAACAATACAAATACTGCTTTTTCCCTTTTTTTTTTTTTTTTTTTGAGAAAGAAAACCATGAATAACTAAACGTTTTCACCATGTGATTAACACATCACCACCTTGAAAAGGCTCAAACTTTCCTCAAGGTGTATCAGCAAAAGCAGACAAAACATCCTGGAGCTATTTTTCCAGAGGATGGTCGGAACTGGCACTGCAGTAAATCCCAAATGCCAGTGCAGCCGTGCTTATCCTCCTTTTCAAGTGAAGCCAGCTCGGAAACTTGGAAGACCTTTTGCTAGACAGCCCTTGCTCCAGCTGCTCCCTTCCCAAGCTTTGAAGGGAGGGATTATCAGGATGTGTCCAGTGAATTAATGGAATGATGGCACCAGCAAAAACAGTGTCTTCAGCTGAAAAATAACTCGGAAAAACTGAAGGGAAGCGGCCACATCCAGTGAAATGTTTTCCCTGGGAAAGCCTCGGTGTGGGCTGGACTGACTGCAGGCTGGGAATAAGATTCCCACTCTGTTCCAGAGCTTTTGGTTGCAAATGCTGCTGGTGAGGTGTTGGTTCTCTGTGAAAACCAGGTGAACGTGGAAAACTGGGATTTCCACCCAGATGCCAGAGCAGGAGCCCCATCCATGAGGACAGAGCAGAAACCTTTCTTGGACTAAAAAGAAGTTCCCAATAAAACCACAAGTCTTTAAATGGGAAAAAGTGGGAGAAGCTTGGTGTGGGGCCCCTCACAATATTGCTTTGGCTCATGCTTGGTGATTCTCCACAGGCCCTCTGGGATTTATTCCACAAATTCTGCAATTCTCTTGCTTTTCCTGCTGCTATCCCTTCATCAAGATGTTCGAATTCACAGGCTCATCAATTTTCCAATACAATTCCATCAGCTCTATTCCTGCCACCCCAGCAAACAATCAGCGAAGCCCTTGGAATTGCACCACTCTCAAATTTATAATTAGAAATATTTTAATTGCTGTCTCTCGTGGAGAGAAAGATAACTTATCTCCCCTAAAAATAAACAAATCCAAATGGAAAGAATTCATTCATAATTAAATCATTCTCTCCAGAAAACCTACAAGCAAGATGGATGATAGAGGGGAGAGATAAGAGGATTATAAATGTAATTTTAAAATTGTCTTAAGGGGGAAAGTTTACACCCACAGGAGTTAAATGATACCCAGATCAGTTACAGAGAATTAGCTCAGCTCAGCCCCGATTAAATGAAGATATTAGCAAAATAAAACTAGAAAAATGACATGAATAGGTGGCAGCTTTCAAAGCTGCAGAAAGGCTTAAGAAAGGAGAAATCTTTTAAGAAATTCCAAAGGTTTTAAAGTGGAGTTTAAATACTAGAAATAATATTTAAATATGTCCAATTTTTTTAATCCTTTCCATGCTTTGTGAAACAGGGTATTAAACTGTGTATCAAAACAAAATATTCCAGGCTGAAAAGTTGAAGACAATGTGGAGCAGCCAGGAACTGAAGGAACCTGGGATAAGCGCAGGAATCCACACGACAGCCGCTGAAAAACTGGGATGTGGGAGCTGGTTCTAATGAAGAGCCCACTTTGGCTTTCATCAAAACCTTGAAACTCGCCCAAGCTGTGCCCAACACTGATGGAATTTGATTCAGTGCTCTGTCCTCTTTGTCTCTCAGCACAATTTGATTTTGGGATGGCAACTCCAGTCTCTGAAAATGCCAAAGGCTCCTGTTCTCCCAGTATTCCAGCCTTGCTGGAAATGGGAATTGCTGTCATCCAGCAGACCAAAGAAAGCTTAATCCTGAAGGATTCCCAGGCCAAATTCCAGCCCCAAAGCGTTTGATATGCTTTGACAGGCTTCCCATAAGCAACTGAAGTTCTGAGTGCTGGAATGAGCTCCCTCCTGGGATCGTTTGGGATTTGTCTGGATTATGGATGTGCATCCACGCTGGAGCAGGGGCAGCCCAGCCCACGGCACCGGCACTGCCTCGGGAACAGCTGGAATCCTTCCCTGGGAGGGTGGGGAGGCCCTGGCACAGGGTGCCCAGAGGAGCTGTGGCTGCCCCTGGATCCCTGGCAGTGTCCAAGGCCAGGCTGGAGCAAGCTGGGATAGCAGAAGGTGTTCTGGGGAATTGGAACTGGATGTGCTTTAAGGTTCCAAGCCAAACCATTCCAGGATTCCATGCTTGCCGTGCCAGCTCTCCCTGTTGTGCAGCCCAGCACAAGGCCAGGGATGACCCTGTTTGCTCCCACACTGGGAAATAATGAAAGGAAACCTGGAAATCCTGAGGAGCCCCAGAACTGAGCATTGGATCCAACTGGATGCGGGGCAAGAACTGGAGGCTCCTCAGCCCCTGAGCAGTGACTGCAATGAATGATTTGGGTAAGGGACAAAAGGAGCTGCACTGTTCACCTGGAGCACTGGATTGTCCCATCCAGACTCCTGCTTTTCAAGAGACAACTTATCCATGAAAAATCATGAGGAATCTTCTCCTTTTCCCAAGAAGCAGCATCAGAAACGATCCAAATTCAAGGAGTAAAAGGCACGGACAGGCACTGCTGCTGTCAGCACCGGCTCGCCCCGAGATGTCCCCTTTTCCTGGTTGTGAAATGTGCTGGTGACACATTTACCAACAGCACCAACTGCTCTTCCCCAGGGTATTTACAGAGTGTGGGATGGTTTGAAGCCTTTGCTGCCCTTCCTGCTGTGATGTTGTTGGCACACATGAGCCAGCTGGTCCCTCTCTGCCTCCGCCTTGGCCGTCACTGGTGCCCTGCCCTCTTTGTCTGATCTCTTCTGGAAAGCTTCCAGCATCCCTTGGTGACTGGTGTGACTTCAGGAGAGCTGGGATATGAATTACATTTTATTAAATGTCATGCTAAAGTGCTCAGGCACTGATGCACAGCCTATTAGTAGCTTTAAGATTTCAGTGTTTTGGTGGGAATGCTTCGAAACTGAAGTATGTTTTCTTTGGCCGAAGCTGCACCATTAGATGCAGTTTCTCCTGACATTTCCAGAATTGTTTTATGGCTGTTTCCATGGAGGTCGAGAAGGAAATGACCGTTCCAGGAATGCTTCGATAGCATCCACAGCAACACAAAAGGCTGAGTTATGGAGCTGCACTCTGGCCAGGCTGATGGTGTGATGATTAACAAGTTGTGCTGCCACCAGGGCCCCGAGCTGGGAATGCTGCTGGGAATACCCTTCCTGAGCCCAGCACTGAGCTCCAGTGATTGATACAGCATCTTCCACTTCATACATTTCCCTGCATGCCCAATTATCAGATTTTCTTCCTCTCCATTTCATCAGTCACAGTCATTATTTGCATTGTTTCCCTCCCAACTGCCAGACATCCAGAGATCAAACGATGAAACCCCCCCTCTTTCTAAATTTTATTTTAAAGAAAGTGACTCTGCTTAAGACTTCCCTACGAATGGGGATTGTAAATTTATTACCTTCACTTGCTCTGAGGAAGCTGTTAAAGGCATCAGGAAGCAGCCAGATAACCAAGGCCATAAAATACTTTAGAAATTAATGAATGAAAGATGGGCTGAAGCCACAAACTGTGGGTCTGGTTCTGGTTTTTGAACTTGTGCAGAGTTCACAGATGCTCACGGGCACGGCTTTTATTCCAGAGAGTAAAGCACCAGTGCTCAAGTTCAGAGCAGAATCAAACTTTTTCCAAAGCTCAGTTATCCCAAATCCTTGGGTTTTGTTCTGATCCATGGCTGAAACGATTCAGAAATGCTGCGAGCTGGGAACTGCTGCAGCTGGCTTTTGTCAAGCATTTCCTGAGACAAGGCTCGAGAAAATATCCCTGGTGCTGCTGCCACCAGGAACTGCCTGCCTGAGAGACCATGCTGAGAGAGAATGGGATTCATCCCTGCTTCAAAGCATCCAGGATCTGAATGGATAAACCACAAGAAGGAGAATGGATGGAGCAGTGGTCAAGCAAAATGTTGGATTTAAAAGCACTGCCCACCCTTTAGCCCTCCTGAGCTGAGCCCTCCAAGAGCACAGAGAGAGGCTCATCACTCACCTCCCTCAAAAACAGGAGAGAATTTGAAGTCTTCCCCAAGTTCTGCTGAAATCAGAGAATTCTCTACTGATTTCATAGAATTAGAGAATCCCACACTGGTTTGGGTTGGAAGGGACCTCTAAGCCCACCCAGTCCCACCTCTGCCAGGGGCAGGGACACCTCCCACTGTCCCAGGCTGCTCCAAGCCCCAATGTCCAGCCTGGCCTTGGGCACTGCCAGGGATCCAGGGGCAGCCCCAGCTCCTCAGGACAACAGTTTAAACAGATTCCTTGAAACTGAAATCCGTATTTTTCAAGCTGGTGCCTCTATTGACACCTTTGGTTTGGGCAGGGAGAAATAAAGTCTTTGTGTCTCTCCCTTAGCACTCGAAAAGAGAAATACCCTGGAAAGGATGGGGGATGAGAGAGCTCAGGGCCACCCCACACCCACAACGTGTCCAACCCATCACACCTTCCCTACATTCCCACCTCCTGAAGGTGCATTCTCTCCTAAGAAATGAACACTTCCTTTTTTTAGAATATAACCTTTTTTCCCTTCTTTTCCACACCATCCCTTTGACATCCACAGCAGCACAACGAGACTCACTGTTCATTTTTCTTGCCCAGTTCCTCTGTCTCCATACTCTACTGGCTAACTGGGAAGTGTCCACTCCAGAGGCTCCCAGTTTCCCTAGGCACAGCCCATGGGACCAGCAGAGATGGCCATGGACCACCCACAGCCCAACAGGGCAACTAAAGCAGTTTCTTACACGCAAAAATAACGTTCCAGAACTATTTGATGTATTTTTAGCCTCTTTTAAGGCGCTTCAGCAGCTGGGAACAAGGTGGGAAGCCAGAACCATGGGCCAAGATCCAAAATCCATTGAAAGCATCGGAGCTTTTCCATGGATTGGCTTTGGATCAGGATTGTTCTGGCCAGGCTGCCACCCATGCACAGCTCAGAGCTCCTCCCCTGAGCTGGTTTTGGGATTATATTCACAGTTTCCTTCACATTTCATACATGAGCTTTACAGAATCACACCCAACAAGCATTCTAGGAAATGAAGATTTATGGAGGGGGGAAAAAACCTGTGTAATAATAAATCTTATCCTTAAATGTGCAGTGCAGAGGATGGAGATGAGAAGAATTATTTTACACTTTATAGTGCTTTGAGCTGTGATTTTATTTATAGCAGCTATTTGAACTGAGATTGTCCCAGAGAGAGAAAAGGGCAGCTCAGCTCCAGCTTTAGATAATAGGTCAGGCTTTCCAAGCACTATCTGAGGCTTCTTGGAATAAAATTAAGCACCAGACTCCAATCTGGCCCTCCACACTCTTTAAGAATAATTACAGAAATAAAGGACTTTTTATTAAATCGCTGAACTTTGGGATACAAACCTGGGGAAAAACTGTAAAAGCAAAAATAATTCAGATGAAACTAAAAATCACATTTTGAATGAAGCTTGGATTGGGCTGCAATATGAGAGTATTGAGTATGAGGGTTAAAGGGGATATTGGGAAGGAATTGTTCCCTGGGAGGGTGGGGAGGCCCTTGAATACAATTCCCAGAGCAGGTAGGGATGCCCCTGGATCCCTGGAAGTGTCCAAGGCCAGGTTGGAGCACTCTGGGACAGTGGGAGGTGTCCCTGGCCATGGCAGGGGTGGCACTGGATGGGCTTTAAACCCCTTACAACCCAAACCAATCCGGGATTTTCAAATCACTCATAAAGTGCATTACGGGCTTTCTGGAATTATTCCGATTTCTTTAATTGCTGTATCGATGCAAGGCATCCTTAGGAATTCCACTCTCACAGTGACTGGTCATTATTCCAAGCGCTTCCCAAATTTTCACAGCCAAAGCAGAGCCCCAGCATTAACCCCAGCCATGTGCAAGACTTCCAGAAAAAGGAGCTTCACCATTTTCTTAATAGTCAACAGTCACTAAAATTTGTGAGGCAATTCATCCCCAACCTTAAAGAGATTTCCAGGCTGCCCACACCAGCAGCACAAGAATTCATATTTAGGGGAAAAAATTCTCCTGAACTAAGAAGGATGCTTACTTTTCCATCTGAAAAAAAAAAAAAAAAATGGCTGTGAGAATGAATCAAGTGGTCAAATGGTTTAGCAAAAGTTGTTCCAAGAAACCACCTCCTTCAGCTAATTCCTCTCTGTGACAGAAGCCATTCTAACACTCCAACAATGAGCTTTCTGGCAGCACACGCTCTGGAAATAACTGTCCGTTCTCCTGACAGCCTTCTTCCTGGATTTTTTCCCTTAAATCCCATGAATGAAGGATTACCAGGATTTATGTAGCTATTTAATACCTCCAGGAAAGAAAAAGCACACGGCACAGGAAGAGAAACAACAGGTATAGAATGGATCTATCATAATTTAAGTCCAGCTCGCCAATAAATTTATCCTGACATTGACTGATAAATGTTGAGGCTATTTGAACTTGTTTCCTGCATTGTGAAAATTATCCTGCAGCTGCTTCCTCTGGCTGCTCCAAAATGCTGGGTTTTAGGGAGTGTGGATACACTGCTGAGGGAATCACGGCAACAAAAAGGACAAATGAGAACAACTGATACCAATTCATCCCTTTTGCATCACAAAAAGTTTTGATTTGGGTTTTGAGAGGTCAGGATTAAACACCACCTGTCTTGCTGGATAGTTCTTTAAAATATTTTAATGTCATTTTAAAAGGTAATTCTTGAAATACCTTGTTCAGGCAGCCAGTTAAACGTTAATTCGTCCAATTTCTGGTTGAGTCACCCAGAACTGAAAAACCTCAGCTATTTCACACTGCAGCTTCAGGATTGGATCCACTTCCCCGAGAAGAATCCCAAACACTGAATGCTCCTTTATCACCTGACTTAAATCCCCCTTTTATCCAGACTAACGGGACCCATCCCACTCATGCAGAGGACGCTCTCCCTTCTCCTCCCTGCCCACCAGGAACACCTGAGGATGTGCTAATCCACCCCATCCACTGCAGCTCTGCCTTATCAAACTGGGGAGGGCGTTAAGCAGCTTCAGCACAGGAATTCGGGAGCCTCTGTGACCCTCTGGAAAGCCGGAGCCTCGGAGAACAGTGGGATCAGTGTGCCCAGCCCGGGGCTCAGCGCCGGCCCACCCCACTGATAACAAGGCTGGTTTTGTCGGGATCCCAGCCCGGCAGGGCTGGAAGGATTTCTGGAATAGCTCCGCAGATATCCATGGGCAGCTCCTTCCACGCATGAGGGGACAGGGATGGGAACACACAAACTCATTTGTTTGGGAATTTAATGAGGACATGATGAAGGCTGAGCCAGCAAAGGCAGGGCCTCCCCTGCTCAGCCCAGGAAATGTGAGAGGGAACAGAGCAGGCTGGGATGGAAGGGGAAGGGGACGGAGAAGGGAAGGGGCTTGTCTTGGATGCAGCCAAGGAAAGCACATGGAGAGAGGATGGAGCTGGGCAAAGCGAGGCTGAACAATTTGTTTTTGCCATCCTGCAGCATCCCAGCCCCGTTTAACTCCTTCTGGGTTGGCTCTGTACTCCCCAAGGCCAGAAGGACCTTCTGGGGAAATTGCTGCCCGCTGATATAAATGGGTGGATGAAGGGGAGAAATCCTCCCTGTGCTGTGACAGAAGTGTGAGCTCAACCCTGACAACCACCCCAGAGTCTACACAGAGGCAAAAAGTGCTTTTTAAACGCTCCAGATGTGAAAAGGGCTTTCCATTTGAGGCTGCAGTAGAGGCCATAGGGAATAAATCCTAGGAAAGCAGGCTTCCCTCGCTCCTGGCTCATACTGGGTTCTATTTCACACTGCTCATGCTGCACAATTCCTGGGGGAGAGAAGAGCTAAACCTGGCCAGAGCTGCCAGGGAAGAGTGGAGTGCTCCAGCAATTCCCCAAACCCAGCAGGGGATGGAGGATGCTGGCTCCAGAGGAGGCCACACTGGTGTCCTTGTCACTGATACCTGCTGGTGCCAAGGATTTCCTGGAGAGCAGGAGCACAGCAGAGGACAGGGGAATTTGAGGTATTTTTTTGTTCCTCCCAATCCCATTAATTCCAGCGTTGTCTGTCAGCCTGTGCAGATCACGAGGAGCACAAACCTCCACGTGACGACCCTCCTGTCTCCATATTTATAGATTTTTACAGCTAATAGACGTTTTACTCGTCCTGTCTAGCAAAGAGAGGGATGCTGGAAAACGTCCCTCTGGGTGTCATCTGTGCCTGGAAATGATGAGAGATATGGAATGATCAAACACTGGGATCAAAGCACGGAGAAGATGGATGCTGGTTTCATTTCCTTACAATGGCCACGCTGTTCCAGAGAGAACTGGGGGAGGGAAGGAGCCTGTGTCACATTCCCTGCCTGCTGCCCTTGGAGGAGCTGGGCTGGAGGTGCTGACTTTTGATGTCCCAACGGGGCTTGGAGCAAGGGTTCAAACCAGCCTTTGATCTGCAGGTCAGGGCTCTGCAGCCCCCACTCCACACGGGTTTGGATGCTCCACAGTTTGATTCCAACATCTTTGAAGACTGGTTTTTGCTGGCTAAAGAGCTCATCTGCTTCTGGTGCTTCTGGCTGAAGGCACTCCACCTTCAGTTGACAATAACCCAAAGCCAACAATGCAGCTGTGCCTGGCACAGGCATTGTGTTGATTCTTCACTGCTGGGGAGTAAGAGATGAAATCCCCTCTCCATTTTAACACTGGATTTTAACTAAATCCAATGCTCCTGGTTAACATTAAAAAAAGGAACGGGCATGCTGCGCTCTAATAAATTTTTCCTTGGCTCCCTTCTCTTTCAATCCTGGGGAAGGGGAAGAGAGAGAGATTAACTATTTGGGCTGAGTGCCTTTTAAATTGTCAGAAAGCTTCTAAAATGCGTGAGCTTGCTGTCCTGCCAGTCCCAGTGACGAAGGTCAGACCCTCAGGGTCTCTGAGGCTCACATCAGCCCATCTGCACAGAGAAGGATGTCAGAGTCTCATTTAACACCTTATAAAAAGCCCCAAAATGGTGACATGGGCAGCCCTGGCCAGAAGAATGCTTTTTAGTTTGTTTAATCAACAATTGCTGGTTAACCTGGCAACAAGCATGGAGTGAAATCATGTTGAGACTTCAGTGCACCAGTCTGAGTGTCTCACTTTCCCCTCTTCTGCTGGGAAATCACAGCAACATTTCCATCTACTCCTGCCTCGTCCCTGAGCAAAATTATTCCCTCCTGCACTCTGAAAAGTTTATTTCATGTTCCTGCAGCTGACCCAAGCACAGAGTTCCCACCACTTTTATAGTTAATCCTCGAGGCTACCAAATTCTGCAATGAGGATTTTTCATTCCTAACTCTCGCTCTGTATTTTCCATTTCTCAGTTTCACGCAGCATTGCCTTGGACTATGTCAAAACAGCTCCTCTCTTCCCTTGGTTTTTCCCTTTCCTATCCAACGCCACCAAGGGAATCAGCACTTCCCACAGAGCTGAGCTTGGAAGGGAGAACGTGGCATCTGAAATGACACCGTGTGGTAACCATTGGCAAAGGCTGAATCGCAATAATTACAAATATACTTTGAGGTAACACATCCCTGTACATCCCTTCCCGCTCTCCAAGTCCTTGGAGGGCTGGAAAACTGCGTGTCCTTAAGGCTGAGGGACAGGTGTTGATTTTTGGGGGGGTATTTTCTTCATCCAAAGGAGTTTCTCTGAGCTTCCAGACAGATTTAGGAAGTCTTTTAAGTGATTTTAAGGAAAAAAAAGAAAAATAGGTTTTCTGCAGCAAATTTCAGGATATTTTACATGCAGAATCAGGGAATATCCTGAGTTGGAAGGGATCCACAAGGATCATCAAGCCCAAGCCCTGGCCCTGCACTGACATCCCATCAACCCCACCCTGGGCATCCCTGGCAGCGCTGCCCAAATGCTCCTGGAGCTCTGGCAGTGCCCAGCACCCTCTGGGGGAAGAACCTTTCCCTGATCTCCAACCTAAACCTCCTTAGCACAGCTCCAGCCATTCCCTTGGGTTTGTTTATTGTTTATATCTATCACTTTATTTATAGTTTAATTTTATTTATAGTATAGCATCACTCCAAAGCATGAGAGCATGATGGGAATAGATTAGCTCCTGTTTATTTATAGTTCATATGTCTCACTTTTGAGCATGTCTAAAGGCATTAGTAAAACTAAAAGATAATCTCCTTTTTCCTTCCTTCCTGCAGAATTTAGCTTGGAAATTTTGGTGCTCTCCTGTGTGATCCCTGTGCTCATCACCCACCTGCTGATCCAATTCCCAAATCAAGGCCTGGCACCTGACCAAAACACAGCAGAACTACAGGATGTTAAAATGCAAAGTGTTACAGGAGGGGAAAAAATATTAAATGGTTGGAATCCCAAACTGTCCTGCTCAAGTGGCCAGAAGGATTCCTACAGAACTCCCAGGAAGAGAAGAGGCTCCATCACCCCATTCCATGGAGAAACAAACACAAAGGATGTGCTGAACCCACGATGTCCTAAACCAGGAATTCAGGGAGTTAAAAACCCACTGGGGCAACAGAAGCTTTCATTCCTGGCTTCCCAAATCCTGGTGGCCAGGAGCACAAAAAGCTCATTCACCTGCTCACTTCTCAACAGAGTCTAATCAAGAGGGACTGCGGAGTGGCACAGCCTTGCTGAGAGAATGGCAGGGGAGGGGAGAGGGGGCTGAATAATAACATTTAATAGCTTTGAAACTTGAGAGTTACCTACAGAATAAAGTCATGGCTGGGAACAATGGTTTTCCAGAAGCTCCTTGCTGAATGACTGAATGCATTGTTTAAATCCATGGACATTTTATTGTAAGTATGTGGTGGTGGTGTTCGGTAACGCAGAGGTTTGAAAAGTCTCCTCAGTGGAGCGATATTGTCGAAATATTTATCTTCCACTATTTTTTGTATTTTAATTCTAATACTGTGTTTAGCTGACAAATGAGATTTGAGGTTTTCAAGTACAATAATCCAGAGTATTCATCTCAGAGGTTTTCTTTTACAGCTTCCCGAGCCAGCCAGAGCTCTCCCTTTGCAGGATCTGTGAGGGACGGATGGAAAACAAATGCAGAAACCTCGGGAGTTAACAGCCACCTCAGCCACCCTGTCTTTATCAAGAGTGTGCATTTTGGGCTATGCCAAGTGTTAATAAAAACAAATGCACACCTCCAGGCTCTCTTTAAATGCAGAGTTTAAGAGCAAAAGTAAACTGCAGCCACTTACGTTATCTCTGGGGTGTCACACAAGGCTCTGAAATAATCAGAATGAACCTGGAAGGTCTTAGAAGTAAAACTGCCTCAATCTAATTCAACAAAGTGAAATTACTGCCCGAGATTGCTTTAAAAGTCGTTATATCCTTGCGGATTTCAGCCTCCTGCACGGCAGCATCCCCATGCTGAGGCTCCCAGGGTTCATTTTCACACAAGAGCCAC
>NW_008236198.1:103582-117842 GCF_000691975.1 Corvus brachyrhynchos | reverse complement strand
GGTTGTGTGGTGGAGTTTGGACCGTGCCAAGAAAATGTCTTCAGCTTTCCTTTTACAAATATGGCAATGATCAACCCCAAGCGTGATGGGGAGGTTGATTGTATTTAAAGCAATTTAACATGTTGCAACAACGTGGTGCTTAACACTGCTCCGTGAAACCATTCCGGGATGCGGCGGCCTGGAAACATCGGGGCTGTGGGCCTGGCCACAAACCTGATTCACATCAGCAACGTTCACCTCGTGAGTCATCTCCCCGAGGTGAAGATAATGGATGAAAGGGAAAAACTGAGAGGCTGCTTACAAAACTTGGCTCCGGCAGCGCAATTCAGCACTTGGGGCTTTGCAGTGCGACGGCAAAAAGCGATGCCCAACCTCAGCTGCAGCTCCAGGGCTGCAAATGCTTCCATGTTTTCAGAGATTGCTGCAGGACACCAAAAAGGGACTATCCTATTGGTAAATTCTGCCAGCGTGATTCCCCCTTTCCAAACATCTCCCTGCAGAAGCCACGTAGAGCCACAGCCACCACTCCAGAAGATTCCGTGAGTTGGGGTGGAGGATTTGGATTGAGCTCCCCAAACACTTCCACTCCAATGACTCCTGCACAGCAGAAGGACAAACATATTCCCAGAAATCACCTTCCCAGGTAGCACTTTGTGTGAGGGGAGTCCAACAGCATCAGATCAGAGATGTGATCAGCCAGGATTTATTTGCATCACGGAATCCCAGAATGGTTTGGGTTGGAAGGAACCTTAAAGATCATCTCCTTCCAACCCCTGCCATGGGCAGGGACACCTTCCACTATCCCAGGAATCGTTTGATTACTATTCACTCCTGGTTTTTTTCATATCCGGGACACATTAAAACCACAGAAATGTAGTTTACAATAGGGAGCAGTGCAATACAATAGCAAAGATAACAACTTGGGAATACTTTGTAGATCACCGACCACAAAAGCTCTGCAAATAACAGCTGCTGTATTTACATGTCAACAGATTGGATATTCCCTGATGATCGAGATAAACAACTGCACACGTCTGGGAAACAAACAGGCACGTGAGATGCAAAGCAAACAAAACCGCGAAAGACCAAAGGATGCCAAAGGGAGCTCTGAAGGCATTCCCAGGGCTGGCGGAACAGGTATTCCAAAGGGAACTTTCCAAAGGGAACTTTCCAAAGGGAACTCCAGCGTTCACAACAATGTAACTGCTCCAAAGCTCTGTCAGCAGCAGTGTCTGTGCCATGCAAACCCCACTCACACAGAAACACCTGGGACTTCTCAGGGACAGCAGAGGACTCCCCCTCATATTCCACAATATTATAAGAAGAGCACAGCAGTAATATTGTCACTGGAAAAGTCATTTTCCTCGTTTCCAGCCATGCTGGTTCACAGAGGACATTTCTTATCACTCAATCCATACATTTAAAGCTGTGGATTCCAAACCTCGTTGTTACTTTCCAACAGGTTTCCTTGGACCCTCTCCATCAAACTTTTTTATGGACAGATGCAACAGCAACAGGATCCTGAATTCCTGATTCCTCACAGCCTCCCTCTGTACTACAAGTAGGGTTTGCTGACAAGTTGCTCAGAATTATCCACTTAAAAATCCAAGTCAAGGTTCCGGTCAATCCTGACAGTGGTTTCAGTTTTTCAGAAGATGAAGCCAGAGAGTTGCACCAGGGACAGCAATCCCTGCTGGAACCACAGCCTGTGTCCTGAGGAACCACAAACCAGTTGAACACACTTTGATTCTGGATTGGAAAACCTATAAAAGCAAGGCCAGAGGTATCACCTGGACAGGGCTGGAAGGGTTTTTTTCCACTGCAGTCTTCAAACTTTTGTTTGGAGCTGTGAATTCAGCGGGTGTGTAGCACAAACCTTCCTGAAATCAGTTTAAAAAGTGAGCAGCCCTCTAAGAAACAACCTTTAAACTATGACTGCGGATACATTTAAATCATTTAAACACATAATTGTCTCTGTTTAATGTTTGAAGTAAATAAAAACAGAGAGGGAAGATGTCACTCCACCATTAACAGGATGTCTGTGTAAGATGCTCACCACCTTGGGGGTTTAGCTGACATTCAAGCACAGCCTAAATGTCACTACAAAAGCCAGGAAGATTTGTAGGTGAAGTTTTATTTTCTCTGTCTTGATTCTGCAAATAGATTTTCCTCAAGGAGTTCAACATCTCTTTGGAGATATAAAAGCTCTTTTTGAGGGGAGGAAAAACATAAAAGCACAGCCTGAGAGCTATCAAAGTTGAAGTTGAGCTTTGTACTGCGAGGATCTGACCTACTCCCTCGGTAATAGACCTAATCAATCTCAGTATCTCTCACCACAGATCCATCAGAGCAGGGCCTTATCTCTGCATCAGGCAAGAAGAAAGGCAGAGGCAGCTCTCAGGAAATACTTTCCCTCTCCCTGATCCATGTGCTGTGCATAGCTGGAATACCAGCACTGATAATAAGTTGGACACTCGTGAGTCCCATGTACACTTAATCACTCATTTCCTTCCCTGACTAAGAGTAATACCGGGATTTACCTCCTCCTTCCTCCCAGACATCTGGCACACAGCCAGGGAGTGCCACTGCTGAAGGAGGACCTCGGAGGGATGGGAGGGACGGCAAAGGAGGGCTGAGGGCTCTGGAAACGATGGGAACATTATTGCTCCCTGCACAACTGATGGAGAGGCAACTTCCTCCAGCTCCAGCGGGATTTCAGAGCTGGGGAGGCTCCAGGAACTCGGCATGACCGGGGCTGATGGCCCTGCAGAGCCAGCCAAGGCTCTGGTTCCGTGTTCTGCTGCAGCCAGGCTGGCTCTGTTCATCTAAGTCATGCAGGGCCTAATTCTCAGTCCCATCTGAATCCTTGCAGAGCTTGGATAATCAGAGGAAAAGCACATTTTCACCTCCAGCTTGGCTGGGAAGCCTCACCCCTCTCTCCCCTGCCAGAGGGAATTTTGCTGGGAACAAGGATGTCTCAGTGTCATCTCTTGGTGCCCAGGCTGGCCCTGGCTCTCCTCCTGCCGCTGTTCCAGGCAGGGATGCACATCTGGCCAGCTTCCTGTGCCAGACAGATGTGAGGTGCTGGGAGCACCCACCCTGATAAATACAATACCTGCTGGGGACATCATTTCTCCACAGCTCCAGAGTGGGGGGTTATCCCTGACCCCAATGACAGATTTGCAGTGCCCAGAAGTACCACAAGTTTGGGGAGTCTCCCCCCATATGTACAAAATGCTTCTTCCACCACCATTTAGTCATTACTAATTTCTCAAATGCAAAGGGACACACAGATATTTGTCACCTGGAGGACACTTGTCACCTCACACCCACTTTCTGCTGGCATTTTCTGAGTGCAGACACTTGACTGTGGCAGCTCAAAAGCCATAAATCACCACCAGCTACTCCATCCCAACCCACTGCTGACCACGTCCCTTCCACGGTGAGCAGAGAGCGAGGGAAACACTCCACACCTCTAGCAGTATTTTATTTACAAAACTGACACTTTCACAGTCTCTCCCAGAAAAACCAAAAGTTAAACCTAGAGCTGGCTTATCCCTGATCTCACCACACTGTGTTTTGTGCACGCAGCCTTCAGGAATACTGTGTCCCATTCCATCATTTCCAAGGAGGTGGGACATCGCTGGTGATGCAGGTTCCATACAGGAGGACTCAGTAATTGATCTGAATAAATCAAGAGTACTGAGCACTTTGGGTGTTTTACTGCTTTTACTACTGTGTGCACCTGCACAAGCCCAGCAGTGCAGTCCCTCAAGGCCCAATACTCAGATTTATACACTCTTAACACATCTTAAAAGTTAAGGAAATGATGCTTTTGTTCTTTTTTTCCTCAGAAAGATTTGATTTCTAAAAATCCTCCAGACCTGTTCACTGTCACTCCTGTTATTTAGGCAAGAAAAGAGGTACAAACTGAGTGGTCTGTGTTTAAAACAACAGACTCTTTCCACCTCTGTGTGGAGAAAATACTGACAAAACTGTATTTACCCATTTTTGTGCCCAAGATACAAATCCTGGGCTGCTCCCCTGCCTGGCTTCTGCTGGCATCAGCTCACAGGAGATGTATTTCCACTTGCTGGCTCTCTGAAAACCATGGGAATGGGAATTTGAATTGGGTCTGGCCTTGTGCAAATGAAATTTAGGCCATTTAAAAATTTCTTCTGCTGTTTTCAGAAAGAACATTTACAATTAGTTTACAAACACCACGAGGGTGTCTGAAATCTTGTTTAAATTACAGAATGTGAATTCCTGAAGCACAAACACCACAACAACTGCTCTTTCCGTTAGTTTCCTAACCTTTTCCGTGCAGTGACAGGAAAACTTGGCTTTTCCCCCTGGAGACTTCACACAAGTGTCAGCCCCAGTCAGTGCAGTTTTACAAGACTATAAAGTTAGCAGCCCCTAACACCCAATTAGCAGTTCCCTATATAAAGGAAAACCACTTCCATACCATTGTATTCCCAATAACCTGAGGCCCACGGCATCTTTTCCCCCCTCTTGCCTCAACACCAGCTTCCAAGGCATTTTCCTTAGAAAAGGGAAGTAAGAAGGATTAACACTCCTAATAACTACTGACGAGATGAAACTTCATAAATCTGCTGTATTAAAAAAAAAAAAAAAAAGGAAAATATTTCGATGTCTGCAGCAGGACCGACTTGGGCTGTTCAGAACACGCAGCTGAAGTGTTTGACACTGAACAACTCAGGGCGTTTTCGGCTCATCTCCGAAATATTTGCACAACTTTTTGTCTTTGTTGCTGTCACTTCGGATCAGTCTGTACCTGAGGATCCCTGCCGAAGCCCTGGCCACTGTCTAAACACATTAACAGACAATTCCCAAGCTTGCAGCCTAATGGACGGTACAAAGAAAGGAATGAAGGGTCATTAGCAGGTTTGCAGATGCACCAGAGAGGCACAGGAAAACCAAGACCCTTCCCCAGGCCGCGCAGTGTTTGCGTGAGGAATGATAGAACTCCCTGTGGTCAGCATTTAATCCAAAAGGTCATTTTTCCTCAGCAGCTGAACAGGCTGATCTTTGTTGGGCATGGCTGAGCGTGGAACAGGGGCCCAGAGAGGCTGGAGCACCTCCACCTTCACACAGTTCTTACACCACACAGGACAAGGCCCCGGGCCAGGCGAGACCGCTCTGAAGTCAGCCCTGACTGAAGTGACCTCCCGTGGCTCATTCCCACAGAGACATTTTTCCATAATTTCTGCCTTCTCTGCATCATTTTATTACAGAATCACAGAATCAGGAAATGAGTGCGGTTAGAAAAGACCTCCCAAGATCAGCCAGTCCAACCTGTGCCCAGTGCCCACCTTGTCCCCAGCCCAGAGCACTGAGTGCAAACTCCACCCCTGCCCTGGCCAGCTGTGCCAGAGACTGGCAGCCCTTTCCAGAAAGAAATTACCCCAATATCCACCCTGACCCTCCCCTGGCCCAGCCTGAGGCCGTTCCCTCTCCTCCTGTCCCTGTTCCCTGCGAGCAGAGCCCGATCCCCCCGGCTGCCCCCTCCTGTCAGGGACTTGTGCAGAGCCACAAGGCTCCCTCTGAGCTCCTTTTGTCCAGGATAAAGGTGCACAGGTTAGACAGCAACAAGGTTGGGGTGACAGGCAGGTCCCTGAGCAATGCAACACTTTTGTTGCCACTTCTTAATCCTCCATCACTGTCCCAAAGCAGCACCAAGGTTTTCTGTCAGGGACTTGTGCAGAGCCACAAGGCTCCCTCTGAGCTCCTTTTGTCCAGGATAAAGGTGCACAGGTTAGACAGCAACAAGGTTGGGGTGACAGGCAGGTCCCTGAGCAATGCAACACTTTTGTTGCCACTTCTTAATCCTCCATCACTGTCCCAAAGCAGCACCAAGGTTTGTTTTTGGGCCTCGGACACTGCACAGAATGCCCAGTGCCTGGCACAGGCACAGCTCACAACCACCGATTTGGGATGTGTGTTTGTGTGAGAAGGAGTTATCCCCATCCCATGGATCTCTTCCAGGAGAACAGCTCTTTCAGCTGAAAGGATCTCCAGAAATCCATTTCAGTGAGCCCTGTCGCTCTGGCAGTGTATGGGAAGATCAGCTTCCAGAGAGCTCCAGGGCTGACATCCCACACAGCTTTCAACAGCAGGAGCCGGCCAAAACTTTCCAGGGGAAGGGAAAGGGATCCATGCAGCTCCACATGTGCCTCCCTCGGGCTGGCTGTCACAGCGGCTGTGACATCAGCTGGCCCCGTGTCACACACTCTGACACCCCGGGGAGATTCCAGTGCCGTGTTTACTATCCCGAATCCTTTGTGTGTAATCCCTGGAACACCACCTCAGCACAAAGCTGCGAGCAGCCACCCAGCCACATGCCCTGAATCAGCAGCTGGAGCGGGAGGAGGCTCCCCTTTCCCGTTCAGCGTGTGCAAGCTGAGACACTAAACTGCAGGCCAGGAGAACAGGAGGCAAATCCCACCCCGGGAAATCCAGGATAAAGCTGGACCCTTCGTTTTACCTCCTGGCACCACTTGAGAACCCATTTGGGAAACAGTCCTAAGGAAAATCATGCTCTATATGCACCCAAAAGTACAATTCCCTGCCTTTACCTTCCAAACAACAAACAAGTAGAAATACAACATATCCAATAAAATGTTTCACACAAAAGCAAATATAAGACAATTGTTTTAACTACAAACCTGTCCTAGATATACATTTATTTTTTTACAGGATAAAACCAGCCAGACTGGTTTAAAAAGCCAGACTACAAACCTATATAATTTATTTACAAAAATAATTTAAACCACATTATTTTTTTTTCTCATAAATTCACATTTTGAATTTTTTTCAAGGTGGAAACACACTCATTTAAATGATCCTATCTTGTAAAAATAAAGTTGGATTATTTATCCTTAGGTGTGGGGATTTATCCTACCCTTTCTTTCCCCTGGGACTGCTCTGTTGTGGTTTTGCCAGGCTCCCTTTTTCCACACATCTTTCAGCACTAAAAGGAGTTTCTTAAGCAGGAGCGAGCCCAGCCCAGCTGGTCCCTGAGGACTCTCAGGCTTTTGCCACAGAGGATGACTCCAGGTGCCTCCCCTCTGTACAGCCACAGCGTCCACTGGGTTCCAGCAGAGGAAATCCTTGGAAATAGGGGAGGGAGGAACGGGATGTTGGTGCTATCAGGGTGACAGCTCTGCCACATCCTGCCCCGAGCTGCCTCTCACTGACCTGCCCAGGTGAGCAGAGCTGCCTGAGCTGTGCTGGGAGCCCAGTTTGGAAGCACATCCCTTTTTCCCTGTAGCCAAACTCCTTTCCCACTTGGCGAGCGCCCCGCGGGCCCCACCCAGCCCTGAAAACGCCTTCCCAAAGTTAACGAACTTCTGCTGCTTTTCCTTGGCAAGTCCAGCCCCAGCTGCGTAACTCCCCAATTACTGACTCAGCCACCAGAAGGAAAAGTTGCCTTGTTTTTGTTCTGACCTCACAGATCCAATGGAAAGTCGGATTTGGCCACCTGGGAAGTCTGTGTGAGCTGGAGGAAAGATAAGAAGCCAACTGGGGAAAATAAAGCGAGTTTAATTGAAAGGGAAGTTTGGAAAATGCTGAAGTAAGGATTTATTCCCAGACAGGATTACATTCCCAGGCAGGATTACATTCCCAGGAAGGGGAGATAGGTCAGGTGTGAAATATTTGGGAGAGGTTCCTCACTCTGCACTGTGTGAACTCCGTTCTCCTTCCCTTTCAGGCAGGACAGGAGCATCCAGGGGTGGAGTCCCCATCCCTGGAGGTGTCCAAGGAACACCTGGATGTGGCACTCAGTGCTCTGGGCTGGGGACATGGTGGGGATCAGGCACAGCTTGGACTTGGTGATCTTGGAGGGCTTTTCCAACCTTAAGTAATTCTGGGATTCTGTGCTCAGACTCCACAGCCCCACTTGTTGTCTCCAAATAATTCAGGCTCAGAGGTGAACACACAATCATGGATGTTCTGATGAAAATCAATTCCTTTGCTGCCTTTTAGACCTAAAAATTCCCCTGATCTACTGCTCTTGCACGTGCTTTAGGCTTCCAGGATCCTCTACCCTAAACCTCTGTTCCACTGGAGCAACATTGTCCTTGGACCTGTGACAAGTTTTGACTGGGGAGAAGAAGGGAAGGGGGGAAAAAAGTAAAGACATTTTAGTCTCTTCTGAGAGTTATGAGATGAAATTTGTGCCAGCTTCAAGCACAGTCCGTGTGAAGGGTCGGGAAAAGTTCACAGCTTTTTTTCATGGATATAAAACAGAATGAACTTCAAAATTTTACTATGATTTCTGCTCCAAAAAAAGCTTCTGGGAATATCTGGATCAGCCTGATAAAAAGCTAGAGCACAGTTCCCATGGTTCCTGAGATTCTTTCAGTGTGCAGAACCTGCAGAGCTTGTTAACAAAACCTCTTTTGAAAGAAGATGGGCACTGCCACAAGTGAGGGGCTGGAGAGCAGCTCCAAGCAGCACAGATTTTCCCTAGGAATGAACACTGGGTTGAAAGAAACGTATTCATAATTTTCAGGATTCTTTGAAACAGAGATTAAACATAAATCTAGAATAAACACTAGAAGCATTTAACCTCCAGGAAATAATGACTGCACATAAAAGCTAAAAAACATTCAAAGGAAAATCAACGGGAGACATCTATGAAAAAATACTGCTGTTCACTCTGAATTCTCCAGTTCATTATGATTAAAAAACCCCCCAAACATCTTTGGCTGGGTGAACAAATATTAACAAAATGAACAATGAGAAATAACACAGAGCGTGTTTCCATGCCCATTTTAGAGCAATAAAACTTATCTTCCCCCAGTATCTGTGGGTGAGATTAACCATGAGCATTATCTGAAACAAAAGCAAGCCAAACTCTCCAGTTTGGTGTTTCTTTGACATATTGCTGACTTGGATATGCAACCCAAACAGAACAGGTACTGGGATTTCAATTCTGCCTGCAGAGAAAGTCCTTCAGGGTGGGTTTATGGAACCAGGAGGGGGAAAAAGCAGCTCAGGGGCCACCACATGAATTTCAAAAGCTTTTGTCTTTCCCAGAAGTTTAGCTGGGACTGGCATGAGAAATGACCTTTTGCAAAGGCAAAACTTTAAAAAACTTTTTCATTTTGCTTAATAGAAAAGCAAAGCTGGGGAGGAAGGAATTTTTTGGGAGTCTAGACAGGACTCCAAACAAACTTCAAAGAGCAGCCCACTCCCAGAACAGCTCATCCAGGGAGCAGATGGGCTGAGAGGGGGGGAAAAGCCCTCCAAGCCCTCTCAGACATCCTGGCTACTGCTCCAAGGAGGTGCAGCCCCGGGACAGACCAGATAATATCCTGCTACTTAAGGCTTACAAAAATAACCTCCAAGAGTTATTAATTAATTCCCAGCTGAAGGCAGAGCAGGCAGTGAATCAGAAGAGCCCACATTTCTCACCATTTGCCCTGTTTTCATTAAACAAAGCTAAAAATCTACCCAAAAACGCCTCTTTGGGATGTGTCAGGCAGTCGCCATCTCCGAAGGGAAGCGACTCCATGATTTCCTGCCATTATCCATGGGAGACACAAGCCCGAGCAGGATCCAGCCTGGCCCCTCATCTCTTGCACTCCTCCCTCCATGAGCTTTGCTCTCTAAACCCACAATTTGAACCAGAGCAGCATTATCGCCCCTTTTACAGCTTGGGAGGGGGAAGCTGATTTACAGCCACCCATAAATCTGGGCTGGTGCAAAATAATCAACCCACATCTCTTGGTTTGGTTTGAACAGGATTTTTTTTTTCTATTTTTTAAAGCAAAAACACATGTTGATTGATGACACTTTTTTTTTTTTTTTTTTGCAGGTTCATGTTGATCTTAATGAATTGTTTATGTAAAAACAAAAGCTTCATACCATTGTGAATCCTTTTTAGATGGCTTCGGGGGAAGAGTCATTATTTCAGCTGAAGTGACCTTTCATTTCAAATTGCTGAATACAATTGAAAACTTAAAACAGTCAGAACCGAGCAAGATGGTTTGGTTTTCTCTAATAAAATACTCTGAGTCAAAGTGAATCTTTTTTTCCAGTGTTTTAACAATTATTTTTACATTTTCCGTTGGTTCCACACTCAAAGCTTTACATCTCAAAAAAAGCTACCAGATGCCAGCTCTCTGAGTGCTGTGCTCAAAGAAAAAGATGAGGGATCCAAGCTGAGATCCAAACCTCAAACTCCACAAGTGATTTGTTATTGTAGCTGCATCCCACCACAGCATCCTTCGGCTGAGCCACTGCAGGGAACAAACAGGAATGGAGGGAAGGAGGGCAGAGGGAACGGGGAGCGGCCTGGAGAGAACCATGGAATCACAGAATGATTTGGAAGGGACCTAAAGCCCATCCAGTGCCACCCCTGCCATGGGCATGGACACCTCCCACTGTCCCAGGCTGCTCCCAGCCCCAATGTCCAGCCTGGCCTTGGGCACTGCCAGGGATCCAGGGGCAGCCCCAGCTGCTCTGGGCACCCTGTGCCAGGGCCTGCCCACCCTCCCAGGGAACAATTCCTTCCCAAAATCCCATCTAACCCTCTTCCAGTTTAAAACCATTGCCCCTTGTGCTGTCACAGTCTGCCCATATAAAAATATCCTGAACTGGGGTTGACTGAGGACAGAAACTTCAGCACCTGAGGAACACTCGGATTCATCAGATGGTTTTGTGTGAGGAACACCTGAGCCACATCCACCAAATGATCCCTGGAATTTCCCCTCATGCTCGCTCTGGAGCGTATCCAGGGAACGGAATAGGGCTGGAGAAGAGGCTGGAGCCCCAGGAGAGGCTGAGGGAGCTGGGAAGGGGCTGGAGCCCCAGGAGAGGCTGAGGGAGCTGGAGAGGGGTGGGTGGGAAGGGTCGCAGGCTGGAGCAAAGGAGGCTCAGGGGGGACCTTGTGGCTCTGCAAAAGTCCCTGACAGGAGGGGGCAGCCGGGGGGGTCGGGCTCTGCTGGCAGGGAACAGGGACAGGAGGAGAGGGAACGGCCTCAGGCTGGACCAGGGGAGGCTCAGGGTGGATACTGGGACAATTCCTTCCTGGAAAGGGCTGTCCAGCCCTGGCACAGCTGCCCAGAGCAGGGGGGGACTCACATCTCTGGAGAGATTTAAAAGCCCCGTGGATGTGGCACTCAGGGCCATGGTTTCATGATGACCACGGTGGTGCTGCTGCTGGTTGATGGTTGGACTTGATGATCTTAAAGGTCTTTTCCAACCTTAACAATTCTATGATTACATTTATAATTATTATTATTATTATTACTTTACTTAGTGTCTTTTTAAAAATAAACTGAGAAAAGAGAACAGGGATTCCAAGAATGCAGAGAGCAGGTGACTGCTCCAGGACCAACCCTAACCCCAAATCCCAGCCGGGCCACGAGCAGAGGGTGGAGATCCAACACATCTTCTGCAGATGGTCCCCAGCGCAGCTGTGGAAGGGGAGCCTGAATCTGCTCAGGGCATCCTGGGCATTCCCAGCCCCACTGGGATATGCCCTCGGAGGCTCCTGAGAGCAGCAGGATTTCGGGGGATTTGCCAGAAGGGAAAGCTTTAACAACCCAGCAAACTTCTCACTGCTTCATTTGATGAACATGGCATTAATCTGGGATTTCTTTCTATTTAGTCTGGGCAGGAAAATGATAAAAACCAGACCTGGCAACCTCTGATGCAGGAGGGGACTCTACCTCCTTGGAAAAGGAGCAGCTGCAGCCTTTGCCTACAGCCCTGCCCATGTTCCTGTGATGCCACATCCCCTTTTCACCCACACAACCTTGGATTTACCTCACTTTCCAAAGAAACCACAGGGAATTCCAGGCTTTATTCACCTTTTAAACCAGAGATTGGACAAATCATTTTCTCCTGCGCCAGACAGGATTTTTCTGAAGGAATATCCAATATTTCATTATATTTTGCAAATAACTCAACTCCCACGGCTCTGCGGTGGCTGAAGACCTGCACACTCATGGTGTTTATTTGCATCACAAATAAAAGCACCTTCTAGTGGTGGAATCCCATGAAAAATAAACAGTCTGGGAAAACTTGGCTTTTCAAACTGTCTTGTACATTTGGTTCATTATTGTCCTTCCCCAGCTCTTATCCAAACAGTCCTGACAGCTTGTTTATGGAGAGCTCTGCAGAGCTCTGCCTACCCTCGGTGTGCTGGGGGCAGAACCTCAGGGAAGCTCTCACTGTGCCCTGACCTGACAAATAATACAACAATTAACAATAAATACGTAAAACAAACTCACAAGAGTAAACTTTTTCATTTGTGAACAGCACTGGAAACCATTCTCTGGTGACTTGCTGGCAATTAACCAGAATTTCTACCTGAAATGCTACATGTGACATCTTTTAATTTGATATTATAGCACCAAAAATATCAGGAAATCTAAAATTCACCCTTAAAAACTTCTGTTTGTGGGATTTTTAGGTAGAACTCAGGATTCCTTCTGCTGAAGCTCCATTAAAGCAGCAATATAAATGTTCATGTATTCAGTGAAGCACTGAAGTCCCATGTCTTTATGTTCGATATAACAGTCTATATATATTTGTATAACAACATGCACATGTTGTTTTCTAGACAGCTAAATTCTTTTTTTTTATGAAGTTTGATTCTGGGAAACTGTTCAGTCCATTTTTATCCATGATAGATTAAAAGCACAAGTTGCAGCCGTTCAGCTTTGTTAAGTACTACTCCATTAACATCCTCAGTTTTCCCCGGGAAGGCTGGAAGATGAAAGGGAGCTCCATTTCCAGGCCTTTTCCCAAAGGAAATGCTCAGTGCCACATGGCCATGGGAGCTGTTTCAGGGAGCTATGGAATTAAGAGAACCCCAAAGTCACTTTAGCTGTGTCATCAGTCACCCACAGGAATTGGGATTCACTGGCAGCTCTGGGCTAGACTCATCAGCCACTTCCCAAAATCCCATGGCAGCCCCTCCGAGGTGTTACTCCTCAGGGAAAGCTCACCCGGACACTTCCTTTAACAACACTTTTAAACACAGGTGTAAGCACAGAGTGAAATCCTCACCTTGCTGGAATTCCTCAGTAATTCCTATAGACCACAGCATGGAAACATGGTTATTAAAAGTAATAAGTAAAACCAGCTTTTTAAAAACAATTTAGGGGCTTTTTAAGAATTCCACATAAAATGGAGCCTTTGAAATGAGATCATAATTTATAGCTGAGCACCATGATAACGAGCACACGCCACGACGTGGAAATGTTGTGCTGAATCCACATTAAATACAGTGTTAGAGCACTGCTGCAGGACTCCAAGGAACTGCACCAGCCAGAGAATTCCAGAGCTCAAACTGTGCCATTAATTCCCCAGGAATGTGATTTACCTTTGCTTCCTGCCTGTTACCCAGCACTGACCTTGCCTTCATTCCTCCTTCATCCCTGGAGCAGCAAACCTATCCCTCCCCATGAGGATGCAGCAGAGGGCATCACCTGAAAATCATGGAATTGCAGAGGTGATGCTGCATCTGGAATTGATTTTGCACCCCTGTGAACAAGCAGGGGAGCTATGAAAAAATCCAGGTTCCTTTTTCAGTCGGCGGTGGTTTTGTTGAGCTCTAACAAGCTCAACCTTTCTTACGCCTTTAAATTTTAAGATATGATTAAGTGAATGTGAATCCAAACCTGATCATGGGGAGGAATGCTGGAAAAGAAGCAGGTAGAGAAGTGTTTGTGCCTTGTTAGACATGGATCAGCTGTGCCCTTGTATTAGTTGGATCCGGGCAAAAGCTGCTGAGCTCAGCTGGGGTTCAAAGAACTTTTGTTGCATCTTCTGCACAGAAAAATTGTGATTAGGAAAAAAGGCTGAGAGGCAGCTGAGTGGGCTCTCCAGAGAGAGGAGACAGGGATAATGCCTTTTCCTGGGCTGTTCCCTCTCAGTCTGAGGCAGACAGGGTCAGGCAGTGACCCGTGACTCCTCGGAGTCGGCTCCTTCCCGAGGCTGCTCCTCAGGGACAGCAGGAAGAGCAACTGCTCAGCACGAACTCGGCCCTGACCTGAGAAATCCCTCCTGGCCCAGCTGGATGAGCAGGGAGCTCCTCACAGGTTGTGTTTAGCCAGAGGACATTCAAAATTCTGCACTGCAGACCTGTTTTAGGGATTTTTCTAAAGGCAATTAGTTGCAGTCTGTCACACCAATGAGTATTTTGGGAGTCTTAAATCCAGCATCTCTCTGGCTGTTTGGGACTCGCAGGAGTCCCAAATCCTGATGAAATGTTTGC
>NW_008236198.1:94000-103483 GCF_000691975.1 Corvus brachyrhynchos | reverse complement strand
CTCCAAAGAGCAGAAGACAGCACCTCAGCCTCATGTTGTTTTCCCTGTCCAAATTATCCAAGAGTCCCTGCAGTGAGGTAATTGCCTGGAAAACTTTTCCTGAAAATAACCCCATTTTTTGTGCTCCCCATGCACAGGTTGGCTCTGGGGCCACCACTGCCAGCATTCTCCATCGCCATCTTTCCTTTTTGCTGGTCGTAAACAACAAATCTGCAAGTCCAGGGTTAACAATTAATCTGCAAGCAGTGGGACATCTCTTCCAGGATGCCTTTGGAAGCACATGATGGATCCTCACCAACTGCTCTGCTAAATTTAGTAGCACCACAACAATTTATGTTCACCACCCGCTTCCATGTCCAATGTTGTCCCAGACTTGCAGATTTTTCCCATCTTCTTCTGAAATTTTCTTTTCACAAGGTGCCAAACAAAGCAATATTTACTCTGTTGCTAACACAGGAAGCATTGTTATCCAACAAGCCAAAGAAGCTGACTGCACTATGTTTTTTGGCTGAAGCACACCAAGTTTAATTGCTGAAATACCCTTAAAATTTGATAAAAAGGAAAAATAACATTCTGTATTGCTAGAGGAATTTCAAAGCATAAAAAAAAGGCTGTAAAATAACATTAGAGGCTCAATTTCAGAAGTGTCTTTCAAAAAATGTAACCCCAAATGTCAGCTCTGGTGAGCCCTGCCATTAATCAGCTTATGCCACTGCTTTCCATCAGTTGTAAGATCTAATACTCTGAGTAAGGACAGAGAGGGCACTTCTCCCTCAGAGACAGGGAAATCACTGGCTGGAGAGAATTCTCTATTTTCTTTAGACACTAAATAGCTCCTACAGTGCTGCAGCTGGCAGAATAGAAAGTAACCAGCAGGATAATTTTGGGAAATAAAAGCTGGAGAGCATCTGTCTCATGAAATGCCACCTCACAGGCACTTCCACTTGCCATTTACCCTGACAGGCTGAAATGTGTTCAAGCCCCCCAAGAGAGCCACCTTCCCCAAGAGGGTCCTGATTCTCGGTTATGAAAGGTATGAAATAAATAAATAAAGCCCAGCCTACATCTGGAATAAATATCAATCAACAAGCTTTTTTAAAAAGGCACTTGTATCAACCTTTTAAATTCTCACTTGGTTGTAGAGGAACACACAGAGTGAAGCAATGCAATAAAAATGTCTGGTCCCAGATATGGGATTTAAGGGTTAAGGGTACAACCTGTTGATTGCTTTCCCTCACCTAAAACATATGGATTTGCACTTTGGGGCAAACCTGCAAAGGAACCCAGTGCCCAGAGCGTGTGTGGAATTCTTGGAAAGGTCACTGGAAGGCAGAATGTGCCTAAACAAGGACTGCAGACTCTGTTGCTCCAGGGAGCAAAGATTTCCCAGCTCCACAGGCCCTGCTAAAGCCAGAGTCTGTTGCAGAAATTAAAGGGGTTCATCTATCAGCAAAGGACTGGTCAGTAATTGGTTTACGAGTATAAAAATCAGCCAAATACTCCATTTTACCATTGGTTTCCAACATCTTTTCATTGAATAATAATGAAGGAAAGGGTAAGTAAACAATAATCAGAGCAGGGATTATCAATATGCAAACACCCAGACTGTTCAGTGCTCCACAGTACTCCTTTCCTCCCAAGTGAGCTCATTCCAAGTGCAGCACTCAGATTAATTCTCTCCAAAAATGTATTAGGAAGAGCAGGAAGGAACAAGAAAGAAGCTCTTCATGATAAAGCATAAAAGTAGAGTTAAAAACCTCCAGGAAACAAATCTCAATGAAGTTACCAGACAAGTATGAGAAGGTTTGAACACCTTCCTTTCTCATGTCAGAAGTTGCTGAGTGCTTTATAAATAAAATTATCCTTTTTCTGTCGGACATTCTTGCTGAAACTCTGACCCTGAGGATCCTTAGGAAGCAGCAGGACACCAGTTTGTGCAACTGGGAGAGTTGCACTGGGAACAACCCAGTTTGGGGTTTGGCTGGAAACTCCTTTGCCCAGAGCGAGGAACAGCCGAGGGTTTGGACAAGTCCCACCACAGACCCGGCACCACTGGGGGAACTGGTGCCAAACTGGTTCAGAATTAATGCACCCACAGACCTGAGGTGAACAGGAACCACTGATGCTGCATTTTATTCCTTGGGTGATGTAAAACAAAGCACGTGGGAGGAAGAAATTATAGATGTTCTGCTTCTGTACAGATTGAGAAATGGACAATCCCGTTTCTGTAACTTTAAATTCACATTCTTGCTTTTTTTAAACTTAATATGATAGCACTTACTAAAGCTAAATATTTTAATATAGTAAAATAAGGTGAGTAAAGAAGGACAGACAAAGGAATTCTATCACTGGGATTGAACAGAAGTTTGTTGGCAACGCTCTCAAGCGCAGCTTGATGGAAAAATCCCTGGATTGCCCCATCCCTGGGAATCCAGTTTGTACCTGGATTGAACTCCATGAGTGTGACTGAGTTCCACCTCAGCGTCACCCCACAAACACAGAGTTACCAGGACATGATGTAGGAGCAGGGATTGCTGGGAATTACTGCTCCCAGGAGAACAATTCCTCCCTGTTGGGATTTAATTGGTGATCACGTTGATACAGTTGTCCACAGAATTAAACCTCATATGGACTAATTAATTAATGCCTGAAAGCAGCACTGGTGCCATCCCAATCCCGCACTGCTGGATGCTATCCCTGGAAACTGCTTCCAAGGCTGGAGGTCACCCGCCCAGGCACTGAAAAGGACTTCCAGTGCTCTACCAAAATATGGGCATTTTAGAGCAGAAATCATTTTGATGTCTAATTAAAAGGACATCCCTCCTTCTTCCTTGCTAAGCTGGAACATGAGCAGTTTCTATGGTGAATGTTTTGGTGAATTTGAGAGATTTGTGGATCTCTGCAAAACCTTCCTGCACTCCAAGGGGAAGAAAAAGCCAAACCAAGCAGGTGTGACAGAAAAAACCGCCCATGTCATTATTCCATGGGAGTTCTGACAGGAATGAACCAGCAATGAAAGATCAACTTACAAAAACCAGACAAAGAAATACATTTTTCCCATGTAGTCACCAAAAGGTCTCTTGAAAGTGCATAATATTTACCTTCAAACAAAAAACCCCAACATTTCAATGGAAGACATTAAAGCTAATTTGCACAAGCATGCCAAATTCAGCAGTTAAATTCACATCTCACATTCCTCTGCGCCGGTCTCCACACTGGATGATGTGGTGACAGATGTGGAGGAGTGAAATCAGAGCACTATCTCTTGAAAATTGCCAAAAAAGTGATTTCTCACCAGATGGAACCTGTAACAACCCTGAAGTGTTTCAACCCTCTTCCACTTGATTGCTTTTCCCCTTGCCCAGTGTGACACAGCTGAAATCGCCCAGCTCAGCAGTTCCATGGTGATATTATCCAAAGGGGTTTTATCTCTACTCTGACACGAAATTAAAAGCTGCGTTAATAACACCACCTATCAAGATGATATAAAAAAAATAGTGTACTTAAGGCTGTTTAATGTTGCTTCTGGCCAAGCCTTAAAGCAGAACTCACGTCTGGAAGTTTTTATCTGAGAATTCCTGCCCCAATAGCACAATGCTGCGCCCCAGCATTAAAAGCCTCAGCTAAACATTCTGAAGACCATCTCCGTATTTCACCATTTTCTACATCTTCAAGTCCCAGCTTGATGTTTTAACCCTTTCCCAGAAGCAAATTATTCTCCTTGATTCCTCTTCAACTGGGCTCTTGTGCTTCAGGATCCCATTGGCGCAAATCTTTTCCCCAAGAACATTTAATGCCCAAGATAATGTGGGAAAGAGCTGGGTTTCCAGCCCAGTTGTCCCTTTCCCAGCAGGATTGTAGGACTGTGCTTCTGATTCACTGAAGGAAATCAGAGACCCACAGCATGGTGGGATTGCATTCCCAAAAGAAACGAGTGTTTTCCAGGGCAAAAAGCACACGGTGATCCCGCTGTTTATTGCAAACCTCCAAAATTAATCATTTCTAGCATTACTTTATCTAAATCCGCGCTCAAGGAATCTGCTGTTTATCATGCCATGATCTCACTGCTGCCAGCTTCATCACAAGAGACTTTACTGAAGTTTACTTCTCCACAGAAATAGTAATATTTAAAAAAAGGGGGATATAGGATAGGACAGTAATGAAAATGTTGTCTACAGCACAAGATTAGCTGGCAAGTTCCATTTCTGAGGTCAGCAGTATCACCATTACATGGGAATTTATGTCCTTCAGTGATTTGCTGGATTGGAGAGTTTGTCTGCCTCTCCTCTTGGAAGTTGGACAATCATTACAAACTGGATTTGGAGACAACCTAGTAGGTTTTATGTCATATATTTCTCCAAAGTTAAATTGTCTGATTTCTTCTGGCTGGAAAAAATGAGAGAAGTGCAAAGATCTTTGTACTTAACCCTTCACTTTTTCTGGGATGTGTAGCCCAGAAAGTGAGCCCAGAGCTCACTTAATGCAAAGCCCCTATTTATTGTTACCCTAAAATTCAGACATTCCCTAATTGTGGAGGACAAACCCAGCAGTGATTAAGAGCAGAGGAGGAAAACGAGGCGTTGTTTGAGGTTTTCTCCCTGGATGTGCTCAGTTAGTCATCTTTTCCTGCTCCTTATTTTTCATGGCAAGCTCAGAATTTTCACCTGGGGTCCATCAAAGCCGTGCTCAGTTTTGTGTGTACAAAAGGAGAGAGAGGATGATGAGGTTACTCTGCCTCCTGCTCCGGAGGCAGCTTTGGGGTGGTCTGTTTAGATCCAAGAAACTTCTTAAAGGAGCAACAGCGGCACCAGGACTGACTCCTCCCGGCGGAGCCGGGATGCAAAAGCTGGAGCGGGGATGGGAATGGATGAATTCCTGCCCAGGGCAAGGCTGAGCTTAGGCAGCAGCCCGAGGAAGCCTGCACTGGTGGAGCTTTCCCAGGCTGTGCTTACCCTCCGGGTAAACACAGGACTCCAGACTCCGCGCTTGTCAACCCAGCGCCTTTAATGAGCACGGAGCTCGCTCTGTGAAAGGAGGAGAAACGCGCATTTCCATCACTCCTTATAAAAGAGCAAGAAAATGTCAAACATGGAGGTAAAAGTCATATTTCACGAGGGCTCAGGCCCAAAGTCGCTCTCCCTCTGCACCTGCAGGGTGAGGAACATGTGCTGGACTGCTCTGTACTGGCTCAGTGCTCAACATTTGAACTGGAGCCGCTCCAGCTTCTGAATAAATATCTCTTTGGGGGGAGAGGGAATTGCATTCCTTACTCCAAACACAGTTTTTCTTCTCTGAAATTCTGAAAGAAACGTGTACTTGTGAAACATTGGGAACTGAAATCCCTTCTACCTCCAACCTGGGCAAAGAGCCCTCCCTGCTCCTTTGGCACTGCATCCGTGACCCCCAGCCCGGCCACAGGGCCAGCCCAGGTGGGAGGGCTGCACTCAGAACGGTGTTCCTGGGGTTTTCTTCCTAAGGAAGGATGATTTCCAACAGGGAAAGTTTTGGGAATTATATGAGAGGAATTCAGAGGGATAGGAAAGCCCATTTGGGATCAAGAACTGTGGATTCCCCCATCCCTGAAGTGTCCAAGGCCAGGCTGGACGGGGCTTGGAGCAACCTGGGAGAGTGGAAGGTGTCCCTGCCCATGGCAGGGGTGGAATTGGATGATGTTTAAGGTCCCTTCCAGTCCAAACCATCCCAGGATTCTGTGATTCTACTCCAGTATCAGGATCTTGCCAGTGCAGTTGGCTCCACACAGCAGCAACAACAGATGCTGGGAAAAGGGAGCTGGGAAAGGTGCCTGGGGAGCACCAGCTGCTGCTGGAAGCCCCCTCAGATGGTCACCCTGTCACATCAGATGTGCCTGCAAACTCTGTTTGTACATGTACAAGTGGTGGTAGAATTGAGATTGGGAATAATAAGAGCAACTTTAAATTCTACAAAAACCCTTTACCATCCGCATTTTAGGTGTACTGTAGAAAGAACCCGAGAATTACCATATCTGAGAACAAAGAGAGCTGTGGAAAAGCATAATGAAGGAAGCTGAACAGAAAAGAAGAAAGGAACAGATGTCAGATCATCCCTAAACAAAGTTACCAGTTTATTTTCCCACTGATTTGAATATCTAAAATATACATTTTTGCTGAGGCAAACAGGTGATTAAAATACATTAAAAATCCCAGTGAGCAAAGGGCTACACTTGCATTTGCCTGACATTTGTCAGCCATTCCCCAAGTGTCAGCACACGCGGAGCAGAGCAATAACAATATTAATTTTACAAAGGCTGACTGTTTAATTGCAATTAACTGTGGCCTCACAAAAGGCAAGCTGCACTCTGGAGTGCACATAAGCCTCATTTATCCTGCAAGGACAGCGAGATGAAGCTGGCATGAAATATTAAGATCACAATTGCTGTTGGCAAACCTTCTGACGGGAAGCTGCTGGCTTGGATGAGCATAGATTACACAAAGGAGCAATGAGGGAAAACACAGCCGTGAATCAGCCCACAAAATGTCCTTTCACTGAGGAGCATCAGGAACGGGTGGGCTGCTGGCAGCAGGGACAGACAGGATGCTGTGGACGGCTGGAATGCCAGGGAGTGCCAGGATAACCTCTGGAAGAGGGAAGGCTGGAGGATGTTGGGTGGCTCAGCACAGTCTCCTTTATTGCAGGCACTGCTGATGAACTGAACCAGCGCCATCATCGAGCTAATTAAGGTTCTTGCCCAAACTTCTCCTGTTGGAAAGCTATCCCAGTGCCTCACAGCTCTTCCACTTGGAAAACATGAACTCAAAGCTACTGATGGCCAGTTTAGACAAATTTAACTTTGCATCAGCATTACTGTGTGCCTTGCTTGCATTGCCTGCCTTCCCGGTGTTTATGAGGATAAACGCTGTGTTCACAGAGCAGGAACATTCCCTTGGCTTGACTGAACAAGCCCAACCTGCAGCCTCACCAAGGAGCCTGGCCAGATCAGCGGTGGTCTCCAGAATCATAAACCACAGCTGTGCAGAGAATTCCAGAGATCTTTCCAGAACCTTTTACATCCCTTGCTCCACTGTTTTGCCATCAGTTCCCTGATATACCCTAGGACATCATTCGCCTGTTCATCTACCTGCCCACAGTGATGATTCCCAGTTGCTTGGTCTACACTCCCATTTCCCTTCCTTTTTCCATCTTCTCCATGTGTGCCAAAATGGAAAAAGCACAGAGGACCTTACCTTCTTACCTTAGAAGAAATCCAGCAAACATTCCTACCTGGAACAATAAGTGGGAACTTTGAAGTATAAAAAACTTCTTTTAGAGGGCCAGAACTGAGACTGGACCAATAATTTCCATCAAGAATCACCAACTTCCATGGTGGGCACAAGTAGGAATTAGAGCTTGGTTATGAGGAAAGGAAAATCAGGATGGGCACTAGAAGACCATGAAAGGAAGAGAGGGATTGTAAAGGAGAACGTGTGAGGTTGGACAGGGCTCAACAGCCACACACGAAGAAAAAAAAGCCAGGATCATAATGTTGGTGCTGGAAAAGGAATTCTGCAGCCTTGGGAAGTCTGTCTATCCCAAAAACAAGCACACACATTCTGTGTTAGGAGTTTCCTAACTCCTGCACTGGCTGAAAAGCCAGCAAAGTCCCTGGGAAGATGTGAGCATCCCTGTGGTATGAACTGCTCCAAGAAATATCCTAAGGACGTGTTTGTGTGTTTTGCTAACAGTGCAGCTGTTGTGCAACGTGTTTATCCAACAACTGCAAATAATCAGGAGGTCCTGGAATACCAGTTTGTAGAGGTTTGTACAGGTAGTGGTTTGCCCTGGATTCAAGGGGTTTTTTGGGTTTGGGGTTGGTTTTGTTTTGCTCTCCCTACTTCACATGCAATTTCTTGATCTAATGACAGGTGGTGACAAGCAGTGCTTCCAACACACCTTCCAAGTGAGGCTGCATCTTCTCTAAGATCCAGTCAAGCACATTTTAAAGGACTACATTCCCTTATAAGGAATTTGATGACATTATTAGGGCCTAATTTCTATTTGTAGTGTTCTGCAGTAAAGTTAATTTGTCCCGAAATTTGTCCTGACTGCTGTGGGAATGTTGTAGGGGACTCAATTTATTCTCTGTTGTAGGAAAGGTGTATTTAACACCCTCCTGGACATTTGCTATGGAAAACTAACCAGAAATCCCAAAAAACAAACAGCAACAATGGTACAAAGGAAGAAAAAAACCCCAGGTGATTGAAGTGCTACCAAAGCAAGGCTTTAATCAACAGAATTAATTAGTTTGAAAAGGGAAAAAATCCTTGGATTTTAGAAACGCTGACCAGAAATTCTTTCAGAGAGCGAGTTTCCACTGGAGAATGCCAAAGCTGCACAATCCAAACATTACCTGGAGAGGGTTCAGCGCTGACACATTCACTGCAGACCTTCCCTGCTGACTCCAACCCCCCCAACAGCACTGTGAGGGTACCTGGGATTTGGGGTAACTGGGATCTGGCCCTTCCAGTCCCCAGAGCTCCCAGTTTCCAGATGGCCCCTCCAGAGCTGATTCCAGGGGCGTTGGGAAGCAGGGCTCTGGCTCCCCATGCAGAGCTGCTGCAGAGCCAGAGCCTGCAACCCTGGCTCAGCCAGACACTTTGGAGCCGTGGCTCCTAAGATTCCCGGTTTCCTGGCTTCCCTTCAGCCCACCTGGCAGATTAAAGGGCAGCCCAGAGCTTGGAAGCCTCGTTCCCAGGCCTGTGAGTGTCGGAAGGAGCCCCAGCTCTGCAGGCCGATGGCTCCACACGCCCCGGGCAGCTCACCCCGAGTGAGGGCCCCGTTCCCGTTACAGGGAATTTCACAGGTGTGGCTTCCCTGCAACCCCAAACAATCCCACAGCTCTGCAAGGCTGAGTCCTCCCTCAGTGGAAATCATCATTCTCTGTACAACTCCCAGTTTAGTCCTTTAAAAACACAAACAAGTTTCATCCATGGGGAGAGCAGGAGCCAGCAGCTCCCACCGATGCCTTGCCTGGAAACAGAAGCCAGACAAGATTAGGAGAATAAAAGCGGGGATTTATTGAAGGGCCTTCAATAAAGGTACACTATGGGTACAGAGCCCTAGGGCTACACCCAAAATGGACCCTGGATCATGGAGTTTCCACACTTTTATAAGTTTGGTCCATTTGCATATCAGGGTTAATTCTCCAGTTACAATTTCAGGTAGTGATATCATTACCCCAAGTTTGTTCCACCTTTCCCGAGGCTTAGTTTACATATTTCAGGGCCTTGAACAACGAGGTGTCCTTCAGGCCCAGAGAGGATTTGTTATGTCTAACAGTAGCTAACAGGCTATGTGAAGTTTTAGAGTTACACACTAAACCAGTACAGGGCCTGAAAATACAAAAGCTAAATCCTAAGGCATCACCACTTTTGGGGATTACAGAGATTCCCTGCTTGCATTTGTGCCCCTGCAGATTTCATGGAGCTGCTCCCAGGTTGTGGCTAC
>NW_008236198.1:93135-93978 GCF_000691975.1 Corvus brachyrhynchos | reverse complement strand
GAACCCCTGACCAAGAGGTGCTGGGACACTCCAGCAATGCTGTGCTGCCCTGGGAGCAACAATTTCCACTGGAGCTCTCAGGAGTGGAAAAAGATCCAGGAGAGAAAATGGTGGACGTACTTTTGCAGCTTTCTAACACAGGTTTGTATGAAACAAAGAATGAAATTTGGAATAGTTTGTCCTTTGAAACGAAACAAAACTTCGAAGCAGGAAAGTAGCCCTGAAGCAGCTTTAAAACTTCATCCCACAAAGCTTTCAGATCAACCCCGAGGTCTCCTCTCTAGAGGGATGCTCTGTTAAAGCAGTTTAACTGGAGCCCTACAGCTCCATCAAGACATCTCACCCTATTTTTTTTTTAAATTATCAGCCAGAGCCCTGTGCACATCCTTTGAAGCCAATGGATGCAGATGGGCTTTAACAAGATTCCCTTCAAAAGGACAGGACCCATCAACTGTCCCTTAGAATACGAAAAGAAAAACACAGGTGTTCCTCTGGCCCCAGGAAGAGGAAATACCACACTGATTAAAACTTGAACCACACTCGACAGGACAGACCTGAACCTCCTCCCACCCTCCTCGAGCCTCCCCTCCCCAGTTCTTCCAGTCTGATGAATGGGAAAATGGGAAAACATCATCTGCAGCTCAGCTCAGGATCTGCAGATGTAATTCAATAACCTCTAATGAGAGCCAGGGAGAGCTGGGCAGGAGCGGGGCTGGCCCAGAGGGATGGGGTGAGAGTGGGGCATCTACAAAAATCACAGTTCTCCATTTCATGTCAAAAAACCCACCTTAATTATAACATTAAAACATCACCCAGATTCCCAAGACACTGTTTCTTATTCCT
>NW_008236198.1:83015-93045 GCF_000691975.1 Corvus brachyrhynchos | reverse complement strand
CTACCCAGGCTTCATTTTTTGAGCAAGGCTGAAACACACCCTTGAGCACTTCAGAGCTCCACACCCTGGTTTATATTAATATAGAGAAACTACTTAAAATATCCCAGCTCACTGTTTCCAAAGGTCTTCTCTCCTGACTGGGAGCTGCTGGGGATTGCTCTGAGCTGGGAGAGCCAGGCACTGCCTCAGCCCTCAAAGTCTGGAGCTCTGATCTGCTGGGAAAGCCACGGAGACAGAGGGAGCATCCTCTGGGAGCTGAGTCAGATCTGCTTTTCCTGCTGCAGCAACGCCTTTTGGAACAGGAGAAGAAGCTCTGGAGCAGGAGGAGAAGCTCTGGAGCAGCAGGAGAAGGGGTCATGTGAGGGCTCTGCCTCCTCTGTCCTCTCCAGACACTCACAGATCCCAAATGCACCATGGTGTGCAGAGCAAGTGTTAAATAAGGAATTCTCTTAATGCTTAAATCTCAATGAAACCACAGCAGCTTTTTTTTTTTTTTCCCCCCAAAATCAGGCCCACCAATGCTTGCTTTCTTTAGGAGCCAAACAACATTCTTGGAGAGCAGCTCAATATCTCCAGAGGTGTAAATCACCACCCTCTATCTTATTAGAAACATTTGAAAGAGGGCAAGTGCTTTCAAAGCCATAAACTTGGGATTCCATACATGTTCCAAAGCTGCAGCGAACACACATTCCTGACTCAAAACTGGTTTTAATTTGCAGTCCCTTGAAAGCACAAATGCAAAAGTCTAAATACTGAATCAACTTCAATAACAATAACAAACCATTGAAAAAGTTGTCCGTTTGCAACTTCTTAAAATAAACTGGAAATAGGAATCACTCAAATGCCAAAGGCAATGCTGTGGCTGTACGTCCAGTGCAAAGGCAGTCAGAGCTCCCAGGAAAATGCAATCCCTGCTCCACCATGGATTATTTATGGTCACAAGCCTGACAGAGCACTGGAAACTAAAGCACCAATTCTCTCTGCCTGCTGCAGAAGGCTGAAAATTCACAATGAGAACAGTGGAATGAAAACCACATGAGAGCTGAAGAGAAAGGAAAAATTGCCACAGCCTTTGTGAACACGAGTCCCAAGGAGATAAACCCATACCTGGAAGCACAGGGTGGGCAGCCACAGCCCCAGTTTCTGGGGACTGGCAGGGTGCCCTTTGCTGTCCAGCAAGTCTTTAATTAAAGATATTCATATTATCTCCAACCACAATCGTTGTCCCAGTGCTCCCTGAGGAAACCCCAGCACCAGCTTTGGAATGAGCGGAGCTTCCAAATACACCTGAAATGCACAAACCCACCAAAACTCCTGCTCCAAGAGTGCACAGGATAAAATGCACTCCCTGGTGCAAACATCCCTCATTAAATACACCAGTCCTTTGTGGAGATCCTCAGGGAACAGGGACTACTGTGGAACACGAGCTTTGGGAATTGGGGAAGTGCAGGTTTAAATCATAACTGGGAAGGAAATGCTTTTCTTCCCATATGGAAACTGCAAAAATGGAAATACTTCCGAATACTTTTCAGTACTTGATTAGAATTTAAAATCAAAATTACAAACTTTAAAGGAAAAATGGAAAGGAAAAAAACCTGCTCTTAAATGTGTCATTTCCTACAAAACTTTGGTTTTAATAAAGAAGTAGACTTTTTCCCTGAATGCAACACTTCAGGCAAGTTTATCTGTCAGGCATCAGGAATTTACAGTATTTTACCAGCTCAGCTTGCTGCTCTGCATTCAGAGAAAGCACCTATTGTCAGCAGCTGGGGAAGAGCTGAATAAAGAGCACAGAGTAAGCGTCATTTAATCACTGGGGAGCTGCCTTTTCTCCCTAATCCATTGTCAGGAGAAAATGCTGCATTATGGAAAGCTGATTAGGGACAATATGGACTCCAACTGGAACATGGGACACATCCAGAAGCTTTGCTCCAGGGCACCAAGGGTTCAGGAAATATTATTGACCTCAAGTGTTGTCACTTAGCAATTGGATTTTAGCCCAGAGACAGAAAGTATTCAACCCATGGGCATCCAAAAGTGGATCCTCATCCCTGGCAGTGTCCAAGGCCAGGTGGGACAGGACTTGGAGCAGCCTGGGATAGTGGAAGGTGTCCCTGCCCATGGCAGGGGTGGAATGGGATGGGATTTCCCATCTTCCAACCCCAACCAGTCTGGGATTCAGCCTCAGTTGCTCTGTGATTTTATGTTCATTCCTCAGAAATCTTTAAAGACATTGAATATATAAGAGATGCAAATCACAGGTCTCTAATAACAAACTTTCCAAACATTGCTCATCAGTTCAGCTTGGTTTAACACAGGAAAAAAGCAGTGGAACTATAAATAAGGTGTCAGAGTTAATAATGCCTTGCAATTATGCATTGCATCCATATATGTGTATATAAAATATATTATCCTACATATAATGATCTCCCACTGGCCAGCAAACATCAAGAGGCAAGAACAATAAGAACAACTTCCAAGCAGGCTTTAAAATCCTGAGTTTCCCAACAAGTTGGAACAAGGAAAAACATGCCATGACCTTACAAACAAAGGCTTGTGCTTCTCTGAGTACCCAGGGACTTATAAAAATATGCCAAAAATACTGGAAGATGAGGCAATAAATTCTGTCAAGTGAATCTTTATTAAATCCTCATTGCTACCCTTGGAAGCAAAATTAAGTCATTTCCAATTATTACCTCTGAAATGATGAAAATGTGGTGCTTAGATGGAATTAGTGTGGAAAAAAGAAGCCAAGTATTTTTTTCCAGTAGGAAAAACAAAAGCATGGCACAGGTGCTCCTGCAATAGTAACACCTGAGGCTGTGATGTTTTCGGGTCAGAGGAGGTGACAGAGGTCAGATCAGGGCAGTGCCTTGATGGGAGACCTCCAGGAGAACTCAAAATGCCCCAGGGAATCCTGATGGAGATTCCCTGAAGGTGACACAGCACTGGGAGCAGCTGAGGAGGTTCAGGACTCGAGGAGACCATGGAAAAAGCAAATCAACAGTGGAGTGAGGGACTTGTGTGGTTCTGCAGGGGCTGCTTCCCAGGGGAGACAGGTCTGAACCACTTGTGGTTATTCCAGAAGCAAGGAGGGAGTTATGAACTCAGGGAAATGGAGCGTTTCATTCACAAAACAACCCCAATGCAAAAAACAGCGAAGCAGAACAAACAAAAAACCACAAAATCTGAGAAAACCTAGGGGAAAATCCTCTGAGGAAGCAGCAGAAAGGAGGAAAACCTCGTCAGGATCCAGACACAAAACGAGTCACTGCAAGGTGAACCAGGAGGGGAGTGCTCCCTGGCAGGAACTGCTCCTGCCCATATTCTGATCCCCCAAAATGATGAGGAATTAATTCCCTTGTACCTCACCCCTCTGGACTGAACTCTAGGCACAGCTTGGATCAAAGGCTCTGTTATCTGCAGCAAAGGAAGTTTCCGTGATGGTTTCCATCTCCACTCTTCAATCAAAACGAGGAAAAGCTTTCCCGAGGCAGAAATAAAATCAAATCCTCCTACAGAACTGTGCCCTTCAAGTTCTGCTTTTGGTGGGCTTCTCACCACCCCACCCCTTACATTTTTCTATATTATATCCCAGTTTCTGTGGTTTAGTCATGGGATAAGTCTCCCAAACCTGTGGATTAGCAGAGGGATGAAAGGCACTGGTACATAGGAATTAAAGACCTGGTTTGCCCTTTGAAGTGAGTGACTGAAGGCTGCCAGCTTGGAAAGAGGAAAAACACTTTTCCCTTGTGTCACAACACAGCTCCCATGGATCCCTTCTCATGAGGAATTCTGCAGGCAGAGTTACTTACATACATATATTATATAGTTTTTAAGATATATATATATGTATCAATATTTTATTTCTATTTTATATTTCTATTTTAATATTTATTTTTACTTTAATTTTTATATATTTATAGTGTGTGTATATATATACATACAAATATATATATATATAAAACTTATAGTGTGTGTATATATATATATACACAAACTATGTGGTCCATGTATAAATGGAAATCCAGGCCACACCTGCCCTGTATGACACCTCCACACTGCAGCTCTTCCCTGAACACCCCAAAAGAAGATGATGTTATTATTATTTCCAGGAATAAATCAGTTTTCAGGGATTTAAATAAACAAGGAGTTTCTATAGAGTTAGAGGAAGTTACCCTGAAACAGGACATGAAATCCATGAGAATTTGCTAGGCTTTAGTAAGACTTCCCACATTTCCCAACCAACAGCTCAAGCTTTTCCCTTTTTTTTCACAATAAGACATTTTTAGCAGACAAGTTTTGAAGGAGAAGCACAGGAATGGTGTCTCCATGAAAGCCCTGCAGCACAGCAGGGACACAGGCAGCTCTGGAAGTGAAAAGACAGGAGTTCTTTTCCCTGTTTCTGCCCTGTGTGCAGACACATTTCCTCTGGATATTCTCCATTATGCCAGAACCTGCCCTGCACGCGACTTTGGCACAGGATCCCAGTCTGGGAGTTCCTCTGGGAACCTTACAGGAGAGAAAGAGAATAGCCTGGAAATCACTTGATAAATTATGTGTTACTGATCAAAACCCACTGAAATTCAATGCCAATCTCATGCTGACCCAGCAGATTTCAGGTCAAGCTCAGCTTGTAAACCCACACTTAATTCCAGTGTTGGAATTTGGAGTGCCTACATTTTCAGTAGGAAAATACCCAATTTCTGACTTTGCTGGAATCTCTGTTTGGCTCAGGCTGGGAGAGCTGGGATTGTTCAGCCTGGAGAGGAGAAGGCTCCAGGGAGAGCTCAGAGCCCCTGGCAGGGCCTGAAGGGGCTCCAGGAGAGCTGCAGAGGGACTGGGGACAAGGCCTGGAGGGACAGGACACAGGGAATGGCTTCCCAGTGCCAGAGGGCAGGGCTGGATGGGATCTTGGGCAGGAATTGTTCCCTGGGAGGGTGGGCAGGCCCTGGCACAGGGTGCCCAGAGCAGCTGGGGCTGCCCCTGGATCCCTGGCAGTGCCCAAGGCCAGGCTGGACATTGGGGCTGGGAGCAGCCTGGGACAGTGGGAGGTGTCCCTGCCCATGGCAGGGGTGGGAATGGATGAACTTTACAGTCCCTCCCAACCCAAAGCATTCCAGGATTCTGTGCCTCCAGTCACATTACAGATTCAAAATTTATAAAGGATCAAAGCTGAGACCAGATCCAGCAAGGAAAACACCTATTTATTTCCAAATGGAAGAAGCATGGAGCAATCCTGGAATATCATTGCCATGAGAAGCAAAATCTGGAAATTTGCTCGAGCACTGGATTACCAGCAGGTCCCAGAGCTCCACTTGAAGCCCATTTTTGCTGTGCCTGGGCTGGAGTTTAAAGCCAGGCCTGCCTTGCACAGGGCCTGGCAGGTGCCTCTCATTTCTCCATGCGTGGTTACAGAGCACAGCTCTCCCTGGGCAGTCAGGTGCATCTCTACAGCACATTTCACTCCATCCTCCAGCCACAAACGAAGCAATGAATGATTAACTTGTTGAGAAATTAAAACCACCTTTCTCTTGAGCAGGATGGTGCTTTCGGTGGCTATTTTTTTTTCATTATTTCCACAAAAGATGGAAATAAAACATAACACAAACCCCACCATTGCCTCAGCACTTTGCTGAAAATCATGGGAATTGCCAAAATATTCTGTGTGTTGTACAGAAATAGAGGAGCCAGGTGCTGATTACTGGAGGCCATAAAGATTCACTAATTAACACCTGCAGCAAACGTGGCCCTATCAAAGCAAACACTGCCAAAGACAAGAATTACAAGAACCAAATGAATTTAAATCAATTACCACTGTTCACATACAAAGTACCCAATGACTGGGTCACATTCCTAGAAATCATGCTGCTCATCCCATGGGAAAAATGATTCCCTCCAGCTACGAGCCCAGCAGTCACACACTGAATTATCGCAATTGTTACGTTGCTCATTTATTATAATTTTCAATAAAAGCAATCAGATTTTTAGCCTCCAGTTGGCAAATGAATCCCCACAATTGATTGAATCCTTCCAATTGAATCCTTACAATTTTCTGCTTAAAAATTTCTGCGATCAAATTAGAATTTGAATCTTCGCATTTACGTCGCTGTCACAGAAGTAGCAAATAAAGACTTGGACAAAATAAAAGTTTGCCAACAGTTTCATGCACAGACTGAATAAAATGGGAATCATCTCTCAAGCCCAGCAACCTCTCACAGTGACCACATGGGAAATAAAAAGGACGAACAAACCCAAAAATCTTTCCCACATTTAGGCAGGAGACAAAAAGCTGCCTCCTACCCCTCCCAGGTGCACAGTCCAGAGGCCAACATGGGCTGGTTAAAACAAAATGAAAGATAAATAACATAAATAAACCCAGGGAATGGCTGGAGATGTTCAGCCCAGTGTTGAGTGGAGCAGGTCTGTAAATCCACTACAGCACAACCCCCCAGAAATTCTGTATTTAACTAAAATATGGCCAAAAGTATCCCCTGGAAGTAAACCCAGCCCGGGCTGCACTTCAGGGGCTCACCTGCTGTCCAGAACTTTTCCATTAGGAAGCAACTAAAATCCAGGATAACCCCACTGGAAGTTGAATCAGTTTCTGTTTTCTGGGTTTTTCTGAGCACTCAAGAATCCCCTCTGCATTTTCACCTTTGAGGAAGGAACTACTGAAAACCAAATACCAAACAGAGCTGTTTCAAAGCTTAAAAATGAGAACAAGCTGCTGGTCAGAAAGTAAATAATTTAGAATAGATTCAAACAATTAGGATTAACCAGCTTCAGTTCTATTCTTTTTTTAAAAAAGACTGCTTGATTATTTTGGGCTCTGTTTTGGAAACCATTTCTACCTTGTTTTTCTTGGGAAAACAATTTCACGCTACAAAAAAGGCATCGAGCGATGAAAAGCATTTGTTTCTTTCTAGTTCTTAAGTAAAACCAGCAATGTTGAACAGGTCAGATATAATAAATACAGCTATTTCAAGGCAAAGAAAAATGTTTTCCTGGCCTAACTTTGAGTGACAAGAGAAAATTTTTCCCAGCTTGCAACTCCACTTTATTAAAAGTGCTCAATTTTATTTAATTGGATATATATGGGTATGTTATATTGGGCTGCTTTGTTGCATTTTTCAAATCAATCTTCCACCACTGAAGCAACATTTTCAAGTGAGTGGATGTTCTGGACACCTTGAAAAGTTCTGCTCTGTGCCAGCCACAGCCTCCTAGCCCATATTTTTGAATTTTGGATACTTGGATTACCCCGGCAGGAAGGCGATAGGCCTTGAATGGAGCTTTTTGTTCAGCCCTCTAATCGCTTCCAGCACTTGCCCCAGCCCACAAGATCCACACCAAATTTAGTCAGACATCCAGGCCAGACATGAGGGATTTCTCTGCAGATCACTCAACTCCACCCGTTTAACAATTTCAGCTTCTTGAGGGCGAGGAGGAGACAGCAAGGCAGCTTAAAAGTTAATAATTCTGGCTACAAACCACCCCAAGTCCTGGGAATTTGCTATTTTTATTAAAACAAAACAAGAATCATCCATCCGTAGCTGTTTCCAACCCTGTATCCTGGGAATGAGGGCTGCTGGAGATAGACACAGAAACACAACTACTTTTAAGTCCAGTTTGCCACAAAATAATCCTGGAGCTCAAGTGCTCTGTGTTTCCCCATGAAGACACCAAAACATTTCAGTCAGCTCGAAGCAACTCCTCTCTTCCCCGTTTGTCTCAGATTTGTTACCAAGAGTTTAAACTTAATAGAAGGAGCTGGTAGGCAATTTGTACTCTTGGATTAAATTATTGTGGTTTAAACCCACTCAGTTTGATCTTGTCGCACTGATCCTCTCCCACACACAAAGGGAATTATTTCTATTCCCCAAGATGATTTCCCAGTTGGAAAAGGGCAGAGAGGGTGGTGGAAGATCCCCCAAAGAGAGCCTGGCCTTGCCTCGTGCTGAAGGCGCAGGACGGGCGCTCCAGGCGGGAATCTCCTGCTGGGTTTCTCCTTCCCCACCCTCCAGAGGGTCAGAGATTTTGGAAGAAGCTCTCTCTGGGATGGGCAGTGCCTCGTGGGAGAATCTGGAGAGGAACAAGCTCTGGGTGAAACCACAGGGCTGCCTTGGGGAGCGCAGGGCCTGCCGGGAGCCCATGAGAACCGCGCCAGATTCCAGCCCCGAATTCCAGCCCCACGCTCCTCATTTGGAAGCAATTGCCCTGTGCAATCCATCAGGAGGGGCCACAGAAGATAGCTTTGTGAAGTGGAAAAAAACGAGTTCTTAATTTATATATGACAATTAAACCAAATTGGATTGATTTCTTTTTTTTTTCCTTCTTTTTTTTTTTTTTTGGAAGACTTTAAAATGAACTCTAAGTCAGAAGATCTGCCAAGGCTCCCTTCCCTAATTAAACACATAACTAGTATTAAAAACCTTTTTAACCCAGCTGCTGAGAGCCTGTGGAATTGTGGAGATGTACAGTTTGTGGGAAACATTGTGTTCCTTCTTGGATTCTTCAGCTTTCAGAAAAGACAGCATGTGAAAACTTTCCATAAATACAAACTGGGGTTTCTAATTAAACTACCGTCACTTCTATAGAATAAGCGAGAAGCCAAATGAAAGCTTAGACAAATATTTTTAAAGTAACCAGCTTCAAATGAAATGCACAACTTCTCACTGCAGACATACCTTTAGTAACTCAAGCAACAGGTTTTTTAAAATAAGTAATAAAATATCCCTGATTTAGACATGGCATTGCCACCAAGAGACTGCCAAACACCAAGGGTGTGGGTAATAAAAGAGGTAAAACTGAACTTTAGAAGGAAATTCCTTCTTTGGCTCAGAGTTCAGAGCAAGATGACAGAAATTACAGAAAACTCCTTTTTGCTCTCCAATTTAGGAGTTTATTTATCAGTGTTGATTACTGGAGAAGAGACACGACGAGTTTGATCTTGAATTCCCTCCATCCTACTGGAAGGGCACAACAGGAAATATTTTATACTTGCCCAAGGAACTGAAGTGTTCCCTCTGCAGCATTTGCTGGTTTATTGCTCTCGGATCGGCTCTGCAAGAACACAGCTCTGCAGGTATTACACGCTCAAAGCTCTCCAGCTTAGAAAAACAGAGCAACTGAGAAATATCAAAGGCCTAATCCTGTGGAAACAGCTCTGTCTTTGAAAAATCCAAGTGTTTGCAGCCCTAAAGTAGCCAATTTAGGGTACATTTGTAAGGCCCCGCTGGGGTCAGGCTGACTCACACTTACATCACCTCATTCCCAGGATCCCCAGTCAGGCTCTGTCAAACATCTCCTTTGGAATCCGGCCCGAGCCATTTAATGCCTTGTGCAGAAAATCCTTCCTACCTGGTTGGGATCATGTTAAATTAATGGATCGGGCAGCCAGTGGCTCCTGCAGTCCCCCAATGCCCATTTCCCCCTTTCAGCCCAGCTCTGCTACAATAGGTTCATTGTATCTCTGCAGGGTATCTTACACCGAATCTCAAAATTAATAACCTGGTTCCAGCTCCAGGAGTTCCGTGCCTGAACCTGGGAGGATCCTGTTTCCCAGGTGGGGTATCCTGGCCATCCATCACCAGAGCCACGCTGGGCAGTGACACTCTGGGGGCTTCCCGGTTCCACATCCACCCCATCCACAGGGAAGAACGGGTCTTTAGCAGGGAATTGGCTTTGTCGTTCACTGATGTGGATCCGGGTGTCTGCCGCTGTCCCAGAGTTATCCAGAGGGGTTTTCACCTCTTTTCCATACCAGCTGGAGGCTCTGAATGCCCCACTGTGCTGCACTGCTCACACCTCTGGAAAGGACGGCCCTAAGGGGAAATGGGCTCTTCATTCCCATTAACACCTCCGGGCTCTGTCATGGGAGCACCTTGGCACCTCTGTACTCACAAACCCGCCGTGGCCTCACCCTGACAGCAGCAGCAGCAGGAGGTGGCTGTGAGGAGCTCCACCAGGGCCTTTGGAGACCTGATCTGCTCCCTTGATCATAGCTAAGGAATTAAAATGACGTTAT
>NW_008236198.1:65476-82985 GCF_000691975.1 Corvus brachyrhynchos | reverse complement strand
ATGTCTTTTCTGATTGCAGCAGGAAATCCCCCAAACTGCCTCCCGGCTCCTCTCCCTGCACAGGAGCTGGGAAGATCCTTCCCATCTTTCCACGCTTCAGTCATCACTACACGACCTGAAGCCTTTATCAGAGCAGATTCCCTATGGAATTTTCATAGTCTCAAAGGGATGTAGTAAAGGCTACTGGAAATCTCTGGTGCAGGAGCTGCTGTAACCATTCTGCAAACCTCAGTATTTGTTTTAAAGACATCTCTGGAGGTGAAAAATGGCTCTACTTCATTGTTAAGAGACAATGTCACAGGCAGTTAATCTCCACCATTTATTTTATATCATCCAAACCAAAATATTGATACATCTGGACAAACTCAGTGCAAGGAAAGAGCACATTCCCAAAGCATTCATGAACACAAGCAGCAGATCATAAATTGTAACTATCCAGAACTGACCCCAATTAAGGAATCTGCCCAGGGAGGAGGTAGGCAGCCGCTCTGGCTGGGTTCATTCAGCCCGTTGGTAGAAATTCTGAAGGTTAAATTAAAATTATCATCAGCTTGTCGGATTGGCCTCTCCTGAGTCCCAGAGTTAAGACAGTCTGAGCTACAATAAACCCCCCCAGCGTAGGTCAAATATTTATTCAACTGTTGTGCCCAAGAGACTCCCACAAACTCAGGAAAAAACATTTAAATGTTTCACTCGGACTGAGCTCAGGATTGCACATTCACAGGAGGCTCCTGCTGGGATTCAGTGGCAGGGAAATTCAGGATGAGTCCCTCCAGGAGCTGTTTGAGTTATTCCAACCACTCTGCTGCTCATGGTGAAAAGGTGAGTTGTGCCAATCCTTCCTGAAGGAAATTTGTGCTACAAGGCCCAGAACTGCCAGCTGTGCACTGGGAGTCATGTAAGATTATTAACTCCTGTTTTAAACCCAGAAATATTTGAAAGATAATGAAAAAAAATTCCTAACAACAAAAACCAGAAATATTTTTAAAAAATCCTCTACCACCTCCAAATTTTTCTCTCCTGTCCCTTAAAGAAATTCAGCCAAGTTGATGACTGTGAGATTCCTGGCTCTGAAAGCAGCAGGATCAGGGCAGGAAGCGATCACCCAGTGCAAGACAATGAACATCATCACTATTTCAAAACATCAGAGAGAAGGAAAAAGAAATTTCTAGACAGAAGCCTCCAGCTGAGCTGAAATGTCTCCTGCATGGCAAAGACAAGCACACAAGTGCACAGCATTTCAGTTTATCCTCTCTACACCTCTAAATTACATTAATGGAAACCGTGACCTTGACATTTCCATTGCAGTGCTCTTTTAAAAGGCAACAGAAAAGTAGGAATTCATCTAGCTTATCTTTATTTTTAGGAAAATACTTCTTTGCCATCAGTAACAAGATCTCACCGCTGTCTGACCTCAAAAGAAACCTAAACAATGATTTCTGCACCATTGTGGAAATTATAAAAAAACCCAGTAGCATTCCTTCCCATCATGTCTTATTTTACAATAAAGAGGTACTTTCCTGGCATCAAAAAATCCCTCAATATTTAACATTCCCTTTAAAATATCTACAGCAAGTCACTCAACCTGGACATAAAAGTTGGGCATTAACTGACTTTAGTCATCTTCCTTTCTCTGTAAATGAACAAAAACAACCTCTGAGTGAGGAAGACCCCATGCAGCTGAACTTTACAAATTCAGATTTTGTGTCTGCTGGCTCACACAAAGCTGTGTGTGCTACACAGACCTTATCTGTAATTAATATCAGCTCTGGATTTGGTTATTGACACAAACAGCCTCCAAGGAAACCATAGGTAATGGTTAATAATTAACTACAAGCATCTGGAACAACAAATTGATAGAAAAAAATCACATCATTATACATTGAAAACTCAATCTGAATAATGTAAGGAAAAATGCTATCTGAAAGCATCAATTTGTTTTATTCAAAGAAAGAGAGGCATGTCCAAGGCATTCTGTGGATTTCATCATTCTTACCACTATTTTTTAATTGAAAAAAATTAGGAAAAGCACAGATAGTAACCCTACAACCAACTTCAGTACTAGTTGTAGAAATATTAGGGTAAAAGGCTCAAATAGTGTCATTCCTTTCATTAGAAGCACCATTTTAAAATACTGTCTTTAAAAACTCGGAGTTATTTTTTCCCATTGACACAACATCAGCGAAAGCCACAACGTGTGACATTTAATGCCATTTAATTTAATATCATTTACCTACATCTTCATACAGACATGCAGGGAACTGCAGCATTTCTACCCCTTAGGACTTCCCAGTTCAATACTTTGGAAAAAGTACTGGGAGAATCCCTGGGGAGGGACACGGCTTGATTTTTATAGGAAGCCATTTGAATTTCATGTGCTTACGAGCTCTTGCCACAGCCCTGTGCTCCTGACACAACAGCTCAACTCAACGAGCTCCTTGGGAACGAATCAAGTTATGAATCAAGTAACAAACAACGACTGTCCCGGTAGCTTCACAGATCTTATCACTGGAAAATAATGCTTGGAATGTGCCTCATCCCAGGGCCCACATTGCAGCCTTAAAGCCCGGGCAGAGCTGCACAGGCAAACAGGGCTTTGACCCGGGCACTCCCTTGGATGAAATCAGATTTATTCTCAGCAATTACTGGAGCCGCTCACAGCTTTCAGGCAGCAAATAAAGGAAAGGCAAATCCATAGGCTGCTGGAGTGAGACTAATGATGATCTATGCCTGACACTGGAAGTGCTAAAACTGGGCTTGTTGGGCAATTGTGCCCTGTGCCTGCAGTCTGGCCACTACCTCTGCAGCCAGGAGCCTCCAGTTGCTGGAGCTGCTGCTCACAGTAATTTCTTTTGTTGCCCAGATTTTGTTGTTTGGCCAAGTCCTTGCTCAGCTTCTGCTGTGGAGAGAAGAGGCCAAGGCTCAGCCACCATTCAGAGGTCATTTGGCTTCAATTTCTGTTTGCAACAAGCTTTATAAACTCCAATCTCACCAGGCAAGCCCTTGGATTTATTGCTCTGACACCTGCACTGCAGCCAGGCAATGGCAGAAGAAAAGAACAGATCCCAGGGCCATGACATTTTGCACAACTTCCCTGACACAAGCACAGCAAAAAAACAAAAAAACCAAAACCAGTCAGTACTCATGTTCATGTTCTTGCTGGGTTATCCAGAATATCCACTGCTTTCTTCCGGAAAAAAACAGCAGAGGAAAAAGCTGTGGTGGGCAGGTGCTATGACACAAACTCTGCTGCACAATTCAGAGGATCACTTCAGTGACCAGGCAGAGAAATGAGTCTGCAGCTGGGTGATTTCCCACTCCAAGCAGAGAAAAGCCACAGTTATCCCACAGATATGGTCTCCAACAGCAGATCCAACAAAAAATGAGCAGGACAAACATGGAGAAAAGAAAAGAATCCTCACCTTTTTGCTACTTACCTGAATCAAATTACGTGTGTTTTTCTTGATCAAATTGCAGTTATTTAAAAATATATAATTTAATCTAAAAGCAGCTGACCCAAACACCCCAAAAACCCAGCACTGAGCAATGCATCCAGCAGAAGTTGGGAGAGGAAGTGTGAGATCTCAGAGCCGCTGGATACCTGGACACTCTGTGCATTCAGTGGCATCCAGATCTCCCCTCTCATGGACTTACAGCTGTGCAGTGTGTGGATACCAGTCCAGATTCCACATGTTTCAAACAGATTTAAAAGGTAAAATGCCATGTAAGCCAGCAAGAAGAAGACAGGTTCTTATTTGCTCATTTTAATACCAGCTTGAAGGAATTGCAGGTTTTACAAAAAGCAGGTGTGGGGAAAGAGAACAAACTGCAGATTTTTCCACAAAACCCCAAAGGCTCCCACCACAGAGGCCTTCAGTGAGGTGTCCTATCATAGGACAGGCTGAGTTGGAAAGGACCCATCAGGATCAGAGACCAACTCCTGCCCCTGCACTGGACACCCCAAGAATCCCACCCTGAGCAGAGAACACAACAAATAACAGCACTGAGGAATCACAACTAGAAACCACAAGTCTGCATTAAAGTATTTCCCAAATTAAACATGTTATAATTTAAAGAAAAGGAGAAAAGGGAGTAACCACAGAGGCCTGAGCCAACCCGCTCTGCAAAGGCCACTGGAATCTGTGCTCCAGTCCCTGAGGTAAATGGGTGACCTGGTCACTGGGACACCACTACAATGAGGAGTCAGTCACACCGTGTGAGACTCGAGGAGGCTGTTTGATTTTTGTTGTTGTTGTTCCTTTTCAGGAACATTCAAAAGCTGCCACCTCCAATCCATTCCCTGGAAAACACGTTTGCTGTTCCCGCACTTCCCTCTACCCCATTCCTCCCCTGGCACGTGAAGGGAGAGTGACCTAAACACCATCCCATGGCCATCACTGATTAGCAGCAGCCAGGGGCCAAGCTTCAGCTCGAACTGTTATAATTACAAGACAAAAAGCCCACCAGCAACAGAACCACCACGTTAAAGCCATACTCTGCTCCCTCCCCGAGCAGCCCCAACAATGGTCCCATTGTTCCGCAGCCTCATCTCTGCCCAGGGCCACCCACATCTTCCCTGCTCCAGGGAGAAGTCAGAATCTTCCAGCTCAATAGACAGCCAGGGAGAGGAGAAAGCATCTTTACAAGGCTTGTTCATTTTTCTTGGATAAGAGGAGAGCTCAGCCTTTGCCTCCAAGCAAAGGCCCTGAAAGGAAGAGAATGAGTTTGAAGTTTTGAGGATGGACAAGCCTCCGACACTCAGAAATTCTGTATCACACAAGACTGATCTCCTCCGAGTACAAGAGGCCTCGGGTGAAAACGATCCCTCACAGCCCCGTGGCCGGGAGCCAGCAGGAGGCTGAAACACAAAGGAGGCATCGTGCTTGCCTCAAGATGTCAGGAGCTTTTGATAAATTCAGATTCATTCTGGTAAATGAAAAATTCCTGGGATCTTTCCTTCATGTTAACATGTGCAGTAATATTTCAAATTTATATAAATTACACAAAAAAGAGTAAAAAAAAAAAAAAAAAAAGTCAGTCCTTCTCTCTCTCTTTTTTTTTAAAGTTTAAAATATTCTATTTCTTTTTACCAGGCCTGCTATAAGAAAGGAAAGCTAAATGCAACCAGCCCTAAAAATGCTGGAGAGGAAAACAATATAAATAACATATCATGCCAGATAAAGTCCAAACAAGCTCTGTCCAAAATCCAGGTACACAGTACCAAATACCTGCTGTGAGCAGGGAAACAGAGCAGAGCCTAGGAAGTTTTAAGCCTTTTCAGGATTCACCTATAGACCAAAAGAGGCTGTGGAAATAAGATTTGCCAGATGTCCCAATATAAATCAGGATTTTTAATATTCCTCCTGACGTCCCATTAACCTCACCAACATTTCCACACATGCCATGTGGCAAACTTGCTTTTATAAAATTCAGACGCACATGGGCAGAGCAGGACAAGGGAGAAGCCTGAATTCAGCTCCTTCAGTTTTCCATGCCTGGAAGAGAGGAAGGAGAACAAGGAGACAAAGAAAACCAGGTTGGATGTAAAATAAAGACAGAAAGAGTCCAGCCCAGATGGATGAGGTAGCACAGATCCTGCAAGGCTGCTCTAGGAGAAAAGCTCAGGACTCAGAGCTTGCCTAGAGGGGAAGGGAAAAAAGGATATTCTTTTATCATGCTCACTTCAAGATAAACTTTCTGTAGCCTAAAATAAGCCCTCCTGTTGAAGTGCATTTAAACACACCACAAATCAATGTTCTGATAAGTCTCATGTGGAAGGGACACAGGCTTGTCCTGGATGTAAGGTCACTGCTATCCAACAAAATAACTTTTCCTTACACTAAAAACAAGATCCCCCACCATCTAATCAGTAAGCACTTGGCCCTCAGAAGAAAGCTTTTTCTTTTCCGTCTTTTTTTTTCTTTGTAAATGAGAATATTTACAACAGGTAATAGGGAAACTTAATCAGCCCTTAGGAAGTATTTAGGTATAAAGGGGTTGCACAGAGTCATTGCTCTCTCCATTCCCCAGCAGAAACGGGATATTTCTGCAGAGCTGAAAGGGATAGAGTTTATCATGTCCACTGAACACCTGCCTCCACTTAACCCTTTGGGGACTTTCTGCTTCAGCTGCTTTTTTCAATGGGGTGAGTAGATCAACAGGGCTCTAAATTCTTCAGAAACTGTTTCCCCCTGCCTCTTTTCAACAATATCTTACCAGACAGTCTTTCAACACAGGGTCTCCCTCCTTATGGTTTTCCAAAAGACACCAACTGAGGGATCACAGAAAGTCAGGACAAGGCAGTTTTGTTTCTGCCAAGTATTTGAGCTCAGATCCCCCTGTTCATTGTGTCAATCACTTGTCTGGGCTGGGTCAAGAGTTACTCCCAGATCCAGATGCAATCTAGGTTTTTGCAGTGACTGTCTCCTTGTCCTGCTCCTGAGCCTCCATGCTCTACACACTGCTCCATATCCAGGCAATATATTCGTGCAATATATAAAGTTATGCAAGTGTATCACCAATATTCAGACAATTCATCCTCATCTCTATATATATGAAAACTTTCCAGCTGATTTCTTTGGGTACTTCTGTTTCTAAAAAAAAATGTTCAAAAGCAAAGAGTTTACTGAGGAAAAAAAAATAGGGAAGACACCACAAAGGAAAATGAGCCTGGGGCTTCATTAATACAAAAGTCAAGTATTTTGTCTTTTATTGGGAGGTTCATGTAAAATACTTGAACGAAGTGAACAGCAGCAGCAAGAAGCTGACAGCAGAAATCAGGCCCTCTGCCTTTCCCGTTTGCACAGAGCACCACGATACCAGAGGTGCTTTGAAGAGAGATAAAAATGACATTCACCCCAATCAAAACTTGGATGTTTCCCTTCTAAAGAAAACTCGAGCTAAGATTAACTCAGCAGCATTATCTCAGCACACAAGTGTAAGTGTGCCCTATTTATTTACACACTCTATTCTGAAACATATTGAATGTTCTTAGTTGCAAGCAGCAAAGCTCCTTTCCCCCAGCCTTGTTTAAATAAAACTGGTATTGTTACAGATTAGTTTAATTTTTTAAGCCTAAATGCAGTGTAGCTGGAATTGGAAGGATATTTGTCTTTTGGAGCCGAGCACTACAGAAATCTGGCATCAAAAGTACAATAGAAAACAGAGTTTGGTGGGAAGTTCAGTTGCTTCACTACCCTGCTCTGAATAGAGCAGAAAACTTCTATTAATTCCCTGCTGTTCCAGCCAGGGCAGGTCAATTCCCTCACCACTAGCCTGGAGACTCTTCCAGCGGGCTCGGAATTAACCCTGTTCATGCTGCTCAGGAAGTCCCCGAGCAGCACTGCCAGGAAGCAATGTGGCCTTCCAAAACTAAATTCCAAACTCTGGAATATAGACAGGCCAATTGTTCTGAAACCTGGGCTAGTCTGCAGCTTCTCAGGCCCTGAAATCTGACCACTATCAGCATGAGCAGTTAGAGGGACAAAGTGTGGGCAGCTGTGTCAGAGAGGAGCACAACCTGGACTTCCACCCTGTGCTGGCAGAGTGGGAGCAGCTGAAAACTACTTGGAAAAATTCATGGCAGAACAAGGCATGTGAAACACAAAGTTCTCAAAACAGGGACACTTAACCCAAAATACATGAAAAAGCTGCTTCAAGCACACCCCGTGGAAAACTATTTTATAAACACCAACTCAAGTCTAACACAAGGTTTTTTTGCCATATCATATTTAAAAGCTGGATCGGGTACCTGGCACTTTAACAATGGTATCAGGGCAGGTATGTGCTAAAAGTAAAAATATGTTGCTGCAAATTCAAGGTTTCCAACTAAAATCAGATTTATTAAGGGAAAAGAAATGCAATAAAAAGTAAACCCAACTCATTTGTCAATGAAACATGTGGATGAGGATTTCTTAACAAGAGTTTGAACCCACCCTGGAAGGTAGCAGGGATGAGCTCCTTGTGCCTTGTAGAGTTTGGAGGAAGGGGAGAGCAGGAGGAAGAAGCTTTACCAGGAGGCAAAAACTTTCCTTCATCCTCCTCCCCTGCATCCAGCACTCCACAGGCTGGCAAACCTCTGCTCACTGCTGAGTTACCAGGTGTCAGCCTACACAAAGTTCTTTCACTTGCCTAGGTGATCCATTTCCCAGCTGTGCGATGGGAATAGCACTTTTTGCCTGCCTAAGGAGGAACATAATGAGGAAAATGACATCAAGGATCATAAGGTTTTGGGTACTTACAGTGGTAAGAAATGTGAGGACCAGAAAATAGGGGGGGAAATGGTGTTTTAGTCAAAAATCAGCATGGAAATCACTCCACAGCGCTTCCAAGTTCATTTCAGCAGCAATATTTAATAAAATGGATGGATATTTAACCATCTTCATCCCTCCTGGTGGTGTCAGCAATCAAATACCTGCACAAAGAGAGACCTGCCCCTGAACAACACCTCCTTTCTGGGCTGAAACTGAACAACCCCTCACTTGGCTCATTTGAGTAAAATCATGGCATCCCAATGCTCAGAGATGCAGAGCTTTCAGCTTCCCAAGTGCCAGCCAGGGGGATGCACACACAGAACCTCAGGAAAATTTGAAATGAGTGTACTGTGCCCAGCTAAAATCCTTTTCTCCCTCTCATCTCTCCTCAGTGAAGACAACACTCCAAGCACATTTAATACCCAAATGTGTCTTTCCAATGGAAAAAAAACCACATTTAGAAATGCTTAACTGGCTATGGGAAAGAATTCATGCTCAGGAGAGGATCCAAAAGGGTGGCCACAAATGTGCCCCGTGGATTTGGGCAAGGCAGAAAGAAGAAGGGTCCAGGCTGTCTCCCTTTCTGTGCAGCTGCCCCGTGCTGTGCAAGGACTGAAAAAGTGTCTTCCCAATTACCACAGAAAGAAGTATGAAAGTGGCAACGGTGCCAAAGCTCAGAGGATGACAAAGAAGCCAACAAAACAGAAAAAAAAAATCAGTTGCTATTTTCATAAACAATTCTAGGAACACAAATATGGTTTTATAGATTAATTTTTTCTTAATGGAAAAAAAACTACAAGAGAGCTGTAATACCAAAAGTTATATAAGTTCCAACAAAGGCTGGTTATTAAGAGGGAAGCTTTAACTACCTAAGGACCAGATTTTTATGCCAAGAAGCCAAGTGGCAGGGGGCTGCCATGTGCCAGCAGAAGGAATTCATGGATCCATAAGGAACTTGCTCCATTGTTTAAGCAACTGATTTGCTGAAATATGGGCACTGGAAAATCTAAAGGGCCTGAAAGTTCCCTCCAGCGTGGTGGCTGCATCCAGGCACAGGCATCCCACCAACTCTTATTCTATTAACTACAGATGGCAGGGAAATGAGGGAGGAAAAACACGATATGCCACAGCTCTTTCCCACTGAAGAAGAGTGAGCAATATCAGGGGATCCCACTGCGTTATTTAAATCTGGGAGACTAAAAATACAGCCCTTTATTGCTCTGGAATGTGAAGCCTAAGAGCAGTTACACAATCTGAGGTAAGAAACCTAAGGATGTCCCACAGTTCCTCCCTGTGCCCTGGGTTTGGTGTGCATTATGTTGCTGCAGACCTTTTCCCCTTAGTAAAACAAACAAACAAACAGGCAAGCACATGCTACTAATTTTATTTACATTACACATTATCGACCAAATCTATATTTGGGGTTCTTTCCAGACCACCAAGGCTCTCGTTACAGGGACTTTGCGCTAAGCAGAGAAACAAAAAAACCCAGAAAAATCTTGTCATCTCAGCATTAATGAAATAGATGCAGGTTAAGAATATGTTTATGAAAATCCAGGAGGGAAAAAAGACACATTCCCATCTCAAAAGGAGAATGTTTATTATCCATATATTAAAAAATACTCAGACAGCAGACTCAGATTATTATATAGTGACAGCAAATTTGGTCCTATCACTCATCCCCTCCTCCAGCTGAGGAAACCTGGAAATCTGCACCGACATGTAAATCTGACAGAGATGCCAGAAACAGCAGAGACATCTTCAGTCAGCAAAGGGCTGATCCAGGGCGAGCTCAAAGCCTCCCATTGACTTCCAAGGGCTGGACCAACCTGTGCATCCATCCCAGTGCCAAGCAGGACTTGCTGCCAGGAATATAATCCCCCCCCCGTCCTGCCCTGTCCAATTTAAACACCTCCAGCACTGTGGCTTCAATAACCTCCCTTGCACGATTTTTCAGTCCCAGAGACTTTACTTGTCGGAAACCCTGGAATTCAGCTGAGGTTTCCTCGCCTGCATTGGCTCCCTCCTATTCACAGTCATGCCTTCCTCTAAATAACAGCCCTGTCCCTGCTGGGAGCACAAAGATGTGCGCAAAACATCATCCTCTTCACTGCAACAGGTCTTCATTTTACTGGAATGAAAACACAGAATAGATTTTGAACTTTTTCCTCCAAGACTTCAGCCCAATTGTTGAAAACTTTCCCCAGCTGTATAGGATATTATAGGTGTGCTCCCAGGGCAGCACAGTGACAGCCCCTGACCTTGCTGCTCCTGTGTTCCTTCGTTTTCACATTCATTTCAGTCAAACAGCAGAAATCGGGTTTGGGGGATGTTTTTATGAACAAGTATCTATTTATCGCTGCCTAAATCCCTTTTCCTTCCTTTGTGACAGAACCATACAGAAGGGAAAACAGGCAGAGGTTGGATTCCAAGGCAGAAGTTGGAAGAGGTGACCCCAAGTCCCCTGGAGCAGCATTACAAGGATTCCACAATTTATAAAATTCAGGCATTCTGCATCCTGGAAAACAGCAGGGTTCTGGCACAACTGACTGACACATTATACAGGACACAGACCTCCTTACCTAAAGTCTGATTAATAAATATTAAAAGGCTGAGTTTGATCTTTCCAGAACAGCAGCAGACTTCATAAACAGGGTGATGTCAGATGGAGATTACTGGGGCAAAAAAAAAAAAACCCTGCTAGGGTTTGCAATGGAAGGAAGGAAAGCTAAACACAGCCTCAGGCTCCTGAGATTACAGGTCAGCCCATTTGAATAAAAAACTGAGTATTAAAAAAGGGGTGGGCAGTATATATTTTGGGGGGAAGGAGGAAGAAGGAAGGGGAAAGTAATACTCGTTATTTGAGCAGGGCATGCCTTTTTTTCTTGGCAATCTCTGCCTTCTCTTTTCAACAGACACATCCTTTGGGGCCTGAATTGTGAGTTAGACACATGTCCAGAGAGAAACGGGCCTCTGTTTTCTGTAGAACAACAGACTACTTATTTTTCAGTACAGACAACCCCTCCTATCTGGTATTTAACTTATATGTAAACTAGTCCCAGCAGAGCTACCCCTCTTAATGGCTCACACAACCCTGGAAAACAGATTTTTTTTCTGCTCTTGGACTGGACTCATCACTGATGCATTAACTCAAAACGACAGTGAACCCAAGTCTATTCAGTTTTGTGGGCTGGTGTCGAGTGATGAGGCTTCTTGGCAGACTTGAACTACTTGGGAAGGCAGAAGTGAATCAAAGACTATTACACAGATACAGCAAAAACATTAGAGAGATTCTGACAGACTCAATCCTTGCAGAATGTTTGATGTTCTGCTGTTCTCAAGTGACTCATGTGATTAATAAAGTAGATATATTTGTCATCTCCTTGGACAGAACTAGAAATGTACTTTGCTAGAAGCAAAAACAAATAGGCTTTGAGAGAAACACCACAGGTGAATGACTACCACCCACAGCACCAGGGATGTGCACTGCAGAAACACCCTTTTTTATGGGAATTCCCAGGAGCAAGGACAGTGGAAGATTTCAGGATCATGTAGTACAGTTTGGGTCTGAATCATGTTTGTTGTCTCTGAGTGTTCATATCAAAAACCATTTTCTACTCCATCGGGCTTACAGGAGAAACAATTTAGGTATGACACTATTATTGCTTTAATTAATGAATATATTTGTAAAGGTCTGAATAAACAGGTGAGGGAAATATTCACAAAGACTAAATGGAAGCTACAGTTTCTCTAGGATCCCTTTGGAGTCACCAAGATATCCAGGGTAAAACAGATGGATGAGGCAGAGTCCTCTGGCCATGCCCTTCCCTGTGTCCTAACAGATGTACATCTAATTTCTTGTTAAATCACAGCCCTCACAGCTTCCTAAGACTGTGAAGGGCTTTATTCTCCTCACCCTGACAAGTTTTCTCTCTCATATCTAAATTAAGCTTATTCTGCTTTAAATTAAGTCAAATATCTTTTGTCTTAGCAATCACGGCCATTGGGAATAAGCTGTTCTCTTCCTCTCTGTAACAGCTGATGTAGCAACAACTCACAAAATATCCTTTTTTTTCCCTTTTTCCTCCCTTTTGGTGATGCAACCACAGCTCATCCATCCTTATCAATGAGGTTTTCTTCTCTCTATGATTCTTGCAGTTCTCCCTGGATGTTCTCCAGCTGGTCCATGCTGATCCCACTTCCCAAAGCCAGTTTTCCTGCTGCTGAGGTCTCTCCCATGCTGAGCAGAGGGACAGAGATTTCTTATGCCCCGCTGGTTGTGCTGCTGCCTGCACAGCCAAAGACAACGTCTGCCTTCCCCTCACACTGCAGTGCAGCTCTGTTGGCTCAGCTCCCTTCCACGACAGCTCCCAAATCCTTTCCCAAGAGCTGCAACCCAACCAGCTCCTGTTCTGTCATTTACACAGGTGACTTCTCCTTCAGGAGTTTAATACATTGCACTCATTCCATCTCATCATATTTCTCCTTTTTCTCCCGTTTAGCAAGATCATTTTGAAACTTGCCTCTTATCCCATCTACATGGTGTCCTCCAGCACAACTGCTGCTCCCATTCCCAGTTTGCTCCGAAACCATCAGGCCCAAGGCTTTCCAGTTATTTAGAGGTTCTCTGTTTTCCCTGCATGGAAATGACTCCAGTGCTGCCTTTACAAAGAGTTTCACTCAGCCTCCGTGTCTGTCCCCGCCATCACAAGTTGACACCAACTCCAGACACGTCACCGTGTCCCCCACAGGGTTTGATAAGCTGCTCTAGGGGGAAAGGAGGTTGGTGTGACAGGATTTGGCCCTGACAAAACCATTTTAGCTTGCTATTTATCTCCTTATTATCTCCCAGCTGCTTGCAAATACTTTATCTGTTGTTAAGCAGATTGATGTCGAAATCCTCACACTCATTTTTTGCTTCCTTCCCAATTTTTTAGGCTTCCCCCCATCAGCACACAGGGTCTCTCACTCCTCAGACTGACCTGGGCTGAGCAACTTCCTCAGAGGTTGAAGAACTGACAGGAGAAATCCTAAAACATCTAATTTATCCAAGTATTCCCTATGTGTTTTTTCTCATTTCTAGACTGAGACTGCAGTGCTGATGTCTTTGCATTCCTGGTGTCTGCTGGGTTTTCAGGGCAGGGTCAAAAGCAGTGCAAAAAAAGAGCATTAAGGATTTCAGCCTTTGGTTTCACTCTCCAGAACATTTCCTGTGCACTGAGTCACAAGTCAGCATTTTCCCCTGGCTTTCTCTTCTCCCCTCATTATCACTTGGAGCTTCAATCCCATTCTGTGCCTCAGCTTTTCTGACTTTGTTGCTGTGTTTACCCTAAACTCTTGTACTTACCTCTGGCAATTTCATTCACAGATTTAAAATACCTTCCTCTCCTATAACCAGGGCCTCTCTCTCTCTTTTATTCACACCCAGCATTCCCAAATCAGAAGTATAATAATGTTCTCCATAAGTAACTATAGAGTCCCTTAAATACTTTGACCTTTCAGATTTGCTTCCCATAAGATCCTACTTAGGAACCTTAGTCTAACAAATCACAGTATTCTTATATCATCCCTATTTCCTAAGGAATTTGAACTCCATCATCCAAAATTGTTCATTAAAATATCTCCCAAAGTCACAATAGCAAATTTATGAGCACTCTGTTATTTTATAATCGAGAAAAGAGCATTTCAACCCCACATTGAGCAATTTCAAGAATTACCACAAAATGCATTCATTTTATGAGGTGAAGGTTAGAAGTTTTGAAATAATTACCAAATCCAAAACCAAACTGATAATGATTTCTTTCTGTCAACATCCCACTGCCCTCCCCAAATGCACCAACCTGGGCAGCTGGGAATGGCAGGAGGCTTTTGCAGGATTGGGAAGGGCATGGATAGGAGGCAGTGGTTGAGAAGCTTGGGCTCAGGAATAAGGATTAATGTATATGAGATGATTGCATATGGCACACATAGGTAGGTCCCACACTACTTTAAAATAAAGGAATAGATAAAAATGCTTTGATCTTGAAATTCTGGTAAAAGAGGCATCCCCAGCTTTTATTCTCACACCTGCTAGGGATTCTCTTTCGGGATGTCAAACAAGATTTAACCTGCACTCCTCTACGTGTATCTAAAAGGAAAAAATATATAACCCACAGCAAGCCACGGTGAAAAATTTAAAATTGTTTGTAAACAATTTGATATGAGCTTCCTTGATCAAAACAACTGTTAAAAAAATTGGTAACTTCTGGATACTATCAGCAGAGAAATAAAAATGGAGTGCACAGTATTTCTTTTTGATGGAACATTGAGAAGATTTGCTTTTTTCTGATGCCTGCCAAGCTGCAATAAGAACCATATTTTCTGCATGAAATTTAACACCCAGAAGAAACTGTAAAGGACCAGAGGGTCTCCTGTCCCTCTACACTTATTACTGCTGTAAGCTCCATGAGCATATGGAAAGAACATGCTCTGGGTTGCCTGGAGATGATGTAAATACAGATAAGTGCATTCATCTGTTTAAAAAATGAATAAAAAGAAAAGAAAACCTACAGACCTTATTAAATAAGTTATCAGAAAAATATGAAAGTACATCTTTGCAGTGCATCAGTCCAGGCACATCATTTTTTACTTGTTTTATATGCTTTGGGTTTATTTTATATGCTTTAGCTGCACTGTGTATTTCTCAGGGCTCAGGGAAAAAAATCAACCTAATATTCTGACACAGAAAATTTATTTGGGTATTTCCCGTTCTGATTCAACACATATCAATGGCCTAAGCTACATATTATCAGCCCCAAGAATATCATTCAAGAAACGACAGCAAAGGATGACAGGTGGTCAAAACCTGCTTTTTATCCTTCCTCTGCTTTCCATCATGAAGCTTTTCCTACTCCAGCCCCCCCCCCAAAGCCAGGCAAAGTGAGTGCAAATATTAACTCTAATATAGAAATTGTGCACATTTCTCCACGAGCAGCTCCTCTTCCATCCCCGGATCCCTGAGACAAACCAGCTGCTCCAGCCCAGAGCGGGGGAAATCCAAACAGATTACACTCAAGTACTGCTTTATGGGAGATTTAGGAGAGACCACAATAATCCTAAATCTGATCCCCTGCACGACACATGCCACAATTCCCTATATCCAGTGGTTCTTGCACACATCCCACTGCGGCTGTGAGCACATTGTTCCCCAAGTCAGCCCTGATTTAAAGGCTCCCAAGTGATGAAGAGCCTCCCACGTCATTTGACCATTTGTTTTCCACAAATAGCTCCTTTCAAAGTGAAAAACTTGCAGAAGAAAATGAAGTTGGCTCCCCTTAATTCAAGCTGGAGATTTAAGAGTTTGTCCCCGCTGCAAACCGCACTGAAATGGAGAATTCCAGGAGCAAAGCTGGGAAGCAGAAATGGGGCACCAGAAGGTCCACGTGGGGAAAGGGCCTGGCCTGAAGCATCATCAAGTACAGAGAGCCTGTGCCAGGCACCCAAAATAAATGATGTGTCTTCACAGCAAACCAGTCTGATTCATTTCTGCTGAGTTCAGTCAGGGTATTTAAAACAAACTCTGAACAAAAATACCTCTTTTGTTTACAAGGCTTTGCTTTCCAAACTCTTGTCTCTAAAGATGGCATTTTCCAGACAGCTCAGGCCTCTGGATGCTGAGGAATCCTTTGGGAATGCAACTGGGTGGCTTCAGGACTTTCAGAGACCTCACCCTTGGCACCCATCCTTCTACTGTGCCCACGGATCCCACGGAAGATAACTGCACAGGGAATGTATTTGTACCCAAAGAGCCAACTCCAGGATCAGACCTCAGCCTTCATTTTGAGGTGCTTTACTGGAAAACTACACAGCAAGATTAAACCTGCAGCAAAACGAGGATTAGTCCAGCCCAAGAGGTAAGGAAGGACAAAAGCTGTTCTCATCCCAGAGAACACCCTGTCAACCCCCTTTTCCCTGATCTCCCTGCCTGCCTTTATGAAGTTTGATCAAAAATTACATTTTGTTATAGCCCAGTCTTAAAAGTCTGGATGAAACCAAAAGAAATCTCCACTGGGCTGTAGCCTGTTAATGATACCGTGCTCTCCTCTGGCTCCCTGCCAGAGAGTGAACAGTGCCAACATTTGCAGACTTCCAACAGGAAATTAAATAACTGCCCTGTTGGAAATATAAACCCATTTACAGTGGTCAGGCTTGCATTTTCCAAAACAACGATACAGTTTGTGCACATAAAGCTCGAGGAAAATTTGTCAGAAGATTCAGCCAAGCAAATATGAAACAAAGCCTTATGAAAAGGTGTTTTACACAGGTCTCCAAATTAGAGCTTTGTCAGGTGTATTTCCTGCCCTGAGGCTTCTGGAGGAACAATTCTAGGGGCCTTTAGTGAGTGCTGCACACACATCCCCCATGGCTGAAGATTAACAGAGGTCCTGCTTTTTTCCTAATTTTCTGTATTATTTCATTTACTTCTCCAGAAGTGTTTTGGGCAGTTTATAAAGTGCTGCTGCAGGCTTGGGAGAGCCTGGGCTTTATTTTTAACCTGTTTTGTGACTTCTGGTCAAATCTCTGCCCCACGCTACCCTTCATCCTCACACACTTCATCACATAGAATCATGGAATCCTGGAACGGTTTGGGTTGGAAGGGACCTTAAAGCTCATCCTGCTTCAACCCTGACACCTCCCACTGTCCCAGGCTGCTCCAAGCCCCATCCAGCCTGGCCTTAGACACTTCCAGGGATCCAGGGGCAGCCACAGCTTCTCTGGGCAACCTCTGCCAGGGCCTCAGCACCTTCACAGGGAGGAATTTATTCCTAATATCCAACTCAAACCTCCTGTCTTTCAGTTTGAAGCCATTCCCCCTTGAACTTTCACTAAACGTCCTTGTAATAAGTTTCTCTCCATCCTTCTTGAATATATATTGAAGGGAGAAGCAAACTCCTGTCCCTATTTTAGTCACTGGAGTTTCACCACTGCCATCACCACCACCGAGATCTACACTGGGGAAGTTCCAGAGAAAGCAGTTTGTTCCTTCCCAGGAGTTTTTACAGCCTGGACTGTTCTATAAACCTTGTCCAGGCCGCACAGATACAACACCCAATAAATATTATATTCTGGAAGTATTATTGATCAGCAAATTTGACTTTTATCTCCATTTTTTCTTCCTCACCCAGCTACTGCAATGTTTTTCTTCTGCCACCTCCCCTTCATCTCCCTGCTGCTGCCATTAGAGTCAGGAATGACACAGACACACAATCCAGGAGGAG
>NW_008236198.1:50396-65408 GCF_000691975.1 Corvus brachyrhynchos | reverse complement strand
CCACACTTAAGGGATTAGAAAACCATCCTGCACGTTTTTGCCAGTGCTAAGAGAGTGACAACTGTAGTGTTGTTCTTGAATATTATTTCTTTTCAAAGCAACACCGTGCATGAGTGCAAACCAGCTACATCTCACCTATTCATTGACAAAACCTTCCCTACATTCACTGTAAACAGTCTAAAGTTGCAGGTACAGAATGCCCCCCTCCCCCCAATAGTGTTACCTTGTATTTTTGCACAGTGGGGCCTTTCATTCAAGGATCTGAACTTGTATTACACAGGTGGGTAAACATTATTATCCAGCTTCACTTGGATTGTTTCAAGTCCATGGCAAACCTGCAGCAGAGTCATTCCCTGAAGGGCAGATTTCCCTGGAGCCAGCACTCAGCCCTCTGGAGTAAAGACAACTTGCAGAAGAAAGAGTTTGTGGGATCAACCCACTAAAGCAAGTTCCTCCCACTAATCAAAGTCATATGAAAATAATTGCTCGAAAAAAACCCCATTTCCTTAAGAAACTCTTCAAAAATGGATTGAAGATTCACAAAAAGGTATTATCTACATTTGTATTTTCAAGCCTCACCTCAAGTTTTATGTGTAGTTCCATAAAACTGAGAACTGTACATGTATTTAATGCCAGTAAAGTAGAAAGACACCTCCACATCACTGCTTTTATTGCTCCTTCCGTGCTCTTCCACCACCCAAACTGGGTTGAGGCCCTTGAAAAACGTGATGAGTGACACCACTCCCCAGGCATGCAGTGAATGATTTGCATCTTTCAGATTCCCATTCTGCAGAAGTCATTGGACTTGGACGCAGGAAAACAAGCGAGGAAAAAGCAGCACGTTTGCAAGTGGCAGGAAAAGCAGCAGCAGGGGTAGAGCCCTAAAAAGCCCCTGTGAGCTCCTGGATGCCCCAGGACACCACTAAGCACCAGTCAGGTCTCACTTTCAAGTCTCACTCCTGTAAATGAAAAACAACTCCAAGTCTCACTCACTTAGGCCCTGCTCCAGGAAGGCACTCAGGCGGGATCTAACGTTAAACACAAAACTGGGCCCGTTTAAATCAGCTGCACTGTTTACAGTTCCAATCTATGGGTAAGTGCTCTGCTGGACTGGGGCCTTGAGCAGTGATTGTTATTTAACACTTTCTTTAAGTTCCCCTGCCAGTTCCTGGTGCCTCAGCAAACTTCATCTCTTTCCCATCCGCTGCATCCCCTGTTGTTCCTTGAACAAACACAGATGGCCCCAGTTTGAGCACTGAGATTCTGCCACCACAGCCATCTAGGAACCAGCAGATATTAAATGGAAAGGGGAGCTGCTATTTTCAAAGTTTTCCTCAAGACAAGAATAAATCAGCACCATTCACTGGCAACAGAAGAAAAAAGGCAAACGCAGGCAGTGGGGCAAAGGAGGCTGATAGGAAAGGGGAAATCAAACCAGCCCCGAGGAGGAGGTAACAGCTTGGGGTATTTTCCCTCCCCACAGCCACTGCCTGGGGAAGAAGATCAGCGGAAGGAGTTCTCACTTCTTGCTGTGGCTGATAAAACACCAGACCCTGCCACAGGATTTGCCTGCTGGGAACCACCAGAGACATCTGCAGCAACGCCATTTTCCAGCTCTTCCAGCACCAGTTTGCCCAGAACAGCCTCCCACCAGTCTCTCCTTGCCAAGACTCATTGCCACAGCCCCCAGCCTCGGTGACAGACCAGGGATCCCAAGGACATCCCAGCTGGATAGGACATCACCACAGTAGATGGACAGAGAAGCACCAGCAGCTCTTTGGCCTCTTCCCCATCTCTGCCACCACGAAGACACCAACAGAGAGCAGTGGGAGGATTTCAGTAATCAAAGGGAACCACTTCTTTTAAATCAAGCTGAAGAAACTGCTGAAATGGACCTTGGAATAGTCAGCAGGGGATCCCTTTGAAAAAACAAGACTCCCAAGGACCGTGAAGAAGAAAAACCACACTGGAGAGCAAAGATTAGAAAAGAGGAAGAAAACAGCATGAGGAGGAAGGAGTATCATGTGCTCTGCTAACTGCACCTCTTAATTAAGAGAACACAAGTGTGGCTCAGTGAAACAACATTACTGCACATCCCTGCTACAACACACGTTTATAAAAGGGATATATTCCCCTTCTTCCAAACGCTGAAGGGTTTCCATTCATCTGGCTGCAGCATGTCACAGAACTGCACTACAGCAAGATTATCTCTAGAAAGCCTGGGCTGTTATTCATATATTGAAACATAAGTAAGATATTATTGGTTTGGAAGCTGTCAAGACACTTCTCTGCGTGCTGCAACAGAAGTCAGAACGAGACATTATCCAGCCCCTACCCAAGGCTTCCATTGGACACGGGAAAAATCAAAGCCCAGAAATCCTTTGGGGTGTTGACATTATTTTCTAAACTAAATCATCACCAGTGTAGTTCCCGTTCACATAAAACTAATTTTATTTGAGATATAAAGCTTCTAATATAAACAAAGTTTCTGAAAGAAAAACAGGTCAATCATTGTAGCTGCCATAGCAAATAATATTGCAGATTTTTCATCTGTTAATACAGTTAATACACTACAGGGTCTGGGCACGTGAATCTCTGTAATCCTGGTCCCCAGTACCTTCTCCCCTGAAAAAGTAAAGTGGTACAGATGGATTTTTTTTTTTTTTTAATAACCCTAGCCAGTAAAAACTGGAAAACGAGAAGAAAGCATTGGAAAGTGCATTGTTATTGGTGTGCCTGTATTGTATTAGCCCAGACATGTCTGTGCTTGGAAACAAATTGATTGCATCTCTTGGTAAATCAGCCCCTCTGTGGATAACGTACCAATCTCTCCCCAGATTAAAGAAGCAGCATCTGCTTATAAACACAAACCAACTGAGGAGCTGGCACTGCTGCAGGACTTCATGGCTTGTGTTTTCTCTGCTGTTCTTCATGTGCATGTAAGGATTGAAGTACAGCACATCTCTAACACCACATCAGGGGCTTCAGGTAAACCTCTAATTGCCCCATGTGTACCAAAAATGCATTTGAACAGAATTTTTAAAAAATAAAATGCATGCAAAGTATGTGATGGAGCACTTACCATGGACTCTTTAACAATTCATTACCAGCATCGGGTACAGGATGCATTTATTCTGAATTTACATGAGTGTAAGGAAGAACAGGTTTGGTCAAAATATCCTCCTGTGGCTTTAAAGATCCAATTAGGCAAAGCACGTTCCCAAAATGAAAGGGATGTTAATAGAAAACATCGAAGCAGTTGTTGGCTGACACAAGAATCCACTGAAATCCAAACAACCCCCCAGGACCTTGAATTGCCAATAGAAATGATCCATCAGAGCAGCTCAAAGGCACAGTCCCAAGTGTGCTCTGTTCCTCCGAAGGAATGTGAGTGAAAAAGCAGCTGCACTGTGGGATGGTGCCTTCAAACCTCCCAGCATTCCTGAATTAGCCTTTTACCAAAGACACAGCAAATCCCAAAGTTCAGTGCACGCTCTTTCGCCTCCAAAGCTCAAACAACTCGGTCCCAAAGAGGGCAAGTTTGTCATTAAAACACAAAAAACCCCCAAAAATAACAAAAAATCCACCCTGGCAAGCAGGCACTAACAGTGAATTTCCAAATATTTAGTGCTTGTGCTCTGCAGAGGTGAGATGCTTGTGCATCTTCAGACACCCCAGTATCCAGAAATGAGACGGAAACCCCTGAAATATCTTGGACTAAAACTGGCCGAGGTCAGAAGGTGTTGGTGCAGGCCAGAAAAGGGCAGCCAGACCCTCCCCTGCCAGGTGCACCCCTTTTCCAGCACATTTGCACCTGGGCTTATGTCCAAAATAAACCACTGAAGTCCCAAATCCCAAACATCAAAGATGAATGAGCACAAAGTATCTAAAATGTTTCCTAGTTTGGCTCAAAGTAGGAAATTCTGCAGAACTCAAGAAAGGATCAAGCTCTGCTCAACAGGAAAGAGACACTTGAAGCTGCCTCCCCTTTCACTTCATCTCAACAAATGTTTGATAGATTCAGGCAAAACAGAAAAATCCTGAAGATTATAAAATCCTTTCTCTACATACACAAAAATCACTCATTTCAGAACTCTGCAGTGATAAGAAAAGTAAGAAAAGCCAAAAAAACCATGCAGAAAGACTGAAACAGGAGTTGCTTCCCAGTCAAAATTTAAACACACAGCATTAAACATTTCCTTTTTTATCTTTATATTCCTGCAAAGTGTGAAAAGTTCTTGCTCAGAGAACTATTGCTCTCCTTGAACCGCACATGAAATTATCAAATATAGGTTTCAAGAACAAATATTGTCTCAAGTTGCAACAGCTTTCACCAAGTACTGCAAATGTTCTCCTGACACACAAATGGAGTTAAAATTTGGAAATTATTTCAAGTCCCACATTCAGTCTGAGAAATATTCCTCACAGAAACAGTGTCTTTTCATTAGGATTTAACTGAATTCTGTATTATTTATTAGCAGACAAACGGGATGCCTTTTGTATTCCTGGTACACATTTCTGGGAGGAAAACTTGGGATATTGTGGTTAAGGTTGGTAGAGAGCATGAGAACATATATGGAACAAAAAGTGCAACCATTTGCATTTGGCTGCTCATTTGAACCCCGTGAATATTTTTGGATATTATTTTGTTTGGAGAAATCCAATCCTCCCTGAGCAGCTCTTTTCCTGTATGCAAAGCCCTGGCTTTGTCCTGCCCTGGGCCAGCCATGGAAGAGCCGACCCCGTGTGCTCCCACAGCCAGCGCTGGAAGTGACACTCGTCTTTCATCCCTGCAAGCTGAGCCAGCCCCACAGCACACACAGATCAAAACCATCCCTTCTCCCATGGCATTTGGTGCAGGAAGCAAAGGGAACACTAGATCCTGCTTGAAGACAAAATCCCAAGTATTCAAGTTTCACACGTTCTGCAGCGGGTATTTCCCAGCTCTGGGAAAAGGGCAGCGGCACAACCCCAGGACAAAAACCCACAGGACAAAAACCATCTCGGTGGTACCAGTGTCCAATTGGACACCAAAGATGTTGGGAAGCATCCATGAATTGTAGCAGTGTAATGGAGCAAAACAAAACATTTCTCCCATTTCTTTAAGCACCACGTGTACTTCGAGTGCAACAAAGTCCATGAGAGGAGCTGCACGTCCCTGTTTTTCAGGATAAAATATTCCAGAACACTCTGCACCGGTTCACTGCTGGATGAAAAGTGTCTGGAAACAAAGCAGCAAAAGCATTTTCTAGGCAAAAAAATTTGATTTGATTCTAAAAATAAGGAAAATACATCAAAGTAAATTTTCAGTGTACTTTCTTTGTGTGCTAGTAACAAGTACCATCATTAGCAGGACTGAGTTCATTCTTTGGGGTTCTTTTAAGGCAATAATATCCCACACCAGGGGTGGGCACATCGTGACTTTCACGTGGAAAGCCTGTCTTCCTTTGCACAGGAAATATTTCAGCTGGCTGAAAGCAACTGCCCACTAAAGTTAGTAAAAGATTCATTACATGCATCCTCTAAAGGATTCTGGCAGAAAATCTGTCAGGCTCTGCTGCTCAGATTGACTGTCTTAATCAGCACTGCTGAATGACTGAGCCATAACCAGGATCTTTAGGATCTTGTAGGATCTTTAAGACAGCAAAGCAAGTGGAGATCAAAAACTATTTCCCTGCTGCACCTCAGTCATCTTCAGTGTAATCCTCAACATCTCTGGTGTCAGTAATTCCCAGTAAGAGCAGCAAACAGCAGGATAATATCAAGCCTTGATACCTGATGAAATGAAAGCTAAATTAGCACAATAATCCCTCAAGAACATAAGTGCCTTCTCAAGGAGCCTGACACCAGCTTATACAGGCAAGAGCAGAAAAAAGCCTATAAAACTCACTTCAGTGGGATAACGCAACAAAAGCTAAAGAAAGTTGAGCCTCCTATCACCACACATCCATCCCTTGCAACATTTCAAATGATTTTACAGTTCTTCTGACAGATCTGTACATAGACACCTCTCAGCAAATTACATGGAATATATACACACTTAATCCCTCCTTGCACTGTCGAGACAGAATTCTTCCCCTCAGGCCTTGTCAGTTATTACAATTAGTCCAGGTGAAGTTACCCTTGATAATCTCAGGAGATAATAACTGGCAGGAGGAATAGGATAACAGAACATCCGACAATTACAGGGTTTGGGTAGGGGATTTCTGTAGAGCTGACAACAAAATAAACAACACCTGATGTACAAACCTGTGCAGAAGCCTGAACTCTGATTTTCCCACAGCAAAGGCAGTGCCAGCATTGCTGTCCCTGCTGTGACCCTGCTGGATGGGCTGTGATGCCTGAGGCCACAGCTTCACTCATTTACTGACAGAGAACAACCAACGTTAAGACTTTGGTGCTGTGCTCTGTCAAAACTTTCTGAGAAGTTGGCTGTACCAGAGATGCTCCACCATAAATATAACAGAGACCGAAAAATTCACCCAGTGTTTTAGAGCTCCAAGCCCAGCGTCTTCAGAATGGCCTTGGATAAGAGAACTGACCAGAATTGAGTCTTCCCTCTTGGATGAGAGAACTGAACATGCCCCACAAGTGACAACAGAGCAACCTTAAATGATCAGATTCCCAAAAATCCTTGTGTAGGTGTCCTGTTTACAGGAGTCGCTTCCACCACAAGATATTGTTACCCAACCGAAGGCCTCATGGCAAGGAAAAGCTGTCCATTTGCAGGTGGTTTCTCCTTCTTTATTGAAGAAATTCCCTGAAAATTCACTTTACCTGCTATTGACACTGAGACCACCTTTTTTTCCTTCCCCCAGTACCAACTCTCAACTTTTGAAGTTTTCAAGACAGATCAAAGAACTTCCCCAGAACCATTGGGACCTACAGAAATGCTGAAAGCAGAGCCACAAGAGTGATCAGTGCCAAATGTGGCTCCCCAGCGAAACCAGTTCAGGAAGGAAGGAATGGGCCAGTTCACTTAATGCCCAACCTATTCTGTCTCACCCTGAACAGTTCAACCAACAAAATATTTATATTGACATTCCCTGGAGGTGTTCAGCCTGAAGTGTGAGGGGTTGGTCATACAGCTCCTCATATCAGGACTATCTTTGCTGCTGGGAAAAGTAGGAGACAGATCTCAAGAAAAGATTTCAAGAAAATTGTTCAAGTTCTGCACGTAAAATACTCTCAAGTTTGTGAACATTTTGCTGCTGCTCAGGGTTCACTACACAGAGTCAGAAATACTCATTAGGATTTAAAAAAAGATCAATCACAAACGGGGAATGTAAGAACATAAATCACATCCTACAACAGGCTCTCAAAAGGAAAAGGGAAAATCAGATATCATCTCTCCCTATATAACACAAGAAAATCAAGGCAGTATTTTCTTTTAATCCCTGATGAAATACAATTTTGCTAATGATAAAGATTTCCCTATAGTGAGAGGATGCCTTTACAGCTTCTTCCCTTGCCTGGGCCTCTTTTTGGAGAATTTCTGTAGCAGAAGGGACTGAAAGAAGCAAAAACCCTTTAAAGGTTTTCACCAGGGTGTCTCAGGGCCTTCCTAAAGCTCTCTGCTGTACTAAGAATGCAGTTTATAAACACGTAAAATGCTACTGTTCTTAATATACTGGAAAACACTTTTTCTTCAACATAGAGCAACAAGCCCTGCACAGAAAAGATAACGACAACATCCAGCTTATGGGAATGACCCAAAACTCAGGAGAAAAGGGGTCTGGAGCTCCAATGCTGCTCCACTGCTGCATCCACTAGAATGCATTCTGTTATCCCACAGCAGGTTTCAATTATTCATCTCTTAATCAACTTCAGATTGACTTATTTAAAAGGATGCAATTTTAACAATAAATCTCATGGACAGTGTTAATTAAAAGCTAAATCTTGCCCTGAGCTGGACGCCCAAGGTCTATGAGAATGTTCACAGCCCATTTATTTACTCCAGCATTGTGTCAGTTATTGAATTACAGTAAATTAAAAACACAGTGACAGAGCAATAGCTGAAATAAGTGAGGCTTGTTGCATCTCACTTACAAAGGTTGCCAGACTTGGGCTCTGTCAGGCTGCCAAGAAAAGTGAATGTAAAAGTCAGGGGCCCTCAGTTCAGAAACATCCTCTGGTGAGCATGAAGTGTTGCAGCCTCAGAGATGCCAGCAGGCAGAACCAAAAGTCCACCACGAGCTATTCCTTGGCCTCCTGAAAGCATTTAATGATATAAATCCATCTTCCTGACAATCAGCTGGGAATTAAATGACCTGTTGCCACTGTAGGTGAGACACACTGAAAGCAGAGCTCAACGTGGTGCTCTCTCCACTCAGCACGTTCTGGAGAAAAAGAGATGTCTCCATCATGCCACAGATTTTCATTAAATTCACAGAGAGATAATGTGTTTTATAAAAAAAAAAATCAAAACATATGGAATGAATAATTAACATATACCAAAAAAAAAAAAAAAGTAAAATGAAAACACACAGAATGCTTGTTACTCATACAGCACATCAAGTACTTCAGAGTAAACAAAACAATTAAAAAGACACTTCCTTTCATTTGAAGCCAAGTTAATTTTGGAGAAGAGATGTTCACCCATGATAACTGACCCCTTACAGGAAAAACTGGGAGAGGCAAGAGCTGTTGTAAATACAGCATAGACTGCACAGGGCTCAGATATACATTAACTCTATAAAGGTGTCACAGGTGGGATATTCCCTGTACAACGAGGATGATCCCCCTTCATGAGGAGAAAGGTTGATGGAGGTCTTGCAAAGAGGACCTCACTTGATCAAAACCAGATCTAATCTTAGTTCTAACATTGATTTTATTTTTATATCATTTGGCCAAGCTTCTGTCTTCTCCTAGAGACCTCTGTGTGTTCACAATCACACTTATCTTTGAGGACAGAATGACTGAAACGGAATTCAGGGAGAGAACAAATCCCCTTTACAAGTTAAATGTTCCACAAGAGTGGATGTCAACATGGTAAAAGGTAAAGGCCCTACAGAATTTTGAATTTAAGGCCACCCAGACCCCAATCCCTCCTTCTCCAGCACGTGTTCTCACTCTGCAGGAGTGGCCATGGTGTTCTGTATGGACCAGCTACACTGTGGACACCCCCAGGCAGCTCATTACATTTACACCCTCCATCCTTTAAAGCTTGGCTTAGCGTCTTCAGGAGGGATTGGGCCACCAGAGCAGCTTTGCAGAGGAATGTTCACACTGTGACCGTGGAAGTGCACATCCTTCCAGGGCCAATCTCAAGTTCCCAGGGTAGGAAAACCATCCCCTGCTCTATTTCCAGTCTCTGGAGGGAATGTGTGAGGAGGTTATAAAGCTGCCGAGTGTTTTTCCCTCGCTTATCTCTGATCTCTCCATTTCCCATGGCCTGCTGCTGTGCTCCGGCTCACTGCTCCACCATTCCAGCTCCTTCCTGGATCTGCCTGGAACAGATGTTCAGGGCTCTGCTGCAGACAGACAGAGCATCTGGGAATGGGAGAGGGGGATGCACCAGGGACAGCCCTGGGAGGGAAGGAGCAGAAGGTCACAGGAAGCCCTTGTGCTGTATCAGTTTCAGCACATGACCTGAGCAGCTTGAAAAAAAGCTTTTAATAAAATGCAGGCTTCGCCCAGAGCCTGCACCAACTTTTCTCAAGAACTCAGCCAGTTATGAAACTTTACCAGTACATTTTGGGATGGCAAAGTCCTAAGTTAAGTCCTAGTCCCAAATCTCTGAGAGTGAACGAAAGCACATCTCTGTACAGCCCAGAGCATCAGCAGGGCTTAGACAGCCCATGGAACATCTGCACAAAGTTACCAGCACTTCTGCTCCAGCTCTTGGGGACAGTGGCTTGCCTGTACACACAGGGACTTGCCTTATTTATTATTTCTTTTAGCTTTCCCTGACAGAAAGGGCAGACAGATGTTCTTTGCCTTCAGTGTTCCCGAGGCACAATAAATACGCCCAGGATTCATGTCTCCAACGTGACATCATAGAATCAGAGAAACCTGAGCTGGAAGGGACCCAAAAGGATCATCCAGTCCAACTGCTGGCCCTGCACAGACACCCCAACAATCCCACCCTGTGCCTGAGAGTGTTGACCAAACGCTCTTGGAGCTCTGGCAGCCTCAGGGCAGTGACCATTCCCTGGGGAGCCTGTGTCCTGCAGGAAGAACCTTTTTCCTGATATCCAACCTAAACCTCCCCTGACTCAGCCTCAGCCATTTCCCAGAGCCCTGTCGCTGGTCACAAGAGCAAACAGATCAGAAGATCTCAGCAGGGCCCAGGTGGGTTAAGCCAGGCCTGGACCAGAACCACAGAACTGGCACATTCCAGCCAGCAGGAACACAGTACCCAGCCCCCACCAACACCATGATACAGGACATGTCCTGCAAGGGCATTTTTTGCTGTCCTTTACCCTCTCTGATCAACCAGACTCCATGCACCTCTCCAAAGGGGTTTGTTAGAACAGGATATCAAGCACAAAAACTCCAAGGAACTCAGTGAAGCAACAAAGCAGCCTTGACCTGAGCTTTCTTCTGCTCCTGCCTTGTGCATGAACTCCACGTAATGACTTGTTGAGAAACACCAGGGAAAACGCAGCTCTGTACACGGCACTGCTGGAACACAGCCCTGGCCCCACAGCCCATTTATCCCTGTCAGCCCCTCCTCCACGGCAGTGCCGTGGCTTTCTGCTCTGGTGGTGACCACTCCACACTATTTTTTCAGGAATCCTACCTAACAATCATCCTCCAAATCTGTGTCCATCGTGGCAACATGAACCATGGGATTCCATCCACAAGCCACCAGGCACTTCCTTTCATACACTGCCCTGCAGATTTACTTGGAAACAGTGGCACTCCACTGTCTCCACTTCAGGAGGAGATCCTGGAAAGCAATCTTCCTCACCCCGGGATGCTGGCATGGAAGCAGGCTGAGGAGCCTGGGTTATTGCTTTCCTCACTGAAGGGGTTCCTTTCTCAAGCTACTTCTTTTCCCCAAGCTGCCTGACTTTGGCAGAGCACCATTTTCAATATCATATTGCATTAGATTCCAAATATAGGCAAGTTCTTTTACTTTACATTATGTTCCCTGGGGGACTTCAAAGAACTTTACTATTAAATAATAGTAATATTTAGAGCTTTATTATTACATCACACACAAGTGATATATATTTAAGCTGAAATTACTCATTTTTTCCACCTTGGCAAACTTCACTGTCCATCCTGTCGTTTCAGCCCAATTAAATGACATTAAACATGTCCAAGCCTCTCACATGCCACACTCCTGGCAAGGGCAGCAGCGACTCTGCTTGTAAACAGCCAGAAAAAAAAATTGTAACTTCCTCTGCAGCACCTGACCAAATGAAACTTTAAACCAAATGTAGAATTTCAGGAATTTTAAAGCACTTCATCATAAAGGATGTAAAACTGCAATCACCACCCCCACAGAAGGATCCTTCAGCTAACACCAGTATTCTGTTGTTATTTACAAAGAACCATAGACAACTGCTCTCATTTATTCATTTCACTGTTGTTCCATTTATAAATGTGCAGATTCATTGACTTTCAATATCTCCTTGATTACAATGAAAAAGAAACCAGGATGACAAAAGCCCTATGAAGTCACTTTATTATTCAACTGGAGCAGCCCCAAACAACCCAGAATTTCTTTGAGCTCAGCTTTAGGGAGCTGGTTTCAAGACACAGCACGGGGTTTGCTAATTTTTAAAAGCAGAAACCTGGATCAAAGACAGCATCTTAGCAGTAAAATAACTTGATTTGATACTCGTCTAAGTGTTTCAATACGGAGCAGGCTGTCAGAATGCAGGCTGGGTTATCACCGTCACACCTCCACCTCCGCACGGCCGGGTGTGAGACTCTCCAGCTGTGCCAGGGCTGCCGCGATTCCTTCGGCTCCGGGAGCGGTTTCCCCTGGGAAGCACCAGCACCCATCACCTGCATACCCACGGCAAGGTGAGAACATCCCACCGAGACAGCAGAAAGAACCTCAGTCAAGCAGGTTCCTAGGAACTGTTTGAGATACAACATTTCACTCAACAACTGTGTGAACATGGAACTTGCAACTGAGGATGACTGAGGGTTTTTTTCCAGGGCGTGGGGAAGGAAAGGTTTACGCTTTTTCTTTTGTCTGAACTAACTTTCTACATGTTGCTGGCTTGCAAGACAATCGCTGTGTGCAAAGCAGCTGCATTTAGTTAGAGACTTTTTAAAAGAGTTTTCAACTCTGAGGTGCTCTTTTGAGTCCCAGCAGACTGCTGGATTTCTACATCTGTTTCCAAAGAGCGGGATCCAGTGTCACACCTCAAGGAAACTCTTTTTTTCCCCTCGCTTTGCCTACTTAAAGCTTTAAAACACTCCCCTACCCAACTCTCATTTGCAACCGTTTAAATCCCTGCGAGGACATAATTAACACAGCAGTTTCAGCAGAAGTTAATTACAGAAACAAAGAAACGATGTCCTGAAGATAATTTGCTGCTGCTTCGAGCCACTTTTGTCAAGAAATACAAGGCTACAACCTCAAACAGTGACATCTACCTTCATCCTCTTAGAGGCTTAAGGCAACAAAAGCATTTTGTTTGTTTTTAAACTCATTCCTGGATAGTGGCTGAAGCAGCAGCCTGTGACCCAGGGATGAAACAATTAACCACAGGGACTAATCAAGAGCTGTGGAACTTTATCTCACAACTTTCAAGGAAATCAGCAGCACCCCTACAATCTAAAACACAATCTGGAGATGCGTGGGTTTACTACACGCTTTTAAAATGTTTTTCTATTATTCACGCTTCTGTCATTGTGTCTCCTCACAAAGTTACATGATCTGGAAGAACAATAATCAAGCTGAACTGGGAATATCCAGAGCCACATACTGCAAAACATATCCAAGCTGGAGAGTTGCTGTTCCTTAAATTGACATTAATTTCGTGCTTTTATTTGGAACACTTGGGCCAGCCCGTGAGCACCCTTGGGGAGAGCGCAAGCTAAAGGCAGTGAATGTACAAAGCTTTTGGGCTTGTTTTGCTCCCTACAAGGAAAGGTCATGGACAGAAAGGCAGCAGCAGGAGACAGTGGTCCACATTCTCCTCTTGAAAATGTCAGGGTTAAAGGGTAGGGACTGAAGATTCTGTATGGGTTGGGTTTCTGGTGAAGCAAAACCTATTTCCCCAACCATTAGAGTTACCTTAAAGAAATCTGTAAAACATTTTAGAACTGGCTTTTTCTTTGGTTTTTTAATTAGTGGTGGATGTTCAGGTTCCCTTAGTCTTCCACAAAATTTAGTATGGGGGAAAACATAGTATGTGGTTGAACATGTGATAGATGTCTATCTATATAAAATAAATAAATCACTTGATCTGCCCGTGAATCCACACTGCAAGCATTTGCCAGAGATAGTATTTAAAATGCAGGAAATACTTCACTGTGGAAAGTAACTGTACATAATCACAGATCACAGTCCAGGCTGGAAGGATCACCTGGTCCAGCCTTTTGTGGGACAGGGAGCCTGACTGAGATTATCCAGTCTCACCTTGGAAACCTCCACCACATCCCTGGGGTGGTAATTCCAGTGAATTATTGTTCTCACTATAAAAAAAATTATTTCTTATGTTGAGCTGAAACCCCTCTCTGTGTAACTTGTACTACATGACCTGTACTGTAATGACTACATTAATATATTTACATAAAGGTGAATTCATACACTGATAGATACTTCCCAGCAGAATCCACAGGAAATAAGAAATGGTCAGTTTTAGACCCAATGTGATCAGTTGCTTTATGTTAACAGGGTTTTATTTTTCCCCTTCCAGGCTCTTTGAAACATGCAAAAAATTCATATGGCCCTAAAGCTTTGAAATTATCTGAAAAACCAGGGGGGAAATGGCCTTTTTTCCCCTTTTAAAAATACAGCTATTTGTTAGGCACACAGAGCATTCCCTGGAGACACTAGAAATCAACTTCTGAAAATTTTCCCATTGAGATGTCAGGAAGAATTCCGACCTCAAGCTAGAACTCATCCAGCCATTGAATCTGCACCACGAGACTCCTGTGAGGCGCACTGGGACATCGGGAAGTCATTCCAGCACATCCACTCCCTCACACACAGTCCCGGGAACGGCATCCTTAGGGACACGCTGGAACACCGGGAGAAATCCAGGCACAAGGATGTGAGTTAGATCTGTTAGCTACAAGCAACTTTTTAGAGGCAGTTATCCCACAGTATTTACCATTTGGGTTCAATTTTGGCTTTTTCATCAACTTTTTCTCTTTAGCATTCACTTTTTTCACTTCTTTAAATATAAAATACAGGCATATGATCAACAGGACTTCTCTGAGGTGGCTTGTGATTGAAGTACCCACCACAAAACACTTCGGAGGAGCCGGAGTTCACGTATATCCAACCCTCAGTGAAATTCTCATGCAGGCGTCCAAAAACACTGCTCACTTTTTACTGACTTGGCCTGAAGGACTCAGTCCTTGCCCAATTCCAGCTATCCCGATTCCAAGGTCCCTTTATGCCTGAGCTACGCTATGTTTTACACGTAAATCACTCGCAAAAAGGCTGGAATCAGAACCCTGATAAAGGAGAAGGATCGCGGGGTAAATATCACTCGCTAACAACAGAACGGAGACGCTTTCTTTTTGCTGAAAATAAATAAATAGATAAACAAACATTTTTTAGGAGTACAAGGGAGGTGAGATGGCAAAACATGCCCTCAGAGCCGGATCTAAGGGACAAGTCCCCAGTGTGACAACACACCTCGGGCACCATCAATCACGGACCGCAAAGCGGGACCGCCTGGGAATGGTTACGCTGGGAATGCTTACTGGCCCCAACACTTGGAAAGAGCTTTTTTACGAAGCAATTAAACACAGACCGAGTGTAAACCCCCGAGTTGGTTAACGGGAGGCGGCGCGGGGAGAGCGCTGGAGCCGCCGGGCTCCCCTCAGTGCCGGCCCCGCTCCTCTCATCCCACCCCGGCACCGCCG
>NW_008236198.1:22515-50162 GCF_000691975.1 Corvus brachyrhynchos | reverse complement strand
GGGAGCCGCCCGCCCTCAGAGCCGGCCCGGGGCGGCCCTGGCGGAGCTCTGAGGGCTGCGGTGCGGGGGTATCCCTTCCCCTTCCCCTTCCCCTTCCTCTTCCCCTTCTCGAGGGGCAGCCCTTCATACGGTCCCTGCGGGATTGTCGCACTTACGGGGGGAACGCTTTCCACAGAATCGCCTCCGGGATTATCGAGTCCAACCTGGGAGCAGACACAGAATCACAGAATCGAGCTGGAAGGGAGCACAGCGCGTTCTTTGGTCCGGCTTCCCTTCTCCATCATCCCGGAGCACGTGGCATGGGGCTGTATCCAGAGGGTTCTGGAATATCTCCAGTGAGGGAGATTGCACACCCTCACTGGACAATCTGTTCCCGTGCACGGTCATCCACACTGGAAGGGTTTCCATCCCTTCCCAGGGGTAGGGGCCTGCCCCTCATACAGTAAGCGCACTTGGAGAGGAGCAACTTTCACAGAATCACAGAATTGTTGAGGTTGGAAAAGACCTCCAAGACCACCAAGTTCAACCTGGGATAGATCCCCACCTTGTCAACAAGCCCAGACCCCAAACATGCTTTTCCCTCTTTCTGGTGATCAGAAACTGAGATTTTGGGCAGGAGGGTTGGAGTTCCCTCCTGCCCAATGGTGGATAACATTTTTGCTGGAGTTGGAGGACACTGCCAAAGCTGGTTGAAGCTCCGAGGAGTGATAGCTACTTTCCATCCAGGAGAATGATCACATTCCTAGGATGCTTAGATTGGGTTTAGGATTTCAAAAGTCGGCAACTGTTTAATAAAAAGCTCATAAGTAGTGTGGAAACAAGGACAAGATTAAAGGAATTTCCTCCTCACTTCCTGCTAGATCAGATCCCTTAGGCTTTTCTTCTGCCATATGAATCTTGTATTTCTTGTCAGACACTAATAGAGTTTCAAGAGGAGGAAGAAATCCAGATAAACATCTGGCAGCATATTAGGGAAGGAGATTGAGGTCTGGAACCACCTTCTCCTCACACATACAAACATGCACATCTTCCTCCTCTCACCAGCCAGGACAAGGACAGGAGATTATCCGCTTCCTTGGGAAAACTGACCAATAAACAAACATGGAGGAAATGGACAAGGCGAGCCAAGCGTGATGTGTTTTAGGATCTGGTGTGGCTCATGGAAGGGACTGTCAGCTGCTGGGACCTGGGTGCCCGAGTTTCTGCCAGTTGAGGTCCTTGAAGCACCGCCCCTAATCCAGGTGAACAAGGCAGGCCCAGCTCCAGCCAAGATCATCGGGCAAGTTCAGGGTGGCGAGGCAGGTCTGAGGTCAAGCTGAGAATCACCAGCAGCTCAGGCGCCATCCCTCAGGAGCCATTCCAGCACCAGGCACTGGGACACAGCGCAGGTCTGTAGGGATGAGGCAGGTCAAGCAGGGAAGTTGGTCCACAGCAGGGCCCATAGCCACACACAGGGATGCTGCAGTGACAGGCTCTAAGGGGGGCCAGGGCTGATCTTAAAGAGAGCCACAGGCAGGGTGGGGTGGGTTGCAGTCACTAAGAACAATGAGTGCCCTCAGGGGCCTGACACTTCTCCTGGAGACAGGGAATACCGGGAATACCGGAGCTGTGCCAGCGGGAAGGTTAGGCCATGCAGCTGGGATTGCAGTGCTGCGGCACCAGCCCAGGCTTGCCTGCCCTGACCCTCCGAAGTGACATTGCAGGTTACTTCTGGCTGATCTAACAGCGAGCTGCCCTCAAGGAAACACCTCCTGTGTTTTCTTGTGTTCACCCGGGCAAGGGCATTCAATGAATGCTCTGATGAGAGCAAATGGGAGCGACGTTCCCCCAGATCAGCCAGCTGGGTCCAGTTCCCCACAGCTGCTGGAGTCTTGGATCCTGCAAAGGTGAGTGGGACCCTTTTCCAGGGTCTCCACTGAACCACTGCTTTTGGCAGCAACTGCTGCTACACCTCTTCAGCTGTAACACAAAAGTGTTTCCTTCATCTCTCTGTTGTGTAATGAAATAACATGTCCATGAGATACATATTCCTCTGAGCTGGGCACAGGGATAACCCACTAAAGATACAAAAACATTCTGTGGCAGATGCAGGAACTAAATGCAGATTCTCCAAGTTCTCATTTAGCTTCGAAGTTTAAGCTCCATGCAGCGTGAGAGGATAAATCATTTATAATTAAAAAACAAACCACTTATTTTTAGCTGCAAATCTACCAAAGTGCATGCAATTAGCAGATATAAATCACTTCCTGGCTCGCAGACTGCTCAGCACAGCACATAAATGAAAGTTAAAACATACGTTTGGGGAATACGTGGTACATCTGCTCTCAATCTGCAGCATTTGGAAATCAATACAAATATTCTCCCTGCTTTAACATGCTGCAGTCTGTCATCCCACAGTGGAAAGGCTAAAAATATATTAAACAAAGGAACTGGAGTGGACACAGCCCTAAAGACCCAAGAAGGGATATCACAGAGTATCCACAGTGATCTGATGGCAAGAAGAATTTGGGGTAGGGGTAAGCTCTGGCTTGGGAGGACAGTTGGAGTTTCTCCTCTGTGGTCTCAGGATGCTTGGGAGATGAAGTGCACACATAAAGCTTCAGAAGGTGACTCTGGGGAGAAGAATCAACCATTTGATACATGTCCACATATTTTAAAACAATGACAAGCTTGTAGTCAGTATCTTTGTGGAATTAGTTCCCGCAGGGAAAATGTATTATCCACAAAACTTTCTTCTTCTTTTTTTTTTTTTTTTTTTAATGAAAAGATAGCAAAGAAGCTGTCTGGGAATGATTTGTAAGTACAATAAACCTCACAAGAGGATGATAAGCAGAGTATTGTATGAGAATCGTGTCAGAAGTACGGCAAAATAAAAGAGAAACATTACACATTTGTAGTTACTGACAATGTGTGTTCTTAAGTATCATGTCACATTAGAAAAGAATCCTTGTTTTCCTTTCCAGCTTTCACTAATATTCCTATTAATCTACACCAGATTTTCTGGTTCCACCCTTTGAGGCCATATCAATCATCCTTTGCCCACTTGAAATTCAACTGGAATTACACCAGTGTGTTCAGGCTTCCAGAGTCTAAGCTGGAAGTGAGGTTAGAACTTCCCTGGATTCCTAGAATCTGTGCATCCATGGAAAGACTCAGTGTAAATCTGATTTCACCATGGATTTTTAAACCATAAGATGAAAAACAATTGCTGTTCCATTAAAAGTGGAAGATTTAGACGTAACTTATACTGAGTTCTTTAGGAAAGGAATTCTGTCTAACTCAGGTGAAAACATTGTCCACTTGATGCCAGCTTTATTTTCTGGTGAAGTTTCAGGAGCAAGTGCAGCACAATGTGTTTATTTAAAAGGGATGGGAGGTATGAGAGTAAGTAGTTTTATCCTGAAGGCAGCAGGTCAGGCCAGTGAGGAGGAGCTGATTTGTGCCAGTCTTTGCAACAGCTCTGTCTCCTCAGGTGGAATCTTTCCTTTGCTTTAAGAGGAAAGCAAAGGCTCAGCAGCACAGGGAACAGGGAGCACTGTGGGGCTCAGGGGACAGGGGGAGCCCTGGGGAATGGCACAGGGAGCATCAGGAGGTGAAGGTCAGCCTTGTTCAGATAATTTCCTTCAGTCTGTGGTCTGGGAGCACTTTGAAAATTGGGAGAAAACTATGGAAAAGATGAAAGGAAAAGCCTTGAAACAGACCACAATTCTTTCATGTGTGTATTACACTGGAACTTTATATATGTGAATAAATATACATATATTTATATCTCAGGAGAACTCTGTTCTTCACATCCCTGAATGACGTACCTCCATAAAACATACCATCACCCTTCTGGGAAAAGGAGGGTGGCAATGGGACACCAGCACCAGCAACTACTTAATAACATATGCAAATATTGGCACGCTTCTTACACATTAGTTTTGTTGTTGTTATGACTTTGTCCTTTGAACTGGCACCCCAGCCTTTCATTCCATTTGACATCCATTGTGCTGGGCACTTTGGAAGTGCTCATTTAAGGAGCAGACGTGGTGCAGTCAGTGGGAGAAGTGTGTAACAGTGACACTTCCAAACACTCACCCAGGCTGGGCATTCACACTTCAGGTGCTGGGCTTTGTAGTTATCCTTAGGGAGGAAACTGCAATTATTTTATGTCTTTCTCATTAGCTCCAGAAGGGAGCGTGGAAAACAAGGGCATGGATTCACAGCTCAGTTTGGGCATGACCAAGTTGTCCTTTTGCAAAACATCTCAGGTAATTTCAGGTGAAACTGCTCTGTAACTTCCAAGTTCCTCACACAGAGTTTGTTTGCTTCTTCCAAAAGGAATCAACCAACCCAATCCTCAAAAAATCTGATTCAGAGAGAAAGTTATTAAGGCAATAGTTTGGAAAACTGAACAAATATTACACCCAGTTGTCATAATCCATCACTTCCCACCACTTGCAGGGAGCCCCAGCCCTTCCTGCCAGCAAGGACCACAGCATCTTCAGGATGAACAAGGAGATTTCATCACCCTCCTAAACATTCTCATCTTTGTGGCCAGGCATGTGAGGCAGTAAAATACTTCAATCATTAGAGGAAGGAGAACATCACAATTTTTGCAGGAGAAAAAGAGATTCCAGGGCTGGTGGTTTGACAGGTTAATAAGAAGGCCCCTAGTCAGCCTTTACAATTTATTTATTTGCAAGTCTACACAGGGATTTGGCACCTTCAACAGGTTTTTATTCCAACAACATTTCAATTCACCTTTAAGACTTCCAATTAAGACAAACACTGGGGATCCACGGGTGGAATTTGCATGGAAGTTAGCGGGGGGTTGGCAAAGCCCTGAGAGCAGGGTTTAGGTATCAGGTTTATAGACTTGTATTGTCCTATCTACCATCTCGTATTTTCCACTCATTTTGCAAGTAAAACTTTTATTGCTATCAGCATGAGTTTAGCACAGCACTAACCCAGAGATGTGCCCCACCATGAGCTGAGGTACCCCGTTCACGTAGAACAATTTGGCTGCACTAAATCTTCGCGGTGAATGTTTGGTTTAGTTCCCCCATAAACCTCGTCTGCCGGATTTATATATTTTGGCTCCTTTTATTTTGACTCTGGTGGCTGAATTTGCAGTGGGCTTAAGTGATTTCAATCCCACTCCCAGCAGCAGCAGAGCTGCAGCACAGTGGGGATTTCTCCTTGTGTAAATACAGGGCCTCGTCTGGCAGGATGCTGAGGGCACCGCCGTGGTGGGGTTCCAGTGGGATCCCGGAGAGCTCAGCACCTCCAGGGAGAAATTCCAGCCCCTGCAGTGGCCAAGGCCCCCAAGAGTGTCTGTGGTCCCTCTCTATGGCCCTTTGTCCCATCCCAGTCACAGCACACAATGCATCTGCTTATCTCCTTGTGAATCACAAACACTAAAATGTTTGTTTTCCTGTGTTACGAAGGCACACTTCTATCTGCAACAAAGAATTATGTCAATTATGAGGATGATGAAGATGTTTTCTCCCTCTAAAGCTCTGTGAAATTTAACTTTCTCTCACATGGGTGTGGGGGTTTTAAATAAAGTAGTATTTCAATAATGGCTTCAGTGGGATTTTTAAATTATTTTCCTCTATTTAGAGTTGATTTTTTTTAAAAAATCCATTTCAATTCCAATGAAAATGTCTCTGATCTGATAAAGGAGATGAAGTCACTGCACAGGCTTACTATTTTATTTCCATAAGGTTTGAAAGTTTTGTTCCCTGCAGTGTTTTGGAGCCCAGGAGTATTCATCTGTTTTGTAAAAGGAAAGTTCTACGGAACAACATTTGGTCACTGTTGTCTGAATTTCATTATTCTGTTCTCCAGACTAGCAGAGGGGAAAAGTGCAAGTTAGCTGGGTCACAGTCTGAAATGTGAGAGCAGTCAACTTTTTCTGAAGTTTATGGGAATGAAAGGAAATTTAATACTGTTCAAAAGAAAGATTTAAAGTTGCATCATGTGAAAACAATTGGAGAAGTTTAATCCCAAGGTCTTGGGTTATTTGGTAACTTACATGACCATTTGTCAGCCTGCAAAAGATGGAGTTGGCTTTGCCTCTGTTAACAGTTGGCCTCTGTTTTGGAGTGGTTTTGCAGTGCCAAAGGAACAAACAGGAGTTATAGTGGGTTTATAGACCACTACTCGTTCTATTCTTCTGCAGCCTTTCAGCTCCTGACATCCTGCTCGGCTCCTCGGGCTGCCGGCGCGGCTCTCCCACCGCTCTGGGAACACGTGCTGACAAGCCTTTCATGGGAGAGGGGCTGCGGGGCCTGACAGCTTCTCAGACTTCTCAAAAAGCTGAATACATATCCATAATTTAACCTTTACCTCTCAGCCTGCTCCAGGCCTCATACATTTCATTGTATGTGGGATAAAAGCCATGGGACCCTGGGACGTAACTGAATAGTTAATGTTTTGTAATGTTTCCAGTGTATCATTTATGCTAAAAGATGTTGATTGAAGCATTCTTTACATTCAGATCAGTTTCTGTGGAGCAAATTGAAGTGAAAATCTACAGAGCTTTGAATGCATAAAAATTAAAGAACTTTTTTTCCAGAGGGCTCCAGCACAAATTCCATCAAATAACTCTTAGCAAAGTCTCTTGCTGTTGAGAAAATTCTCAGGAAATGTAGCCTGAGTCTCCCTGTGTCATCTGCTTCTCCTGCCATGGATACATCCATGGATTTGGCATCAGCACCTCCTGTGTTTGGCCACCACTCTACGGATATTTAAAATAATGGGAATCATTATTAAAGGGGGAAAAAACGGTGTCAAAACAAAGACAACTTGGTTTTGAAGGATGTTTTAAATATTGGTTTGAGGGAGTTGAATCCCACAGGAGTAACTTTTAAGAAGATCTTTGGGGTGTGCGCAGGGTCGTGGCTGTGTAGCTGCCGTGCAACTGGACAAAGCTGAGGTTTAATCCACCCTGTGTTTCTCAGTGCAATTAATTTATAAATTGCTTTTACCAGCTCTGAAAACAGGAGTTTATGTGGTTTGTTTTTCACCTGATCATTCAGTGACTCCTCAGACATCCATGCTGGAGCTTGTGAAGTCTTGTGTTCCCCACACAGAACTGCAGAAAAGAAATGAAATCCAGAGAAGAAAAATACTGTATATGGAGAAGGTGGTAATGTGGAAGACTGTGAAGGAGGCTACAAAGGAGGAAAAGCTGGAAACAAGGGGAAAAGAAGAGGAAAAGAAACTCGTGAATGTAAGATAAAAATCCAGTGTGCAAGCACTGAGCTACAAACCCTTGTGCACAATTGTGAGGAACTAGTGCACAGTGACAGGAATCTGTTGCACTTCCCTGGACCTAAAAAACAATTCCTGTGAACCCCCAGTGGAATTTTGCCGTTTCCATCAGCCCAGATATCATGGCAGAAGAAATCAGTAGGAGCTGAGGTGTTCTGTACCTTCTTCCACACACAATAAACTTCACACACGTACACGGGGACATTCAGTTACTTGGTGGCTTTTCAAGCCCTGTATCTAAAATTGAGAAATGCAGCTCAGCTGGTTTTTTAAGACATCTACAACAGTCACTTCAAAGCTGAACGTACAAGAGCTGCTTAAAAATTGCCTTTGATTCCCCCTGATGGAGAGCTCAACAGTGCAGCCAGGGAGCTGAAACCACAAATGTCTAATGTCACTTTTGCTGCTGTTTAATTCGAACTGATCCATCCCATTCTCTTCTTTTTTATTGAGAAAGCAGCAAAATAAAATGTCTTACATTGCTCATTCTGCCATAAATGTTATCAACAGTGAATGCTTGAAATGCTGCCAGGAGCTGCCCTGTCCCACCTGCTGCTGGGAGTGAAACACTAATTAACAGCCCTGGACATTTTTACTTGGCAATAAATTAAAAAATGAACAGCTTCAATTTACATTCAATTTCCCTACTTTCCATACAACCTAAATATTCAACTTTCATCACAGCAACAATTTAATCAGGAAGACACTGAAAGCTAAAAACCAGTAAGTGTAGGGGAAGCTCTGACCTCTTGAAACTGGAGGGAGCTCAGGTACTCTTGAAAAAGGCACTGAACTGGGCCAAATGCATTTTAGCATTCCAATAAAATCCCATTTATATTTTTAAATAACACCCACATACTAATTAACTTCTTCAGCCTAAGATGCACAGAACTGCTTCTTTCATTTTGCTTTGGAAAAGGCTGTGCTTCACCCTGAAAGTTGTAGGTATTTAAACTAGGCAGGACCAGCATTTAAATTCATATATATGTATTTTTTCCTCTGTCATCCAAGTAGTCAAACTTTCAAACAGCTGGAACTTCTTGTGAAGGGACAAACACCTCTAAGCTGCTGCTGAGTCAAATTAAACCCCAGCATTGTTTAAAAATCACATTATTTCCTTTTGTAGGAGCTGAGCAGCTGATTAATGTCCTCATAAAGCATCTCCTTTGAGGCTGACTGAAATTACAGAGTATTATAACACTTTTCTCTTTGGGCTGCACTGGCACAGGATGGATTTGTAGTGTCTGTCTTTGGTTTTTTACCCCGAGAGGCTCTTTGCAGACAGGCAAAGCTCCCTGTGCTGCTGCCTTGTCCAGTGGTTCAGCTTTGGTGCTTCCAGCAACAACCATCCCACTCATCCCTGCTGGACCTGATCATTCCTGAGGGTCTCCGAGCCCCAGCATGGGAGGTTAATGGCATTGTGAAGGGACACAGATGACTGGGAATTTCGTGCCAGAAAAAACACAAGCACTCTGCTTGTGAACTTCCTAAACTCCTCCGCTTCCCCCCAGCTCCCCCCGCCTCCCCGGAGCAGTGGATAAACACGGAGTCAGATGATTCAAAGCTTTGCACACTCACTCGCTCTGACATGGGGCTTGCTTGGCCTTTTATTCTTTCCAAAACTTACCTTTTTTTTCCCCCTTCCTTTGTGCTCTGGATGCAAGGAAGGACTGGAAATAGCAGAGGAGGGACTGTGGGGATTCCCCGATGTGGAGCTTTGCACCATGGCAGGAGCTGCAGCACATCTGAGAGTCACCCAGGGGCACCCAAACGGGCACCTCGAGGGAGCAGGGCTTGGAAGGTCCTGCCAGGTTGCTTTCACAGAGGAGAAGAGGGAGGTGAATTGAGCTGAATTGATGCTAAGTCTTTCTAAGCCATGTCACGATATCAAATATAGCCATGAAGTGCAGCCAAACTCCTCCAGTGTTCAGCTCATCCCTGCTGGTTCCAGAAAGTTTGAAATTATGGCAAATTAAATGTGCCACAGGCAGGATTTTTCACCAGCCTTTGCCTTGCTGTAGTAGAAGGGACCTTAAATCTCATCCAGTTCCTGCTATGGGCAGGGACCCCTTCCACTGTCCCAGGCTGCTCCCGGCCCCAATGTCCAGCCTGGCCTGGGACACTTCCAGGGATCCAGGGGCAGCCACAGCTGCTCTGGGAATTCCATCCCAGCCCCTCCCCACCCTCCCAGCCAAGAATTCCTTCCCAATCTCCCATCCAGCCCTGCCCTCTGGCAGTGGGAAGCCATTCCCTGGGTCCTGTCCCTCCATGCCTTGTCCCCAGTCCCTCTGCAGCTCTCCTGGAGCCCCTTTAGGCCCTGGAAGGGGCTCTGAGCTCTCCCTGGAGCCTTCTCCTCTCCAGGTGAGCACCCCCAGCTCTCTCAGAGCAGAGGGGCTGCAGCCCTGGGAGCATCTGATCCCCATCATCATTCAGATCCATCCCAACAGCTGCAGCCTTGGCTCCTCTCACACACTGTCACACGAGGAGCCTGGATGCATTTCAGACCTGGACTGTTGCTCCTCGCTAGGATTCCTCATCCTAATTAAAACTTAATTTGTTCCCTGCAATCAAGCTGTACGTGTGGAGCTGAGTGTTCAGCCCAGAGGAGAGTGGGAGTTTACAGAACTGAAGTGCAGGTGGGGTGCTGGGAGCAGCAGGGTCAGCACTGACCTGGAAAGCCATTTCCCAGAATGGATATATCCCTGTTATCCCTGTTGATTCTGGCTCATAATCACAACCTGTGGAAACGAAGGCAGTAAAACCAAATCCCTCTCTGTTCTGGAGCTTTTATCCCTTCCAGTCTCTGTTTATTCCACCCCACTGCTCCCACCTCCACCCCAGCACCACATCCTGATCCTGTCCCATTCTTACCATGCTTCCCTGACCTGCTCCTTCACCTGCAGTCATTGGCCCCAGCCAGGCCCTGCTTTTTTATGGTCCCAGTTCAGCATTTCTGGGATCTTCCCAAAGCCTCCCACAGCTGGGGAATGTGAGGGAATACCAAGGGAAGGAATGAGACAAGCTCTTCTGATGGTGGTGAAAAAGCACAGAGACACAGGAATGTGCTGATGGTCCCACATCCCTGCTCAGTGTCTGAAATCTCAGGGAACAAATGAGATTTTATTTGATTTGATGTAATAATTGTTTTAGTTCATCTGCTGCCACTTTCTCCACCTGAGCCTGGGCACAGCTGTCAGTGCTGTGATGGGGACATGCCAAATAACACCTTTTTTCAGTGGTACCTGGAAATTTTGCCCAAACCTCTGCGTGCTGAGGATCTGGGGATTAGACTTTGGATTTATCACATGGAACTACTCCACCAATGGCAGCAGTGTGCAGTGTTTGCCTGAACTGTTTTAGGTAGCCCCAAACCTGTGGTTTGTGCCAATATTTCGGCGTGGGAGCCCATCCTTGGGGACCAGCTGGGCAGCCTGTGCACTCACCAACGCTTCAGGGATGCAGGAATTGTGACTGAATCCCGGGATTATTGATGAAATCACGAGTGAGGTGTGGTGAAATCCTGCCTCAGCTGGAGGTGGCCAAGAGACTCTTTACCAATGCTGCCACCTAGAGAGAGACAGTCCATCTCCAGGGTGGAAAATCCTGCAGGAAACCAAGATTTCAGAGCTTTTGTGCCTCAAGCACAGGGGTTTAACCATCCCCTGTGTGCTGGGGATCACCCTGGACACTGGTTCCTGCCAGCTCGACTCCTGGCCATGGCACCGCTGCGTGACCAACCAGGCTGGGACAAGGAATTCCTGAGCACAGTTTGGGCCTGGGCTGAGCTCTGCTCTGGGCTGGGCTGGGGTTGCTCTTCCCAGGAAGCTCTTGGGATGTGTTTCCATCTCTGTGCAGTGCAAACTGCGCCCAGAAATGAGATCCTGCCTTACGTAAAGGTTACAACGCTATGACTGCTGAGACATCTGGATCTCATCGGGCTCCTCTGGGACAGGAGTCCTGAGCTTTGGCCTGGAGAGAGGCAGAGAAAGAGCAGGAGTCATTTTTCATGCAAATCTCCATCTGCAGAGGGTCTGATTCTCTGCAAACTCCTCCATGGTCATGGCTTTGGCAAAGGCAGATCATCAAATGCTGCACAGACTGACCGTGCTCCCCTGTTCCTGCCCCTGACCTGGAAGGGATCCACCACGATCCAACCCAGGGGGAAAAGTGGATTTCCTGAGAAAATCAGAACCTTGGGAGTCTCCTGTACCCAGACCTGCACCAGCTATCCTGAACCACAGCTGCTTTCCCTGCATGTGCAGCGTGGTCAGGGATGTGCTGGCACTGGGGCAGCTGCCAAGAGCTGCATCCTGCTCAGTGACCCAGCGGGGAAATCCACCCAGGCTTCCCCAAGAGGGATCTCTGGCCAGCAGCCACAGAGTCACACAATCATTGAGGTTGGAAAAGCCCTCCCAGACCATCGAGTCCAGCTGTTCCCCAGCACTGCAGATCCCACCACTAAACCACATCCCCAAGTGCCACATCCACGTGGCTTTTAAACGCCTCCAGGGATGGGGAATCATCGCTACCCTGGGTAGCTGTGCCAGGGCTGGACAGCCCTTTTGGGGAAGAAATTTTCCCTAATATCCAATCTTGGCACAACTTGAGGCCATTTCCTCTCATCCAGTTGCCTGTATCTGGGAGAAGAGCCTGACCCCTCCTGGCTGTACCCTCCTGCCAGAGAGCTGTAAGAACATTTCCCCAATGCCACTCAAGGTTCCCAATCCCATGAGCCAAACGGGCAAAAGCTGAACAGGCACCAGTTGTCACAAGGAACGAGCAGCAGAGGGATCAGTTTGGGCTCCACTTTGTAGCTCTTGTAGGTGTGGTGGGAGGGAGCAGCTGGAGGAACTGAGCTGAGATAAAGCCATGAGAGCACAGGAAGCTTTGCCTCTCATTCTGAAGGTGCTGAAAGAAGTCGGGAGGCCCAGGAGAGGAGTGCTGTGTGTCACCAGAGAGCTGTTAGCACCAGCCAGCACCAGGATGGGCAGAGAGCAGCTTTTAGCACGGTTTGACTGAAAAGCACTCACAGTTCCATTAGGAGGAACCCAGGACTGACCTGCTTTAACAAGAGGCCAACCATAAACTCTGGGGTCACTTGTTCACACAATGCTTGAAAGGCAAATTAGAGCAGCCAAGTTGTTTTTCCCCCACTAATCCCAGCTTCCTGGTTTAGTCCTCTGCAGCCAGCCGTGAGGGAAACCTCTGGAAGCATCTTGCCAAGGGAAGCACTGGGCAGGCGCAGGACCATGGCATGGAAAACAGCTCTCCCAACCTTGGGCACAGGCTTTTCCTGGGTCCTACCTCAGCTTTTAGACTTCTTTTAATCTCATTTTTGAAGGTTTTTATCCATCCCACAGCAGAGCAGCTCCCCCACCACTGTCAGTGCAGACTGAGCAGCAGACACACCTCACCTGTGCACAGGGGAGATAAAAAGCCTTTTGTCAGCACATCCAGTCCCCCTTGGAAGTGGTGCTGGCAGCTCGGGATGAGGGTGGCATGTTCCATGTTCCTGGATAATAGAGCTGCTCCCTCAGGCCTGCCCAGGGACCCAGCCTGAGTTTCAGCCCTGGCCAGAAGGTGAGATGGGACACAGGGATTGCAGGATTTGAGTGACAAAGGCAAGCAAACCAAGAGGGGACAGGGCCTAAACTCATCCCACTAATGTGAATACATCCAGGAAAAGGGCAGGAGGGTGCAGCTAACTTCAAACAAAGCTACAGCTGTCTCCAAAGTGACCCTCTCTGTGCCCTTGGATAAGATATTGCACATTAATTCCTGCAAATCTGATTATTCCAAGGCTCTTACTGTCCACATTCAACCAAACAAGCCCATCCAAACCGGGATAAAGTATTTGTGCTTCTTTCCCAGGAAAGTTTCCAAGACAGAAAAAAAGCCTGTGAATTATTGAACAATTCAGTATCTCTGTTATTCCTAGAGCCTTTTGTTTAAGGAAAAGCCAGGAGTCCACGTGCTGCCTCAAAAGTTGGCTGAGGAGCACCACACCCAACGCACCAGCAGCACTGGGGACGCAGAGAAGCAGCCAAGGGGACAAGGGGTGCTGAGGGCTGGGGTTTATTGACTATCCTTAGCAGCAAAACTGTGTTCTTAAATACAGGGATAAAATCAGTATTCCTCTTTTAGTGACAATTTGACAAGGAAAGGGGCTGGGCTGACTCCCTGCCCCGTGCACACTCCAGCACAGGGTGGCTCTATGTGATGACGGTGGGCCCGGAGCGGCCGGTTCTTTCATGGAGCTGGGAAAGTTTCAGTGCAATGGAAATGAGAGGTGCCAACATCACCTGCAGGGAGGAAAGAGAGGGCTCAGAATTGCAGAGCAGCACATGCAGCCTTCCCACGTTGCATCCAGCCTTCTTTAAGCATCCAGGTCAGCCTGGGACAGCCAAAGCTCAGCTCTCCTGACCAAAGGACTGCTTTGGGCTCACAGCCTGAGCTCTGGGACCAGTGACAGGGACACAGCGCTCAGAGAAAATCCTAAGCTCCAGTGGTGATGCTGCCACCCTCCCTGTGCTGTATCCCAACCTCCACTGCACGTCAGCACAGGACAGGTAAATCCTAAGTTCCGTTTGTTCCTCTCAGAATGGGGGATTTTCAGTCTTTTTGTCAATAATGGCACAGTAAGTTATGCACAAAGAGCTCACATTTGCTGGGGAATATAGAATCAGAGAATATCCTCAGTTGGAAGGATCCCCAAGGATCACGAAGTCCAACTCCTGGCCCTGCACAGACACCCCAACAATCCCACCCAGTCCCTGAGAGCGTTGTCCAAACGCTTCTGGAGCTCCAGCAGCCTTGGGGCTGTGACCATTCCCTGGGGAGCCTGTTCGGTGCCCAACTACCTTCTGGATGAAAAACTCTTTCTTGATATCCAAGCTAAACCTAAATATGAGAGGATTCTTCTCCGCCAGTGCCTACAAGAGCTCAGCAGCATTTGTAAAAGGTGTTGTAGAACATATGCTGAACTCAGCACAGAACAGGGCAGTGTCAGCTCAGGTACAGCTGAACCTGTGATCCCATTTATTTGTTTTAAACCAGCCACAGGTGTAACACAGGCAGGAAAACTCCTGTGCTGTGGCAGCGGCAGCTGTGAGGGATTCCCAGTGACTTGCTCCACACTTGAGCTTTTTTTTTAATAAACCTCTTTACACTGGGATGAAAGATACCAAAGCTCTGGCTCCCCAAATTCCTGGCACCTCCGCACAGCTCTGAGCAAAGCAAGGCTAAGAAAGGGCTCGGCTCTGGGAGCCAGCAGTGGAAGGAGCGAGCTGCAGCACCCACCTGTGGGTCTTGGTTTATCTTCTGAGCATCCTTCTCGTAGCTGTCGATGTAGAGGCGCACGGTGGCCCCGGCGCTGCCAGTGCCGCTCAGCCGGAAGATGATGCGGGAGCCGTCAGAGAAGATGAGCCGCAAACCCTGCTCGGGACACGGGAGGGAAGGGCCTCTCAGCTCTGTTGTCCACGATTCCCAGCATGGCTGTGCCTGACCCACACCATCCCTCCTCTTCAGGGAGCCACAGAAGGCTCCTGTGTTACCCTCTCCCCCCTCCCAGAGGGATTAATGTCCATCCTAACCCATTCTGGAGACCTTGCTGGAGCTCTGAAACTCCTGAAGCTGAGCCAGGGACTGCCTGCCAGACGCAGCATTCCCGACACGCTGCTCTGCATGGAAACAGGACATGAAGAAAACATTCCCAGTTCAGCCCAGGGGAGGCTGTGCCCACCTGGTTCTTGGAGACGCTGCCATCCACGGGGTCGTTGTACTCGAAGTTGTCGGCTTTCTCCACCGTGTAGACTTTGTCCCCGCTCGACAGCTGCTTCCCCACGAAGGAGCGGTCGAACATCACCGTCTCCAAATCCTTCATCATTTTGTTGGCAGCATCTGCATCCACCTCCTCGTAGTCATACCTGCAGCCAGCACCACACACAGGGATTAGGGAGGGGAGGATGCAATGAGATGTGATGGTTTGGGATGCCCTTTTTGAGCTCTGTGGGTGTTCTCTGCTCCCACGCTGGAGGGGAGGACAGGCAGAAAAGGCACATAAAAGCACCAGAACACATTGGCCAGAGACGCTGTGGCTGTCCCATCACTGGAAGTGTCCAAGGCCAGGTTGGATGGGGCTTGGAGCAACTTGGGACAGTGGAAGGTGTCCCCTGCCCATGGCAGGGGTGGCACTGGATGGGCTTTAAGGTCCCTCCCAACCCAACCCAGTGTGAGATTCCATGAAATGAGAGGAGGATCTGTGTGCAGCACTACAACTCCATCCACACAGATCCTTGGGACACAGCACAGCGTATCACAGGCGTTTGGTGCCAGGAGATGAAAGCACAAAGTGCTGTCTCGCACTGAGTGTCACAGACCGAGGGCCAGGGCCAAGCTCCAACTGACTGCCAAGAATTTCCTGTAGTTCTGCCCACAGCGCCCCACCAGATCCCTCATGGTTACTGTGAACACCCTCGGAGCATCCCCACAGCAAACTGCTGCTGTGACCGCACCAGGAAAACATCCAGTGCCAGCTTTGATGTCCCTGCCCGGGGAAGAGAGGCAGCAGAGAGGCTGGAGCCCATCCCAGGATCCCAGACTCTGTATTCCCACTGCCAGCGGGATTTGTGCCGCTGTGTTTGCCGCCTGACCTGCCTACCCCTGCACTCAGCGTGCTCTGCACACATACCTCGCATGCTAAAAGGCTGCCTTTTTATCCTAGACTTTGGCATTTTTCCCCAGGTTTCCATGCCTCAGATGTGTGCTGGCTTTGTGGTGAGTAGGGGGGGAAAAAAGGAAGAAAAAAAAAGAAAAGAAAAGGCAAGTTCTTTCATTTGGCAATTTGAGACGGAATTTTCATGTAGACCTTCCAAGCTGAAAGATCTGTGCCTAATGCTTTCACAGTGTTCCCACCTCTGCTTGTGTGCAGGCTGGTTCTCACTCCTTCCCTTGCCATCTTCCATGTCTACTGCAGGTTAAATTTGAGTATTTGGGGACTGGACAGGAACTCAGCCAGGTAAATAACAGCCATGGGGCTGGGCATCCATTCCATGAGACACTGCTGTCACTGAAGATGTCACAAATTAACTTGTGATATGGGGTCTCAAGAATACTGATCTCATGGCAAAAAAGACTTTTGGAGGAAAAAATCTCCATTAAAAGTAAGAAAAGATACCTTGTGTGTATAAAATGTCTAGACTTTGGTACCAGATTTATGTCTGGAGTAACAACCCAAAGCTGGACACCACAAAGGGTTATGGTGAATGCCCATTTCATGGCACCCAGGAATGCTGCAAACTGCTCAGGGAGTTTTGAACTACTACAGGACAAACAGCAATGGAATGACACAGGAACATCCCCACGCTGACACAGCGGTGCCATCAGGGCTCTGCTTTGACACAGAACAGGGAATGGGAGGTGCCAGGAGCCCTTTCCCCACCTGGTGAAGAAGTTCCTGCCGTACTTCTGCCAGTGATCCTTCATGATGTCCTCCACGCTCTGCTTGCGGGCGGCCAGGATGGACAGCCAGGCCAGCACTGCCCACAGCCCGTCCTTCTCTCGGATGTGGTCAGAGCCTGTGGGGAGCCACAGCACAGACACAACTCCCAGTCCTCTCACACCACAATTCCCAGTCCTCCCCACCTTGTCTCCTCTCCTCCATGCCCCTGGCAGCTGCACAGCTCACAAACGGGAAGCATTTCCAGAGCTCCATCCCTGCTGCATCGTTAAAGCAGGGCAGGATATCATCTGCTCCAGCTCCAGCCCAAATAAAACACTCGGCATCTTTTAACACACACATTCATTGTTCACACATCTTTAACTCTGTTCCCAAGGAAGGAATGGGGAATATACAGTAAAAAGGGCATCAAACAAGAAAACAAAAGGTGAATGCAAAGGAGCAGCTCGGCAAGAACATCAACTCCTCAGCAGCTGTCGTGTCCCATCTGCCAAGGAGCACCCTGGGATCATCTCCTGACCCAGCACCAAGGGGAATGTCAGCCCTCCTGGGGAACCAAACCCCAATGACCCCAAAATCATCCCAGAACAGGGAGAGGAACAGCAGGGCAGGGAGCACCAGCCATGGGGCTGGCAACAGCAGGGCAAGGAGAGGCTCCATCCACCTGCAGAGACCAGGAGAGCCTCCACCCTGCTCTCATGGGGGGCTGGAAAAGCCCCTCTCTTGGCTACAGGAGCATTCACAGAATCCCAGAATGGGTCAGGTTGAAAGGGACCACACTGGGGCAACTGGTCCAACCTCCCTGCTCCAGCAGGGCCATCCCAGAGCACAGGATTTTGACTGTCTCCAGTGAGGGAGACTCCACAGCTCTCTGGGCAATCTGTCCCACACAGTAAAGAAGTTCTTCCTCATGTTCAGGTGGAATTTCCTGGGCTCAGTTTGTGCCTGTTGCTTCTCGTTGTGGACTCCCCCAAAGCTGGCTCTGCAAGGAGAGCAGGAAGCAGCCAGGGCCAGCCCAGCCTTGCCCTGGAAGCACAGTGGGATCACATGGCACTGACTGACCCCTTGGGAAACCCAAGAGGTGCTGGACCTTACACAGCCCCCAAACAAAATGGGATCAGATGGCCCAGAACACACCCAGCCCACACTCGGTGCCTCTGGCACACCAGTTGGACCATGTGCCCCACAGATGCAAAGTTTTCTCCTTCCCTCTCTGGAATACCTCCAAACAGGTATTAAAGAAACCCCAGGAGCACTCCAGAGCTGCCATGTCACCCTCTGAAGGAGTGCCAGAGTGGGAATCCTCTGGGAAAGGGCTGGGGGCAGGGCAGGGGGTTACGTGGTGCTTTGCACAAATCCCACTATTGTGGATGTGGCCATAAATTATCCCCACGGTCCCTCATGGCAGAGAGAGCTGGGCAGAGGTGATGGAGAGGAATGCTAAATAAACACCAGTCCCATGTGATGTATCAACTTATTGCTGGAATAAAATACCCAAGGAAGCAAGCAGGAACTCTGTCATGTCGCATTACTCTAATTGCTGCTGGCCTCCAGTCCCACTGCCTCACAGTTTGTTTCAATTTTTACTGGGTCTTTTGGCTGCTCCTTCACCTCTCTCCCCTTCAACACTCCCATTCTGTCCAGCTCCAAACAACTCCTCATTAACTTCCTACCAACCAACCCTCCTCACTGCTTTTCATTCCTTTTTCCTTCCTAAGTGCATTTGTCAGACGGACAAACCCCTCTGCATTGTGGGGGGAACCCAGCACGCCTGGGCCCTTTCTCAGTCTGCTCCCCCAAACTGCTTCAGCTCCCACCACTTGGATGTCTTGCTGCCTGGCCAAAACCCCAAACCTCTCTCTCAACCCCTGCTGCCACTGGAATCACTTTGGTTTGGGAGGAAGTCCCTTACCTGATGGGGGATGCAGAGAAACTGAGCTTGTTGTTCATACAAAGGTGGAAGCAGTCTTGGGGAGCTGCTCATTTGAGATCATCTCCCATCAGCAGCTCCAGGAATGTGGTTTTATTTATCTCCTGCAGCACCAGTCCCTCTCATTAGCCAAGGTCCAGGATATAAACTCAGCACATGCTGAAATCACTCAGGGCAAAACTCCAGAATCTTTCTTTACTCACCATTTACTTCAAGATTCCTTCACAGGGATACCAGTTTCCTGAAATTCCCCTTTCCTTCCAACACACAGCCAAATCCCAGTCCCACATATCAGAGTAATATCTGACTGCAAAAATATTGCTCCTGGAGACTGCCCAGCCCCACAGCAACCTGCTCTCCCCCAGAGCTGTGATCCCATTTCCTCAGCCACAGGAAAGCTGGGGTAATCCTTTCCTGTTGAGCTGTGCACCCCAGCTCCACAAAGAACTTCAGTCCAGGCATTTGGGGATTTAAAGCACCCACACACAGGCTAAAAGGTTTTTCTGGGGTGGTGGAATGAAAACACACAAGGTTTGAGTGAGAAATTCCCTCAAGACCCTGTGCCTTGGATATGCCACCAGAGATCCCTAGAAAACAGGAAAAACATCTCAGGAAGAATTCAGACCAGATAAAACTCAGCCTTTGTGCAGGTATCAGGTGCTGATTCAGGGCCCTGCCTGCAGGGAAGGTCCCATTTCCACAGGCAAGACATAAAACCACATGGGAGATGCCAGGGAGAGCTCAGGAACTGCCAAGGCCTCCTGGGAATCCTGAGTGTCCTGAACACCCCACAACAACCTGGAGCAAATCCTGCTCCCGTTAACTTCCCTGCACACCCCCAGTAAATTCCTTGTGATGTTCACTTTGTTTCTCAGTAACCCAATAACTCACTTAGACTGTTCAAAGGCAAGTGTTAATTTAAACTTTATAAATCATACGTTGTTTTCAGAACAGGAAAATGAGGGCCCTATTAAGCCCAGAGATTTAATAGTGACCTGAAACCTTCCCTAATAAAACTCCGTGCTCCAAACCGTATTTCTTTCCAGAAATGAAAACACTGAGAAGGTTTTCCTGGCCACCAAGAGTTGAAAAATACATTTAGCATTGCACTTAATCCCCACAGACTCAGTGACCGGGCTACTAAAGAGGCCCCCAAACTTCCTGCCTATCTCCACGTGCCTTCCCGGAGAACTGGAGAAGAAGGAGCTCCTGCCTCACAAAACCTTTAAATTGTGTTCATTTCCACACTGATTCCTCCAAGCCTTTCTTATATCTTATTATTTTACAAGTATTAACAACTGCAGATGAAAGATAAATCCCAAATTAAAGAATAAGGAATCACCATTATGGGTGATATGGGGAATGCTGACTTACCAGTCCCAAAACTTTCCTCTCCACACAGAGACAGTTTGTTTGCATCCATCAAGTTTCCAAAGAACTTCCAGCCCGTTGGAGTCTCATACAAAGCAATCTTTGTAGCCTGGGCCACTCTGCAAAGGTAAGAAAGCCAAGTCACATCGCTGAATTCTTGGTGCTCCCATGGGAAATGGGATCAGCATCTCACTGAGGGCAGGGAATGCCACAGCTTTGGTACAATCCCTCTGTTTCATCCCAGTGTGACCTTTGGGAAATGAGTGGGATGTGCATTTAAAGAACAGATACAAACCCTCAGGTCTTCAAATCAATTTTAAGTTGCAGATTTCAAAGCATTTCACCAAGAAAGCATCAAATTTAAGGAAAAAAAGGGCAGGGAGAATCATTTGTTTGGGCTTATCTGTAGGGAAGACAAAGAGCCAAGAGCTCAGCCCAGCTGTGCCACATCCTCAGGCAGGGTTTAATCCATTAAACCTCACTGCTGTCCTGGCTGGGCAGTCTCACCGGACCGAGGACAGGGAATTGATCCCTGTGAAATCCCAGGAAAGGGGCATTCCCTGCCCTCAGCAGGGCTCCCTGCCCCTGCCCCTGCCCACGGGGGTGCTACCTGTCGAGGGCCCCGCTGGTGGGCATGCTGCGGGCAAAGCCGCGCACGCCGGTCTGCTGGAAGTACGGGATGCTGAAGATGTTGGCGGCGATGACGGCGACGGAGTCGGAGGGGTTGACGAAGAAGCCGTGCTTGCCCAGAATCATGTTGCGATCCTGGGGGACACAGCACAGGCACAGCTCAGCTTCCTGCTCAGCTCAGGGCAGGAGCTGGTCCCTGAGCAGGCCCAGCCCATAAACCCAACAATTCCCAGCGATTTTCTGAAATAAACACAGAGCTCTGAAGAAGTTACACAGCAGCACCTGGATACTGTTTCACCTTTCTGCTGAATTTTCACAGCTTTAAAGTTATTTAAATACAGTTTGGACTTATTGACACAGTAGCCAACTATTGCTGTGGTGGCAAACTGCAGCCAGTGCTTCACTTCACTCATGACTACAGAGGAGAGGGAGAGAGAAAAGGTGCACCTCAGTCCCCCAGAGCTGGTTAGAGGGAAAGAAGGGGAATTCTGAGCAGCTCCTTTACCCCATCTCCATCAAAGGCAGCTCCAAAGTCGTACTCTCCCGTCTTCATGGTCTGCACCAGGTCAGCAGCATAGGTTAGGTTGGGGTCAGGGTGGTGGCCCCCAAAGTCCTCCAGGGGGGTGCAGTTCACAGCTGAATTTGCTGGGGCTCCCAGCTCCTCACACAGGATCTTCTTCACATAAGGGCCCACAACTGTCTCAGCAAAACAGAGAGGAAAGACTTGGCTCAGCCCCCAGGCAGCTCTACACCAGCCACAGCACCACCCACCTTGGGCTGCTCAGTTTGGGTCAATTTAGGTGCTTTATGGTTTAGGAGCTCACATCAAAATCCACCCCATCCCTGCAAGTGTCCCAGGCCAGGCTGGATGGGGCTTGGGGCAACCTGGGATAGTGGAAGGTGTCCCTGTCCATTGCAGGGGGTGGAAAATGAGCTTTAAGGTCCCTTCTAACCCAAACCATTCCGGGGTTCCATGAAACATTTCACAGAATCCTAAAATGGTTTGGCTTGGAAGGGACCTTAAAAATCAGCTCATTCCAACATCCAAAACACAACACTTGACCAAAAATAACATAAGGCATAAAAAGTTTGCTCCCAAAAAGAAAAATCCAGTATGCTACAAACCAAAAACCAAACTTGCAATATAAATTCCAGAGAAAATCTTCCTGTCTGAAGTAGGTGGCAAATCCCCAAGGACACCCTGGGCACCCGCAGAGAGCCCCAAGCCCCCAGCCCTGCGTACCCCCATGCATGGCATCGATGCGGATCTTGAGCTGGTTCTTCCCTGAGAGCAGCTCCTTTAAGGCATTGAAGTCAAAGATATTCCTCAGCATGTTGGCATAGGCTTCTACAGAGTCCACAATTTCCACTGGAAAAGAGAAGGAAACAGGGATCAGCCCTCACAGCCTGAAATGTTGGTAACCAAGTCCTGTTGCTGTGCTGAGGGTCCTCAGAGCAGAGGGCCAGGGCTGAGCACAAAGCTCTTGAACATCCCAGAGAATCAGTTCATAGGGACAGGAATAATGGGGCTAAATTGGAATTTAATTACAGGCTCTCTCTGCTAATCAGATCACAAATGGACCAACAAAATCCTTAAGGCAAACTCTGTTCCTAGCTAGGGCTCCCTGGATTCCCTTTGAGAGGCCTCAGTCCCACTTCACTTAAATTAAAAAATATATCTATAAAATCAGACCTTTAAATTCCATCAGAGTCACTGGGAAGTGTGAACTTAATAGTTCAAAAAGTTACACCTTTGCAGCCAACAGGGAATATAAAGACATAAAATACAGCATAAAAATCCCACTACACAGAAATGGGGACCGAGAGAAATATCAAATTTTATCATCTTTTAACTTATTTCTTTTTTAATTACAAGCACGGGTTACCAGGAGATGGTAAAAAAATACTTGCAGTATTTTTAAAAAGTCTTTTTAAAATTTATTTTCATATTTCACTGCTGACTGACAGAAGTCACATGTGAAATGTAACAGCTTTCCCACTCACAGGGACAACTTTTATATGTGAAACCATGGAAAAAAAAATCAGTTGAAAGATTAAACTCTGTAATTTTTAATCATGAAAATGCACTTTAACTGCATTTCTCTGTTTTGAAGTACACGTTTGCCTTGCAGCAAAACAGCCTTTGATTTTAGGGAAGTTTAATGGATCAAGATTTTGCAACTGAAGTAGAAACTTCTGTGGGACAGAAAATTCTATAAATCAAAATCAACAAATAAATAAATGCCAGGATGCCAGGAGCAATGTCCTCCTTTGGATTATCCCACAGATGAGAAGGAGAGGTGAGAATGGCCACAGAAACTCCACAATTCCACACCCTTGCCAAGGGGAAGAACATTTGTTTACCTGTAAATGGCTTAAATTTGTTCTCCAAGTCAAATTGCTGCTTCCCAATGGTGCCCAAATCCACCTGGAGATCTGGGCAGATTGCATATTCCTCAATTTTCTTACTGATTTGGAAAATTTTATCCGTGACGGCTTCAGGAGCAGGACCTGCAAGATGAGATGGGCAAGGGGGAAGATATTAAAGAATCCAACTGCAAGAGGAATGAACTTCAGGAATACAGCAAAGACCTGGACTGGGAATACCCTCCTAGGAAAGGAACGCCAGGGAATGAGGGGAGCAGAGCATCACTTGCTCCATTTAGGGGAAACCTCTGCTCAGGGCACTGATCCCCGGGATATGAACACAGAAATTTCAATTCTCAGGTCAATACAAGAAATTAATATTAATAATAATAAATAATAATAATGCTGCAGCAGAAAGTGCCCTGACCTCCATTGGCAATGTTGAATTTGATGCCAAAGTCCCCGTTGGGCCCGCCGGGGTTGTGGCTGGCGGTCAGGATGATGCCCCCGATGGCTTTGATCTTGCGGATGAGGCAGGACACGGCCGGGGTGGACAGGATCCCGTTCTGCCCGATCACCAAGCGCCCGATCTGAGAGTGGGAGAGCAGAGCAAACCACTGTGAGGCCAAATCCCAAACCCAGCCCAAACCCCAAACACTGGCAACAGGTAAAGCACAGCCCTGTTCCTGCCAAAGCTCCCCACGGTGCATCCAACCCCGCTCTGTTGTAGCATTCTCCTCCATGAATGCTGCACATGGATGCACTCAAGGCCTGAGCTCTCCACAGGCATTAAACACCATCAAAACCCAGCATTCCATCTGGCTGTGGCCTCAAAATTTGCTTTCAAGGCACACAACGGGGCAGAGAGAAGCCAAAAGAACACAAAAGTTGAACATCCTGGGAGCAGCTGCAGATTCTTCCTCACAGCAGGTAGCACACCTCCTTCCCATAAATCCAGGGATATCACTGAGATTGGATCCAGAGCAATACACCACCATTAGAATGTCTTTGCTGGAGTCCAGACAACAAACCAGAAGGTGAATATTTCTCTGGAAGAACTCCTTCCCACACCCCCCAAATGAGGTGACAGGATTTAAAACCACACCAGACTCCTCTGCAGCAGTCGAGGGGGTCAGACCCATAACAGACTGGGAAAAGAGGAGGGATTTCATTCAGTCACAAGCTGAAGCAGGAATCAAGAGGAGCATTCCCAGCCCGTGGTGGGGGCTGAGCCAAGGGCACGGGATGGCTGTGATTCCTGTCCCCTGGCACTGCCAGGTGCTAAGCTCCAGCATCGCTGCCCATCAGTTATTGCATGGTCCAGATGTCCAGCCCAGCTGCTGGCAGAGCTGCACCTCTAGCAAATAACAGCATAAATGTGAAAAAGCACTTTAAAAACCCAAAGTGAGGGCCCTGCCTCCAGCTGGCCACAGCAGCTCATACTGGAGCCCTCACTCTGCCCACCCACCTACTGATCACACATTTATTGCACCTCACATTTCCTTTGAAGCAGCCAAACCTCCACAAGGTTTGCTTTTTCCCCGTTCTCAGACACACTTTGTCCTGCGCTTTATTCCAGCCTCCAAATCTTGCTCCTTCAGCTTCCCTGAGAATTCACGAGACCTCCAGGAAGCTCCTCTCCAAAACTTCCCCTCCTGCTCCCCAGTTTCCCTTTGAGGGTCACGTTCTGCACCACCCTGTGCATCAGTGCCCTGCACACAGCCCCAGGAATGCTGCAGACGAAGGGAAGACAAGGGATTTTCCCTGCCAAAGCAGACAGCAGCTGCAGGAGAGCTGGATGACCACATCAAATCCCCTGTCCTCGCCCAGCCTGTCCTCCCTGCACACCTGAACTGCAGCTTATCCCCACAGAAGGAAAGGAAAGGGAAAGGGAAAGGGAAAGGGAAAGGGAAAGGGAAAGGGAAAGGGAAAGGAACTGATTTCAAAGGAAGATATTAATTTGCAATGCCAGAAGATTTTTTTCCCCCAAGATGGAAAATACGTCAATTTTAAAAATAAATGAATAAAATTATCTCCTCCTATTCTCCCCTTGACTGTTAATTACACTGTTCTAGTCAGGTTTTTTGTCAAACAAATTCCCAAAATCCAGGTCCCTTTGCACAAAGTTTACTCTGCACAAAGAGATCTGGAACAGACAGCAGAGTCTTTTCTTCTTAAAAAGCAGAAGGAAACAAAGACAAAAGCCCAGTGCGTGAACCATGATCTACCACAAACACACAAGGCTCTTGCTCTGCTTCCAAAATACTGAATTCCAGCACAACTGAGCTCCCTATAAAGGCTGTCACTCACTTGCTAACTCTCATATCAATTTCCAAAGGCTTCCTGAGCATTTATCCCACAGCCACAACTTACACCTGGTGAGAAAGGCAAAACGTGGCTGTTTCTGTTCCTTTGCCACTTTGGTGGCTCTCCCTGTTACTTCATTCCTGAACAGTAGCAGGGGTTTATATTCTTGTGGAAAGACTGAAAAATCCACAGCTGCCAACAGCTTGGGGCATGTCAAAGCACAAAACAAGAACACACAAACCCCAGGCAGAATTTATTTCCCTTTCTCCGTGTGTATTCTCTGCCCTCCTGCATCACTTAGAGTGAAAACCCAGCAATTTCTGTACTCCCCAACTGATTTGCCATTAAAACCATCACTATCAGCAGTTGAATAAACGCCTTTGGGGAATTAAATCTCACAGTGCCTAATTTCTGATGGATTTCTGCACTTCTCAGCCACACCCCACAGGAATTGAGCCGTTTAACATTTACCAACCCCGTTGGCAGCAGCCATTTGGACAATCAGTTCCACTGCAGACTTATTGAGGTACCTCCCATCACCTCCAACCACCAGAGAGGCTCCTTGGCGATCTCTTAGGTCTATGGAAAAAAATATACTCTGGATAAAATTCTGCAAATAGTTCAGCTTGGATTCAAAGTAAAAGGTCTTCCTCCGTAATCCGCTGGTTCCCGGTTTCTGGTCGCTGTAAGGAGCTGTTGGCACCGTCAGCAGAGGCAGGGGAGCATCTTCCATGTCCATTTTTCACACAAGTGCATTTAAAAAGTAAAATATGGCAAAATTAACCCCCAGCCTTGGCACAGCAATGGCCCACCTATGAGACAGGAGTTCAGGGGAGCTGCTGAACACCCAAAAATAGCTCCTTGCACCTTCTGTAACCAAAGCCGTGTCCTCGCACTTGCGGTGGGGGATCAATGTCACGGAGAACGCACAATTCCACGCTGCTGGCCCTCACTGCAAGGCTGGGAAAGGATTCCTGTCTTCTCTGTCATCTCCTGGTTGCCACAGGCACTGCTCCCGGCCATCCCATGGAGCCCAGCAGTGTCAATCCGTGTGGATCTCCCTCGGACAGGGAGGTGGGAGCACCCCAGCCCCGCTCGGATGCGCCGCTCTGGCGTTTTCCCAGATCTGCAGGGCAACGCCAGGCCCGGCCGCACGCTGGGGCTCCGGAGGAAAACTTCCAGCAGGATCCTGCTGCAGCTATTTTGCAAAGTCTGGTGAGTTAAAGGTCACTCTTAAAATGGAAGGGAACAGATCCGTTACCTCCCGTTTGCTCATGCGACTCCTGCCCTACAACCTGACTTCCCACGGGCTCCCTCAAACACAGGGAGATCTTCCAGCAGGAACAGCGGGTCAGCCTTTGGCTGGAAGGCCTCATGAGCCTCAACTGAACACCCACAGCAAGTCTCACCCAGATTAAAACCACAAAAAACTATCAAATGTTTGGGAAAACTGCATCCCATAACGCTGTTCATTGTGGGAAAGCCTAAACGCAAACAGAAGAGACTCAGATATCAAGAAACTTCTGTGAAGCCTCATCTTCCCAAGCATGGGGAAGGTCAATGAAGGAAGGGAAGATTGTGGACTCCCCATCCCTGGAAATGTTCAAGGTCAGGGTGAACAGAGCTTGGAGCAACCTGGGATAGTGGAAGGTGTCCCTGCTCATGGCAGGGGGTGGAATAGGATGGGTTTTAGGGTCCCTTCCCACCCAAATCTTTCCAAGATTTTAAATTAGCCTTTTCTCCAAGCCTCTTTAGCAATGCTTAAAGTCCTCTGCCTGAGCTGCTGGAAACAATTTATAGATATTACTGGAGCAATTAAAGAGCTTGGTAATGACTCTGTTTGTCCTGCTATTAAAAGCAGGAAAAGGAGATGTGCACACAGCTGAATTGTGACAGGTATGAAGGCGCTCAGGGACTCTTTCCTGCCATGCTGATTCTGTCATTGCTCCAATAATTGCTGTATTTTCTTCAAGGGAGATCACAGAATCATAAAGGTTGGAAAAGTCCTCTGAGATAATCCAGATAAACCCTGCCAAGGCCATCACTATCCATGTCCCCAAGATCCTGATTTATCCATCAGCACATTAAAATGGAGTTGGATGATCTGTGTGAACCAACACATCTTTTGCCCCAACAGTGAAACTGCCTGGGATACACAGCCAGGAACAACTGGTTTGGGTTTTATCCACCCACACTATTCCAGCATCCTGCAGCTGTCTTTATCCCCATGCAAAGGCCCAGGTTTCCCTCTAGTGGCACAGAACCCAAAATCCAGCTCCCAAAATTACACCTGGCAGGAAAAGGCCTAAGCAAGCTCTTTCC